>NW_017729032.1:116551721-116581244 GCF_001723915.1 Gavialis gangeticus
TTCCTGGCACCCTAATCACTGCCCACCCCCATCACAACACTCACTGTTTTTCTCAGAAAAACCTTTTATTGTCCTTAAAAAGAGACCACCCTCTTCCCCTCCCTCCTTAATAACAGAGCCTGCCTCCCCAACAACAGAGCTTCTCCATCACCCACTCCACCCACCACCACTACACCACTACCTCTTCCATGTGCAAACTATTTATAATGTTGTGTGTGTGCCCTCCCAGATTGGAGGGTCATGGGGTGGGGGCACCTCGGGGAGTGGAGTCCAGGGACAGGTGACCAGTACCCTAACCTCTGGCCATTCTTCTGTGGGTATTCATGCCATGATGAGCCCAGCAGATGGGGGGGTTGCCTGGGGTGATGGCAGCCACTGGTCTTCTGGTGTGGGCAGCTCCCCCTCTGCCAGCCACTGACCAGGGCCAGCAGGGACCCACTGCAGGCAGCTCCTGCTCTGCATACACATGGAGCTGGAGCAAGCAGTGGGGTTGGGCCCAGGCAGAGGGGCTGGGTGGCAGGGGACCTGGGACAGGTGATAGGTGAAGGCAGTGCTGGACCTCTGCCCAGGTCCCACAGGGAACTCTCAGGAGCCAAGTGGGGCTGCAGTCAGGGGCACAGCAATTGGCAGCACAAAGGTGACCACCAGGGCCAAGACAGTGCCCATCACCCAGCGGTCCTTCTCCATGGCCTCCACTGTCCTGGCCATGAGCTCAGCCTGCCTCCACATACAGGGGCACTCCAAGGCCTTCACATACAGCTCCACCAGGGCCAGGAGCTGCAACTTAAACTCTCTGTTTGCACAGTCCTGCACCTCCTAGCACTCGTCCTCCACTTCCTAGCACCAGCCCCATGCCTCATGGGCAACATCTTCCACTTGCCACCTGTCCCACCTTGACAAGTCCTCCACCCACCAACATCTGCCAACTAGTTCTCCAAAACTGTCACCAAGGGTGGCTGTGACCCAAACAGTTCATCGCAACTGTGAACTGCAACCTCTCCCCTCATGCAGCTGCAGGACCTGCATTGCCATGAGAAAGAACCTGTTTGTGAGAGTGGCCGTACATTGTCTGGTCTCAAATCAGGAGTTGTGCATACACAAGTGTCCACAGGCCGTGGTAAGTAAGCTAGGCAGGCCCAGAACCAGATGGCTGCTTGCTAAGCCCCACATTCCCATTCGCTCCCTAGGCGCAACAGGCTGCTGGGTAGCAGGTGGCCTGCCTCCACTGGCCCTTTCCCTGGCTGGGCCAAGCCAGGCTCCTGGCAGCACCTGTTGCATGGCTCCATACTCATTTCCCCTGACCCCTTCTCCTCCTGAAGGCCATCTTATCTCCTGTGCTGCCACCAAGCCCATGGTACCTAGGGTCAGGGAGCATGGGGGTCCCTGACAACACCTTCCTCACATGGGGCCTCTCTGGGAAGGCACCCTGGAGCTAGCCCCTCCTATGGCCACTCTGCACGCCAAGTGTGTCTCTGCTGTGCATGATCTGGGTGCAGCATGAGAAGATATTTACATGGATTGAAGGCTACCCAACCTGGTACACCCTGCTGCTGCTGATGGCCATGGTGCCCTAGGCACACCTGGCACAGAACCCCAAGCTTCAATGGTGTGATGGACAACCCCATGCTGCCCTGCCACTTATGCTGCCCCACAACCCTCACAACATGGACAGCTACCTCTGGCTGTGTAACATGTCCCTGCCCCCCCACATCTGAGAAGGACATCACCGCTGGCATCAGTGCATTCCTCAGAATGTGAGAGGCCCATGCTCACCTAGCTGTTGGGGCAGTCTTCTCAGTAAAGTTCTGCACTATTTCCTGCCTCCATATGTGCTGTAGGGGGAAACTGGAGGCCAGGGGAGTGTGCCCAGGCTGGGCAGGGAGAGGAGGCAGAACCTAGGGCCAAGGTAAGGGCCAAGGACAGGGGCCAGGGTAGGGACAGCCCTCCCTTCAGTGTGGGGGTTACCACATGAGCAAGGCTGGTGTAACTGGTGGCTCAGGTCAGTCCTGGCTGATGACGATGGTGTGTGGCTCCCAGTGGAGTTGGAGGGGCATGTTGTGCAGCTGCTTGAGCATAAAGGAGCTGGTGCTTCTGGCAGCTAGTGGTGACATGGCCATCTATACCTTAATGCTGGGGCTGAGGTCACAGAGCTGGTGGTGCAGGTGCTGGCCCAGGCTCTAAGAGTTGCTGGAGGATGCTGGGGCTGGCAAGCTTGGTGAGATGGGCTTCTGAGGCAGCCCAAAGGGCCCTCCCCCACATCACCACAGGCCATAACTGTGGCTCAGGCAGGCTGCCCAAGCTGTAATACATAGCACAGCTGTGGCCTGAGCCCTGTGGCATGAGGAAAGCATCCAGTTGTCACATAAAGGTCATAGACTTGACAACAATCCCTGAATGATGGTTGTCAGTAATGGTGACCCCACTGTGCCCACAAGGCCTTGACCTTTACGTGGCATTATTGTGCAGATCAGTCATGCCTGCTGTCCTGCATTTGGCCTGACAGCCCCTCAGAGATATGCACATTGGCGCGCCCACCCCATGTGAACTGCTTTTGCACTTCCACCTCACCCCGCAGTACCATGAGGTTCCTAGTCTCCTCAATTGAACAGTTGGGGCCCCAGGAGATGGTATGTGGCTCCTGTGACAGCTCACTGTATGTCCCAGTTCTGCTGGGATTGGGCTGTTGTCTTCAGTGGTCAGTGTGGAGGTACAGCATAGGATTGGAAGCCAAGAGGTGAGCTGTTGACCTGCAGCACCTGCAGTGTTCAGGCAGGCTGCTGGGCATTGCTTATGGCCAGATGGTTCTGGCCTTAGTGTCCAGGAGCTTGCCGAAACTGGCCCTGGATGCTGGCAGGCCTGGCAAGAGCTTGGAGGACCCTGTGGAACTGGACAATGCAGCCCTTGCAGCTGTGCAGCTCAGGAAGCTGTGCCAGGGTGCAAGCAGGATGGCAGAGCTGGCCTGCAGCCTGTGCAGGGGAAGACAATGCCCAGCAGTCGCCTCAAGCTCCCTTCACATGTGCCCCAGGACTCCAGACTGCCTGAAGGTTTTTAAAGGTCTGGAGTTGGGGCTAGGGCTGCCATGAAGCCAGTCCAGACCTGGGGCAGGAGAAGCTCCCAGCCCCAGGGCTCTGGGGTTAGCTTGAGGCTGGCCCCCTAGTGACAGGATTGACCAGAAACAAATTTGCTCCCAGTTGGTATGTACACTTGTGCTACTGCACAGTAACTTCTCATGAGTAAATTTGCTACTTACATTTGCACATAGCAAGTGTACTCATGAGCAGCACTCCTTTAAGTGCAACAAGCATGTACACATGTAGATATGCATGCTTACTGTGCAGTAAACTGTTTTAGTGTGCAGTAAAGTGTCACATATAGATGCACCCACTGTGTTTCTTCATAGCAAGTACAAAAAGTCATTTTTAATTGTGTCATGAAATGGCATGCAAAAAAGATGTGCTGAAAATGTCTAACTACTAATTGTTAGTCCCCATCACTAATTTCCTGTGACAAATTAAGCAGGTTTGGGCATACATGTCAGACATGATAAAGGCACATTCACCTAATAGTTTCATAGTACCTAGGGTCAGGAGGGACCTGAACAGATCATCTAGCCTGACCCCCTGCCACAAGCAGGAATGAATGCTGGGTTCACAAGACCCCAGACAGGTGATCATCCAACCTCCTCTTGAATTTGCCCAAAGTAGGGGCAAGGACCACTTCCCTGGGAAGTTGGTTCCAGATTTTGGCCACCCTAACTGTAAAAAATTGCCTTCTAACCTAAACCTATTCTCCATCAGCTTATTACCATTGTTCCTTATCACCCCAGGTGATAAGGAAAGGGTCTCTACCTATTTGCTGTTGATCTCCCCTGATGAGTTTGTAGGCAGCCACCAGGTCCCCCCTTAGCCTCCTCTTGCTGAAGCTGAACAGGTTCAGGTCCCTCAGTCTCTCCTTGTAGGGCCTGTCCTGCTGCCCTCTTACCAAGTGGGTGGCCCTCCTCAGAACCCTTTCCAGGTTGGCCACACCCCTTTTGAAGTGCGGTGCCCAGTACTGGATGCAGTATTCCAACTGCAGCCTAACCAAAGTTGCACAGAGGGAGAGTATCACCTCTCTGGATTGGCTTGAGATGCATCTTTGGCTCAAGGCCAAACAAGGTATGGCTGGCCTTGCTGGCTGCAGTCTGGCGTTGGCGGCTTATGCTCATCTTGGAGTCAATAATGACTCCAGGATCCCTTTCCATCTCTGTGCTTTCAAGAGAGGAACTCCCCGGCCTGTATGTATTCTGTGGATTCTTTCTCCCGAGGTGCAGCACCCTGCATTTATCTATGTTGAACCCCATCCTATTCTCATCTGCCCACTTTTGTAGTCTGTCTAAATCAATTTGCAGCCTCTCTCTCCCTTCAAGTGTGTCCACCTCGCCCCACATCTTTGTGTCATCAGTGAACTTGGATAGCGTGCTTTCCACCCCCTTGTCTAAGTGCCTGACGAAGATGCTAAACAGTGCGGGCCCGAGGACTCAGACCCAGGGTACCCCACTGCTCACATCTCACCAGGTTGAGTACAACTCGTCCACCACTACTCTCTGGGTGTGCCCCATCAGTCAATTTTTTACCCATCCAACTGTGTAGGCATCAATGCCACTGTCGCTTAATTTATTGATGAGGATCAGGTGAGAGACAGTGTCAAAGGCCTTCTTAAAGTCTAGAAAGACTATGTCCACGGCGACACCATCATCCAAAGATTTAGTCACCTGGTCATACAAGGCAATCAGGTTGGTCAGGCAGGACCTGACTTGATGAACCCATACTGATTGCCCCTGAGCATGATCTCCCCTGTTGGCCCCCCACAGATGTGCTCTGTGGCCTCCAGGCTTCGAATATCCATTCACATGTGTCAGTGGCACTGTCCCACATTTTTCCCGTGTGTCGGTGGTGTCATCCCACATATTTCCCGTGGGTAGTACAATTCCGAGGCCACAAAATCTTCAGCCAACTTCAACGCCTCATCACATGACTCTGGGGAGTGCTGGCATACCCAGCGTTGTGTCTTTTCCTCCAAGTCATTCAAAAATTACTCCAACACAATCTTATCTATGAGGGTCGCTAGTGTACATATCGCAAGGTTGATCCACTTCCCAAAAAGATCCCCTAGTTGCTGAAGTAACAACCATGGTCGCCTCTCCTCCACCCCCTTCTTGGACCAAAAAGGCCGATGATAGTGCTCCGGGCGGATTTCTATTCGAAAAAGAATAGCGGCTTTGACTGCCTCATAGTCTTGGGCCTCCTCTCGGGCTAAGGCCCTATAGGCAGCTTGGGCCTTACCCACCACCAACGCCCCCAGCTGGCTAGCCCAGTATCCTTTGTCTAGGCCAGTGATGACTGCGTGGTGCTTGAAGGCCTCAATATACGCCTCCAGGTCATCTTCAGATGTCATTTTTGGCATTTTGAAGGCCAATAAGCCATGCCGCATCCAGTCTTGTTGTCACTCCAATATTTGCTGTTGTGAATCCATGATTTGGTTCAAGGCCTGCAGGTTCTGGCCCAACAGATCGGCCGAGGCCATCTCAGCTAGTTACATCTCCATCAGGAGGCACCTCCCTGCGCACTCCAAGGCTTTCCCAGCCGATGCACCAATCTATGGCCACAGGGCTTTGAATATCCGTTCACGTGTGACTTTCACCCTGGTGGTAATCGTAGGGCATCCTATGGGCTTGTGTCGGTGACCTAGCTGGTGTCTTCTCCTTGACTCGCCTCCCCCGTTCTCTTCTGCCGTGACTTGTTGTTCTTCAGTGGACGGGATCAGTCATCGGGTTTGCTCGATGGCCTGTGGTTCACCCGGTGATCATTCACAGGGCTCTGCCACCCCTACACCCAGGCCTCACACCACCTTGGGTCCATTGTCCTTCTGTTGGCTTTGGCCCTTCAGGTGGAATTGCTTCCCAAGGCTTGACGTCTATATGCTGGCCGCCAGCGATTGGGTTCACCCAAATGGGTCTGCCTATCTGTGTCCTCAACTCCACCCTTTCCTTCAGGGAAACACAAAGAAAAACTCCAAGGTTCTCCCTCAGCCCCGTTCCATGGGGTACTCACTATGTACACTACTCCTGCCCTTCGCCTGGGGCAACCAAACAGAAAATAATCAACATAACTCTAAAGTAATGGGCCACCTGCAGATGTGGCTTCCCTTATCCCCCCTACTCTGGCTAGGGGTGTTCTTCTTACTGCCCATCGCTCCCAAGCTTCCCTCCTGTTCCCTCGCTGACCCAGCCAGGACTGGCAGTGATGCCCACCTCGGTCATGGCCCCCCTCAGGGCCTTCCTTGGGGTCCTCTCCGTGTCCGCCCTTCACCCTGTTCATTCTGCCACTCCCACCTGGGATTCTCTCGAGCGTCAGCTGCTCCTCTGGCTCTGTCTTCGGGTCTGGAGAGCCTGCTGCTTCCCCACTTTTCTATTAGTGCCCCTGACAGCCCATGCTTCCCCACACTGTCTGGATCTGTCCCTGGCTTGTCTGGCTCTGCGGGTCCTGTAGGGGAGGTCCTCCTCCCATCTGGAGGTGGCTGCAGCCCCCTTTCTTCCCTGCTCTCTCCCCCTTCCATGGCGTCAGCTGCCATTTTTATCACCACCAGTCGGCGCTCAGGACTGACATCACCAGCCGGCCCTAATTGAGTAAAGAGGCAGCTGATGAGCCATGCAGGCTCTTCTTTCCACCCCTGCTGTGCTGCGTCTCCTGTTGCCGGTAAGTACCCCTCATTATTTCTTCCCTGTACGTTCCCAGAACACGCTCCTTGATGATTCTCTCCAAGATCTTCCCGAGCACTGAGGTGAGGCTTACAGACCTATAGTTACCTGGGTCCTCCCTCCTCCCTTTCTTGAAAATTGGGACCATATTAGCTAGTTTCCAATCCCCCAGCACCTGGCCAGATGACCACGAATGCTCATACAGCAGTGCCATTTTTAAATCTGCAGATTTAAAAATGTCTAGCCCTTCCAGAAGATCCCTAAGTACATCTGCGCTGACTGAAGGCCTGACAGAGCTATCCCCAAGATTGTCCCTACCTCTGGTAGGTGGGATGTCTCAGTCCCTGTTCAAGAAAACAGAGGCAAAGAAACTGTTAAAAATATCAGCTTTCTTGTCTGGCATAGCCACAAGATTATCGTTTGCATCTTGAAGGGGCCCTACATTGCCTGGTACTTGAAAAAGGACTTTTTTGTTGTCCTTAATCCTGGATGTTAGCCTGAGTTCCATCTCTGCCTTGGCCTTTCTAATAGCCCTCCTATACTCACAGGCCAAGGAGGAGTACTCTTCCTTGGTGATAGTTCCTCCCTTCCAGTGGTTGTGCACCCCCCTTTTAGTCCTCAGGCATTGCTGAATGCCCTTGCTGAGCCAAGGGGATTTCTGAACATTCTTACCCACCTTGCTTCTCTCAGGAACTGTTATCCTTTGGGCCTGGAGGGTCATCCCCTTAAGGTATGACCATCCCTCATGGACTTCCATCTCCTCTACCTTCTGGGCCTTCAGTGCCTTCCCCACTAGTCTCCTGAGCTCACTGAAGCTGGCCCTTCTGAAGTCAAGGACATTAGCTTTGGTGTAAGCCCTTGACACCCTGCATTGGATAGTGAAAATCAGCAGGTGATGATCACTATTGCCCATGTGAGGTGGGGGGGAGAAGGTCCTGTAATACAGCCAGGAACCTATGTGAGAGGTCAGACCTGGCTGTCTGCTCCTCCAAGCAAATGTCTGGGTAGTTTAGTTCACCCATGACAATAACATCCCTTGACCTAACCGCCTTCATAAGCTGACTGGAGAAGTCCTGGTCCAGCTCTTCCCCCTGGCTGGGTGGTCTGTAGTAGACACTCACCGTAAGGTCCCTTTCACCACACCCCACCTTGTAGTTTGACTTATAGTGTCTCTGCCCAACCCTCCTCTAACCCGAAGCTAATCCTTGATGATGGTGCTCTTTGACATAGAGTGCGACCCCCCCTTGCCCTTCCTCTCTGTCCTGTCTCTTCTATATAGGGTATATGCCTGAATGCCCACTGCCCAGTCGTAGGTAGGATCCCACCAAGTTTCTGTGAGCCCTGCTAAGTCTGGGTTCTTACTCGCAATCAGAAGGCACAGTTCCTCCTGCTTACTCCCCATACTATGATACTCCCATAATCACCAGGGAGATCCTGGTTTTCTCTGATTTAAAAAAAAATCTCCCCCTTTTTGGTTTTCAAAATGTAACCCAAAATCCACATTTGTTCATGGTCAAAAAAAAATCCCTAAATTAGGAAGATGCTATGAAAACTACTTTCTCCACCCTTTTCCATCTGGATATTGGAAAAGAAACATAAAAAATCTTTCCTGTTCACGTGCAATAGGATGTTGAATAAGATTCCACACTTTGCCTCTGAAGTCGTAAAGCTCACAGCCCAGGGGAAGGTCATGGTGTTGTCTTTAAACCATCTTTCAATCCTCCTGGTTCTGGGTTGCTCATCTGGAGAGTTCATAAGGGGCTTATAGCTATATGATTAAAATAAAACACCTATATATATAGTGAAACAAACACACACATACTAGCAAATTGCCCATCAAGAATGATGCGGGAAGTGGGAACAGAGGCCCAAGTCTAGACTCACACCCCCCTGGCTGCTCCACGTCCGGCCCTGCTCAACTCCCCACCCTCTCTGCTGCTCTGGGTCCATCCCCGCTCTACCCTCCTGTGCTACATGGGATCTGGCCCCGCTCTCCCCTGCCTCTTCTGCTGGCCACTCTGAGCCTGGCTACCCTCTTTCCACCCCCCACCGCCAGTCCAGGTCCAGCCCCACTGGGTCTGTCCCCGCTTTCCCCCACCCACCGCCATTCCGGGTCCAGCCCTGCTCAAATCCCCCTCCTCCCCACAGCTCCAGATCTGGCCCCACTCTCCCCCCCCACTCCCCACTGCTGCAGGTCTGGCCCTGCTCACCCCTCCACCACCGCCACTCTGGGTCCAGCCCCACTCACCCTAAACCTCTTCTGCTCTGGTGGGTCCAGCCCCACTCTGCCCCCCTCCTCACTGCTCTGGCTAAGACTTTTATAATAATATAATATAATATAATATAATATAATATAATATAATATAATATAATATAATGCTTAGCCTGTCTGCCTGTGTGTCTGTGTGTATGCCTGTCTGTAGCACTTTTGGGCAACTGTGCATGCACCACCAAGAGGGTGGGTGGCAATTGGCTGTGCAGGCCCAGGCTGCACAGGCCCAAGTTTGCACCACTGCCAGGGACATCTGTGGCAGTGGCAAACATGCCCTGCCCAAGCAGCAGGGCTTCCCCACACCTCCCTGCCTGAGGGTGAAGTGGGGGGATTACAGTGGCAGTGTCCCTTGCCACCCAGCCCCAATGCCCCACAAAACAGCTGGCGGGGGGGAGGTGATGGGCAAGGAGGAAAGGAGGCGGGTGTGGTCCAGGCCAACATGGAGCAGTGAGGTAGAGCAGGGCCAGGCCTTGAGTGATGGGGAGGGGGCATAGAGTGAGGCCAGACCTGGAGCAGTGGCAGGGAGTGGGAAAGAAAGAGCAGGGCTGGGCCTGGAGCAGCAAGGACGGGGGGAAGTTGAGCAGGGTTGGACCCAGAGCGGTGGGGGGGGGAGAGTAGGGCCATACCCAGAGCAGCAGTGATGGGGGGGAGCAGATCCAGACCCAGAGCAGTGGAGAAGGGGCTAGAGTGGGGCTAGACCAGAGCAGCAGAGGGGGAGGAGTTGAGTGGGGCTGAACCCAGAGCAGCTGCAGTGGGGGGGGAGTGGGAATGGATTCAGAGATGCAGGGAGGGGGTGGATTTGAGTGGGGCTGGACCTGGAGCAGCAGGAATGGGGGGTAGAATGGGGTTGGACCTGGATCAGTGGTGGAGGGGGGGAAGAGTGGGGCAGATGCAGAGTGGCAGGTAGGGAGGAGAGTTGAGTGGGGCCAGACCCCAAATGGCAGCGAGTTGGGGTGGTGTCCTGGAAGCTTTCTGGGAGTCGGTGGGGAGAGAGAGGAGCAGGGAGCAGCAGAGGTCACACAGGCAATGTAGGTGCAATCCACCCCTCCCTCTGGCCTGCAACTGCCCCCTGGTGCTCCACACTGGACCACACCCTACCTGCTGCCACCTGGGGCAGCCTGCAACACAGTCCTGCCTGCACTGGCCCTGCACTCAGGCCAGCCCCAGATCTGGCTTTGAGTTCCAGCTGGCCTCAGCACTGTGCTCACCCAGCTCTAGCCCCACTCTCCTTCCAGTCCCATACCCCCACTGGCCCTGGCACCAGCCCCAGTCCAAGCTCTGGTCCTATGCTTCTGCTGGCCCCAGCCCAGGCCCCATTTTCCCATTCACCCTGGCCCTTGTCCTGGCCCACACACACAACTTCCTGGAGGGGCCACCTTCCACCCACTTGAACACCTGTTGATCATGCCAGGCAGGTGGAGTGGGTGGAAGGCAACTAGGAGCTGGAGCCCTGCACACTGGGGCAGGAATTCCCCATCTGCAGCTTCCCCACCACCCACCACTGCTTCCCCTCCCTACCTGCTTCCCTTCATGCTGCAGCAGGGACAGGAGGAGTCACTGGAGGCAGGGGGAAGTTGAACAGTTCCCCAGGTGGCTGAAGCAATGGCAGCAGCAGCCCTGCCTGGAACCTGTGTGCTCTAGTTGGGACCAGGGCCCTTCAGAAGGAGAGGGTGGGAGTGCAGTGCATGCTGCCCCAAGCAGGAGCAGGCAGGGCTCAGCCCCATGGAAAACACAGCAGGGGCAACCATGGGACAGGCTGGATACAATTAATCAGTAGATGCTGGCCTGCAGGCTGCATCCTATCAGCTGGCAGGCCAAGTCCGCACCCCATCCCCAGCCATTTTTTGCCCACCCCTGTTCTAATGTCCCTTCCAACCCTAGTTTTATATGATTCTATGATGCCCCCATCATGAGATTTAGTCTTAAAGATGCAGTCTGACCCTACCCTTTTATTTGCAAACTTTGGTAAATAGGTTGGGGGGTTTTGTTTGTTTTGTTTCCCTTTGCAACTTCTTCCTTAACTTGCACACCAGTCATGAAATTGATTAATTTGATTCTGAATTTTGGAGTTCTGATTTATAAACTAAATATTAAATGAAGCCCAGAGGGAAGATAAAGCAGAAAAGCACTTTAAAAGGTACCAAAAAGGGACCTGTCCAGCCAGAAGGACCAGCAGGCGACCCCCTTTTGAAGCAACATTGCACTGAAAGAAGACTCAACTGGCCATCGATGGTGGACTCCAACACTTGGGGATAGGTATATCTTGACACCGGTACTTAGTATTCATAGCTAGCTACTGTGAGTGTGTGCATGAATGTCTGTGTGTTTGAGGGGATCAGCCCCAAGGTTTCTGATCTGACTTTTACATTCGTCTAATAAACTAGAATTTTATGATGATCCTGTGAGTTTGTCTTTTGTAGCCAACATTGTGGCTGCAGCAGGGCCTAGCAGGCCTGGAGTTTTCACGCCCCCTCTGCCCCAAGGCAGACACAGTCAGTTGCACAAGCACCCATGTCAAGAGTTTTGCCTGTCAGCAGCTAGGGGTGCAGGGCCCCAGAACCCAGAACCCCTGCACCTATCTCCTTGACAGCTGACAGGATTTGTGGCCTCAGCAGGGGCTAGCAGGCCTGCAGCTTTCACCCTGATGCACCTTAACACATGCACTGTGTCACCAATGTCACAAGTTCTGCTTGTCCACAGCTTGAGGTAGTTTCCCACAAACACCTGCACCTATCTCCTTGGAACTTGTCAGGCTTTGCAGCCTCAGAAGGTGCAGTTTTCTACCTACAGTTTTGACCCCACTGTGGCTTAACACACACATGTGACATGAGTTTTGCTTTCAAGACTGTGTGGTGCAGTTTCTCTTAACCCCCTGAACCTATCTCCTTGAAATTTGGCAGACTTCATGCCCTTAGAAGGGGCTACCACTCCTGCAAGCTGAATCCAAATCAAGCCATTAATGAAAAAGTTATAGGCTGTTTTAGCCTTCCCTATTATATATGGGCGCAACTTCGAAACAGTTTCACTGTTTTGACCCTGTATCGACAGAACGGAACAGCTGTTTCAAATTGAAACAAAATTCAAAACAGAAGGCTGTTCCATTAAAATGTTGAAACACTGTTTTAAATGGAACACTGCTGTTTTGCACAGCCTTACTAGTCAACTCCTCAGTAAAGCACATGTCTAGATGCACCCACATCTATTCAACCTAATCTGAAAATACATATTCCTCCAAAATTATCTCTACTTTTCCCTTGAACCTTCACCCAGTAAAATAAAGTGAAGTCTTTAAATCCTGATAGCAAATTAACTGTGCCATAGTGACTTTGCAGTAGCCCACATGTAGATGGCTGACCAGGAGCAAATTTGCTTCTGGTCAGCCCAGACATCAGGGGGCAGGAGAACAATCCCCTCCCCCAGCAGCTGCCTGCTGCAGGGGTGGGCTCTGAGTCCAGAGCCTGCCCTGGAAGGAGGCAGCTGCTGGCCCCAGCCCTGGTTCCATGACTGGAGTGGGGGCTGGGAAATTGCCCTTTAACCCCAGGAGCTGCTTGCTACAGAGGTGGGCTCTAAGCACAGAGCTCAACTGGGACAATGTCCCCCTGCCTTGGCAGCATGCAGCTCCTGGCCTCGGCTCTGCGATTGGAGTGGGGACTGGAAAATTGCACTGTGCCTCCAAGAGCTGCCTGCTGTTGGGGCAGGCTCTGATCTTAGACCCTGGGCCAGGACATTGTCTCTCTACGCCCTGGCAGCAGACAGTGCCTGGGAGTAGGGAGCAATCTCCCAGCCCCTGCCTTTATCACGGAGCCATGGCTGGGAGCTGCCTGCTGCCCAGGTAAGGGGACATTATCCCAGCCAGGATCCATCAGAGCCAACTGGCAGATGCCGGGTGCAGGGAACAATGTCCCAGCCCCTGCTCTAACTGGGAAGTGGGGCCAGGAGCTCCCAGAACTAGGAGAGTTCCACACCCAGCCTGGACCTGGCTAGGGCAGGTTGCACCCAGTCCCAGGCTGTGTGGGGAAGCCCTTCTGGGCACACGGCTTGTCCCCATGTGCATGGGGCAGAAGAGCTTTGCAGCAGCAGGTCTCCTACACCATACACATCAGGACCCCTACCATTGTATATGGGGCAAGGAGACATCTGTCTCCTGGCCCCGTGTTCCCAGCCAGCCCCTGGGTTAGGACCAAGGAGGAGCCTGGAGCTCCCCCTAGATTCTTCAAGGGGGCAGAGCAGGGTGGGACCAGCCCTCTCCTGGAAGCTCCCATTTGGAGCAAGTATAGACAAGCTCCCGCAGTAGGCTTACTGCATAGTATTTTTAACATGCAGTAAGCCAATTCAAATCTATAACATGTGTAGACATGCCCAAGGCACCTTTCAGAAAATGCCAGCTCTTAGCTTTTACTTGTTTATTGACTCTGGAAAGATAATACAGCAAGTTTTCTGTTGCAGAGAATTCAGAAAGATGTGATGATGTTGAATTCCTGATCAAGCATGCTCCACACATTATTATAGTACAACAAAACAATTCATTCAACAAAAGATTCAATGAAAAAATGAATCATTTTAGTAAGTGTGTGTGTGCAAACATTTTCATCTAAGTTTCTTCCATGAAAGTGAAATAATTAGGATATTTCATCTGATCAAAATGACGGGCTGCTAAGCTGATGTTTTTCTTTGTGGAAGAGCCTAGCAGACTGTGTTTTTGTTTTGTTTTGTTTTTTTAATATGAGAGATAGTATTCTCTTCAGAAATAATTAACATCAAATTCTATCTCCCCTCCTTTCATCATCCAGAGAAAGACAGCTGTTTCATAAATCTGGATACAAGCACATCTTAAATTTTCACTTTATATAACATTGCATTTGATTCAGCACACAAATAGGATGAACTTATGCCCTGTTCTTGTTTTCATTTTTCCCATTAAAGTTTCTATAAGGGTTTCTTGAGTGTAAGGTCAGTATTATAGTCTCCAAATGGTTAATAGCAAAAGGGATCAATTATTTATTAAATTCTGACAGGCATTTTCAAGTCCCACTATGAAAGCTGCACTGATTTGAGAACTGACCCTAGGCTCACTGAGCTCATTTCAAGTTTTGCTATTGACTTTAAATGGGTTAGAAATAAATTCTAATTTGTTTCCTCCCTTTTGAACAAATGTGCCTGTTCTCTAATTCAGACAGTGGTCTAAATGTCTCTTATGAGTTGAATTTATTATTTAAAGCTTGAATAATGTAGGACTTCTTTGTAGACTTTTCTTCCTGGGACTGCTGATCATTCTGAGATACAATGTATAACAGTAAGGACATTGAGCATTTGCCTTTGAAGGTCGAAGTCTCTCTATATGGGTAAACTGTATCTGTCATTCTGAGGGCCAAAACCAATTCTATTGCACCATCATTAAGTAAGTATGAATTTGTGCTTGTGAGTATATCCAGGTGAGGGTGGCTGCAGAGTGGTGTATACATTGCAGATCGTGATGGTTTCTCTTGAGTTTTTGATCTAGGTTTTATTTTGGGCTTATTGTATTTGGCTCAGCTTTAGTGCTACTTCATTTTATTTATTTTTGTTTGTTTGTTTGTTTGTTTGTTTGTTTGTTTTGGGGTGGTTTGCTTGTTTTTTGTGGGGGGTGGGGGTTGCTCCTGCAAGAGCTCAGAATTTCTTTAACTCTAAAAATTATAGAACATTTTTTGCTTTTAATTTTAAAATAGAAATAATCTGTTCTTACATGGCCTATAGTAGATTTGCATTCCATTGTATTCATATCTACATTTATTTATACCAATACATTACTTTTCTAAACTATTTTAGGTGACTTAATATGAAAATAATGAAGGATGATAACAAAGCTAGTCTGATTATTCACTGGAAATAATTTATCTAATGATTTTTTATCTTTGTTCTCTTAGTGAATTGTTTTCAAACAGATCTTCATTTCTGTGAATATATTTGTAAGTATTTATTTAATAGTCTGGATGAAAATACATAATAGATTATTATACATGACTAGTGGAATGCATTAGCCCATAAAATTATGGCTAGTAATATGTACTAAAATATGCAATTATTTTATATAATATTATAAAAGAGTTCTTTCTGTTCCTTTGAATAGTAGTGTCATTATAGTTATGGCAATGGTTTACTGCCTTCATGTTCCTGAAAAGTGCCTTGATGCAAATGAAAATGCACCAATGTGTGTTATGAATGCTTTGTTCTTCTGATCTACCATTAAACCTTTGATGCCAATTCCAGTTCATAATTATGAACTTGAGAAATCACTAGTTTCAAACTCCATAGTATATACTTCAACTTTCATTGTTGCATAGATAAAACTCAAGCCATTGATTTGGATCCTGTTGTGGCAATCTTTTATTTTTTACTTACCACAGATTTGCTCCTGCATGCAAAATACAGGCCTGAATTTAAGATAAATAAGATTTAATTTATGCTAATGAACAGTATAGAAAGAAAAATGTTTCTGATTGGAAAGTTAATAGAATAGATTTATTAACTCTCATTTTGTTAGGTATGAATTAAAAGAGATATAATAGCAAGTGAGAATTGTCAAAACTCACGCCAAGCTACACCTTGCAAATGATGTTAAAACAGATAGTAAAAGATTATTTAGCTTTATAACTAATATAGACAGGAAAAGAAGTGAAGATGCCACGCAAGCAGGATGAGCTAAAGATTAAAAATACTACAGCTAAGCCCCAAAACTAAATGGGCTTGTTTGAGCTGCCAGTCAGGACAATAATGTTGAATACAGGGCAAAAGCAAGAGGGAGAGTGAAAACAATTGTATAGAACAGGAAATTACCAAATCTGAGGTTGCAGAAAAGGTCAAAGAACTTTATATGCTTAAATCATGGGACTAGCTAACTTCCACCAGAATACTGAAAGAAATGCCACGTTAAATAAAAATTCCAATAGTAAGTATTTTATATACATCTATCTGGTTGGTGGGAGGGGTACTATGAATTGAGACTAATCTATACAGTATCTATATTCCAAAATGGGAAGAAGGTAATTGATATAACTACGGACTTATTAATCTGATTTTAATAGCATATAGTGTCTAGGTTTCTTTTTCTTTTTTCTTCTTTTTTTGAAAGAAAGAATAATTAAAGACATGGAGATAAATAAGAAATGAGATAAAATGAAAAATGCATTTATTAAAGATAAATTATGCCAGACCAAACTGATATATTTCTGTGATTAGATAGTTGATTCCCTAGACAATAAGATAAATCTCATCTATCTGGGCTTTAATAAAGCACTTGATATGGTATGACATAGGAAATGTTAAGTTAAATTGGAGGAGATTGAGATTAAAGGGTAAGGTAAGTAATAAAATAGTAAGAATATAGCAGATGCTGAAGATAGAGGAATTATCTAGCTTGTGGAGTTCCTCATGGATCTGTGTTTGGACTGATTATTTTTAATATTCTCATTAATGACCTTAGTACAAAAGGTTAGAAGGCATTTTCAATACAGAGGTGATCAGACTACAGATGGCCTTAAAGACTGGAGAATAATGCTATTAGGATGAAATGGAATAGTACAAATGAAAAGCCATGCACTTAGGGATTAAAAATAAGATGATTTGCTAAAATTTGGGAGCTCATCAAATAAAAATAATTGAAGAGAAGAAAGACTAGTGTGAACCATTGTACAAAGTCTTTAAGCCACCATTACAGTCAGTTATGGTCAGCCAAGTTCAAAGTAAAACAGGTGCTATTGTGATCAAAGGAGTAGAGACTTTTTCATGTAAGAGAGCTTGGCTTGTTTAGTATAGCAAGATAAAGGCTGAGAAAAGGTAGTTTTCTGTCTTCAAGTATACGTGTGTAATAGACCTCAGTTTCCCCATGGTATTTTACATCTAGCTGTCTGCTGAGATCTACTAGGCACTTTTACCACTTCACTGGCCACCTCCCTTGCTCTCATCTGTCATGGCTTTTATTCTTGTTATAAATTTGAGAGGCTGTACTCAGATCACCAGAGTGATCCTTTAGGTCAGTGGCCATCAGCTGGGGGTAAGCATGCCCCTAGGGGTACTTAAAAAGGTGGTAGGGGGTACACCAAACTGATGTAGCTGATAATGTAGCTGATAAATGCCACGTGCATGCCCGCAGCCACAGTGCCACACACAGGTGGCAAGGACTGCAGCCCAGAAGCGTGAAGAGCAGTCAGGTCCAGATGGTAAGATTGTTGTGAGGGAAGGGGTGTGGGGAGGGCAGATTGAGGCCCCAGCAGTGAGGGAGGGAATGGGGTTAGGGTAGAAGCAGGGGCAGGGGCAGGGGCAGAGGCAGGGGCTGCCCAGTCGGAGCAGGCACGGGACTGAGCTGCACATGGGGAAGTGGCTCTCACTGCTATGTGCACCCCCAGGAAGTATTGGGGGGTGGGGTATGTCCCCCTGGATCTGAATACAGCATGAAGGCAGGCTACTGCTGCAGACTGGGACTGGGGCAGCACCGGGCTGTTCCCAGCAAGAGTGTTGGGCCAAGCTGTGCTCAGGGCAGGCATTGGCAGCACTGGGAAGGGGGGGTGGCAGGGCTATGGTGAATTCTTAAGAGACTACAACCCCTCCTGTAGCCCCCCTCCCAGTGCTGCCACCACCCACCACGAGCACATCCCGACCCAGCCCCACCCCAGTTGGGAAGAGCCCAGTGCAGCCCTGGCCCTAGCCCCCTTAAAAACAAGAAAAAAATATAAAGGGGTATATAAGCTGAAACTTTGAGACAGAAGGGGTACATGTGATAAAAAGGTTGAAAACCCCTGCTTTAGGTGCTTCACTCTACCCTGCTCATCCTCAGGCTCCTCTTTATAAGCCACTCTGCCACTCCAAGCCCTTACTCCACTCCACACTTAGGCTTAGTCCACTGGAGTCCCATTCCTCACTCAAGGCTCTGAACTCTGTACTAGCCTTACACTCCAGACCAAGGCCCTCAGAACAGCCTCCCCTGCAACCACATTGCTGGGAGCCCTGAATCCTATAACTCAATCCATGTCTTCTCTCTGGGCATCTTCAGTGGCCCTCATCCCCCCTAAAGCTACCTCATTCCTCATGGCCAACACAAAACCATCAACAAATAGCCAAACCTTATACACTTTTGGACACTCTCAGTTTGTGCAGAGCTCCTTTTCTGAGCCTAGCCTGGGTCACAACTGATTTCTCAGCCCTGGAGTCCATTGTGTATCCCCTGCCTCATGGGCGACTGGCATCTATTGAATCAGAGGGGGAATGTGTACCCCTAACACCAGTCAGCGACTGGGGGTGGTCCCCCCAGTGGCCAATCGCACTAACCAAGGGGGGTCCCCTGATGGCTGATCACACTGACTGGTGTCGGGGGGGGAGGGTGTCCTGATGCGGCCAATCTCACTCACCAAAAACCGGCTGCACTGCTTCCAGAAGTCCCATAACCACTTCCAGAGGCAGCACATCCACTTTGCTGGAGGTCCTGCTCCCTGACTGGCACTAGCAGGAGAGGCACCAGCATTCCTGCCTGCCCCCCCACCTGTCACCTGAGCAGGAAATGTGGCCTGACGGGGGGTGCACCGGTGCTCTCAGGGGGTGCATGTGAACCCCCATGCAACCCCTATGCATTACCACTGCCCTGCCTGGCCACACATCTTCCAGCTATCAGGCTCCCTTTCTCTCAGGAGCACAGGATTTCTTCCTTGCTAATTAGCAGGTTTACAACTCTGGAGCCTGCCTCTTTAAAAACAAGCATACAGCAGTTCAGTCTCTCTTACTGCAGCCTTTACCCTGCACTCAGTAAGAGCAGTTTGGGACCCCAATTACACAGAAAGATGAGAGACAACAGTAAGGTAAAACAACAATATTGGCAGAACAGCAAATATATGATGTATCCCTGACTAAATTTGAATTAGGCTTTAGAACAAAGTTTCTAATGATCAAATTAATGAAGTTTTGGAACAGCCTTCCAGTAAAAGTAATAGAGGCAAAATGGTTTGAAGATGGAAATCATTAAATTTATAAAAGGGATTAATAAACAGGTATGCACTATGCAGTAGCAATGAATTAGAGTTAATGATCCAGTACATCCTTTCCAATCTTATGCTCTATGTTCCTATGATATCTTAAAATAATTCAACATTAAATGTACTACATAAAGGACTCAAGCACCTAATAATGGATTGGCTCAGCAGCTTCCCTGCACAGGTTCCTAGGGTCTAACAATCTGCTACACTAGTTTACTTCAATTTTACACATTGTTTATTAATATTTATATGGTCATTGTTCTAGTCCCTGTCCTAGTTGACAGACTTTCTGCCCATAGGGAGTGAAAAAGGATGTCTGTTCTTATTCAAGCACAGTGTTAAGGCTAATTGCAGCTGCCCACTCTTTGTTTCACTTCTATATTCCCTTGGTTCTCTGTGGGTTTTTTTCATGCAGAGCTGTAGTTTCTCTGTTTTATGTTTGATTCCCTTTTATATTGAGCCAAAAAGCAAATTCATATGCTGCACTGTAAAATAAAAAGGCTCTTGAAATTATTACTACTTTCTGTGCAGTGCTAGTAATTTTTTTTCTGTCTGCTGTAGCACAAACTTTTGGGGGGATTTCCTAGTTTCATCATCTACAGCTGCTATTTCTACAATATATATATTGTATAGAGTTTTTTCTTTATAAATGTCTCTCAACATTATTGAAAAAACTTATTTTAGCAGATTTGACCAAAGATTTATTCTCCCCTCTGTTTTGAGAAAATTAAACTAGTGTTTGTTATCAAAATGGAAAATGTATTGGCATTTATTACTACATTACAATGAAATGTATTATTATCTCCCCAAAATTTAGCAGAATTTATAAAGCTTCCTGCTTTTGGGTGCATCAACAAAATTATTCCCTTAGTCAAAGTTCACAGTTCTTTGCAAATGATCTTTGTTTAAATACCTATAAGTACTTATGTGAATAACAGTTTGTGGATTGAGAATAAAAAGAGTTGTTTTGCATCTAAAAAACAGTATGGCATAAGCTTTTAAAAATGGATTTAAAACAGTGGTACTCAAAGAATGGCCCATGGAGCTGAATCATCTAGCCTGTTGTGCTTCATACAAGTTCAGAACTTTGGCAGCAGGGGAGTATTGGCAGTATTAATTCTTGTGGCTCTGGGAGTCCTGGAGCAATTAACATTGCTACTGTTCTTCTTCCACCAACTTTTTGGAACCATGTGGGGCCCAACAGGTGGGAAAACATAGCTATGTGCACTAGACTGAGCCAGCACATGGGGCTGGTGAATGGCCTCTAACTGGGCATACAGCCCTTGACCTGTCATGTAGTCCCAGACCCAGCATGTGGGGTCAGATTCATGCAGGCTAGACCTGGTGCATGGGGCTCATCTACAGGCCCCATTTGGTGCATGGGGCTGGGTCCATATGACTTTCAGATACTGAATGAGGCTGAATCACTAAGCTAAGTTAATGAATTGTCCATTTTCTCAGCCCCAACTGAACAGCAATACTGAATTCCAATAAGCCTGCCAAGAAACATTTGAACTACAGAGGAGGAAAAACAAAAGCACTGAAACAGGCCATGCAAAGAGGTTGTGGAATCTCTCTCTTTGGAGGAATTTAAGACCCAGCTAGGGGTCTTAAAACTTTGACTAGGATGAACTAGTTGCAGATGGTTCTGCTTTTGGGCATGGGGCTAAAGTAGATGACTACCTGAGGTGCCTTTAAACCCTAATCTTTTCTATGATTCTATCTTCCAGGTCATTGATGAAGATAC
Organism: Gavialis gangeticus; assembly: GCF_001723915.1. Taxonomy (NCBI): domain Eukaryota; kingdom Metazoa; phylum Chordata; order Crocodylia; family Gavialidae; genus Gavialis; species Gavialis gangeticus. The sequence continues at coordinate 116,572,475 of NW_017729032.1, forward strand.
TGAAAAATAACCAGCCCCAGGCCTGAATGCTGGAGAACTCCACTTGATGCTGGATACCAACTAAGCATCTCCTTATAGATTACTACCCCTTGAGTCCAACAATACAGCCAGTTTTCTGTCCACCTTACAATCCATTCATCCAACCAGTACTTCCTCAGCTTGTTTGTGGAAATATTGCAGGAGACCATATCAAAAGTCTCACCAAAGTCAAGGTATATCACGTCCACTGCTCTCCTCGCATCCACAGAACCAGTCATCTCATCATAGCAGGCAATCAGGTTGGTCAGGAATGACCATGGTGAATGTGTTGGCTACAAAAGACCAGCTCACAGGTTCATCATAAAATTCTAGTTTATTGGACAGATGCAAAAGTCAGACCATAAACCTTGGTGCTGATCTCCTCACACACACATTAAAGAGAGAGGAAGGAAGAAAAGGTAGAAAAGAGAAAGTATCCCCAAAAGGGGGCAAATACTGTAAAAGGGGCTTTTGCTATATGGAGGAGCTTCACATTTGAGTGAGTGGAAGGCAAAAAGGTTTCTTGCTACAAATCCTTACTGACTGTTCCTAAACACCTTCTCCTCTAAGTGTTTAAATTTTAAACAAGAAGAAGTCATTTCTACCTTCAGGTTTATCATATCCCAGAAATATAGTGTGCCTATGCTTGTGTTTGGAGGTGGAGGGGGTGTTTTAATTACATCAATTCCACTCTAATTAAAATGCCACAGCATCATGTGTATAAAGCTCCCACACATTTAAAAATGGCTGTGAGTTGTTTTAACTACAGCTCATTCAACAAGTTTTAGTTAAAGCACCTCAGCAGTCATTTTTTAAAACCCATGGAGGTCTATACACATGATGTTGCAGTGATGCTTGCGTGTTCTGATTATACATGTTGAAGCATGTGTATAGGCGCCCATAGATTCTATATGCTAACTCTAAGGTCAGCTTGCCATTGGATCCTGTTTTGGATGTATTTAACTTCATCTAGAAACTACAACTAAGCACTGATTTCCCTAGAATGTCATGCTTTGGCAGGTGCTTTGGTGAATAACAGTGATGTAAAATGAAGACGTGATCTAATATCATATCAGGTTAATTCATCTGTATACTAGTTGCAAATATATTTTTTCACAAGTGGCTGGTTATGCCCAGCTCCTCATTCACATGGTAATGTTGTCTACAAAACACTGCGTACCTCATAAGTTTGCTAGCAAAATTATTAGATCTACAAGAACATACAAATATTGATAGACAGTGTACAGTGGAATAGGAAGTGTTCATTTACTTACAGATCTCAGCAGGAGTGGGCAGAGCTATTCCTTTCAAGGAATACTTCTCTGATTTGAGAGAACTTTGAGGGTGGTTGTAAGTAATCATTCATTTGCTCCCTCCCTCCCCCAAACACTGTCTCTAGAAGGCAGCAGAAAGGCTTTTGAAAAATTAAAGATGAAATATTTTCCAGAATGCATTCTATATACTGATGACACCAACTTTATTTTTATCTCTCGCATGTAACCTGCAATGAACAGCAGGGGAAAAATCAGTCTTTAGCTGAACTTGAGCTTTTGCAAAGCTAAAATTTAATTTAAAAAATGACTTAGATAGCGTTAGAAGAAATAATCAAAAGAACTGGAAAATAATGATCTTAAGTAAGAGCTGGAAGAAGGTGATGAACATTTTAATCAGTCTTTCCTTATTCTGTATTTTATGTGTTTGGGCTGCTATGAAGAAGAGGGAGAACTCCATTTCACTCTTACTCCATAGAGTAGGATGCAGACCAATGGCTTGAAATCACAGCAAAATAGGTTCAGATTGGATACCAGGCAAAAATCTTTACTATTAGAAAAGTGAAGCAGTGGAATACACTGCCTAGGGAAGCTGTTGACTCTCTATCACTGGAGATATTCCAGAAGAGGCTGGACAGCTACTGGTCAGCGGTGATATAGGCATAACTATGCCTGTATGTTACTATGGGTATTTTCCATGCTTTTGGGCTTTGTTGGTTACCTCTTCTCCCCTTTCTGCTACATGGGTTAGGGTGTTTTTAAGCCTGCCTCAGAGGCATTTGGTGTTGGCTGAAGTCAAGGCTGGGGATTATGACTGGAGTGTGTCAGTCAGGGTCATTGCTGGTGGGGGGGGTGGGAAATTGGGGTGACTGCCCTGGGCTCCGTGCTTTGGTGGGGCCCACGGAGCTAGACAGAGCAGTGGTGTCATGGAGCTGGACAGAGTGGTGGCTCTGCATCCAGCTGCTCACTACTCCTGTCCCCCCCAATACTGCCACTGCCACCAGTAGCAGCTTCTTCAGGTCCCGGGCCCATGGGATTGAAGTGAGGATGGGGCCCTGCATGGGCTGATTTGCCCCAGGCCCCACACCCTGCTCAGGTCGGCTCTGTTGCCAATGCTTCTGCTAAGACATAAAGCCAAAGAAGGTTCTGGGCTAGAAGGTCTTGCCCCTCTACTCAGGGTTAGAGTGATCACCATATTTAGGGTCATGAAGGAATTTTACCCCACAGTCAGATTTTTGTGGATTGTGGGGGTTTTTGCATTCCTCTGTATGGGGGGTGAGGTCCTCTACCTGGGATGGCTTGAGTGTATCAAACTTTGACAGAAGCAAGATGCTGACTGCTGTGCTTCCCCTGTTTTACCTGTGGCAGGGTAAGGCATTATGTCCTGTGTTGTGTCAGGGTTGATGGTAGTTTTATGAAGAGTTTAGATTATGGATATTATGGTTAGGATAGGGACAATCCTGCCTCAGGCAGAGCTTTGGACTAGAAGACTTCTCAAGGTCCCTTCCAGATATTTTTCTCTAAGGGCGCTTATACACATGCTTGGGCTTGAGTGGGGAGGGAGTGGGGATGGGAATGCATTTTAATTAGAGAAGTTCCCAGAGAGCCACTCTAAATTGTCACAGAGTCACATGTATTAAGGCTATGTGTGTGTAAAAAGGGCTATGGGAAGCTTTAACTAAAGCTCATTTGATGAGATCTAGTTAAAGTGCCCTGGCAGCTATTTTTTAAACCCATGGGAGATTATACATGTGATGCTGCAGCAATGCTAGAGCATTCTAATTAGAACACATTGGAGCACTTGTATAGACACACATGGTTTTATGATTCTACGGTACTCAGACCATTGTGTAGACACTTACGAAGATGAGCATCACTTTAAGTAAATATCTGAAATGTAATTGGCTTAGTAATATTCCTTGATATTTCTTGGGGAAAAGAATATATTCTTGAGCTGCATAATCCTACAATCACCTTATATTGGGATGTCTTCCTTACTCTTCAGTCTCCCCTCAATTTATTAGTACTTCTTCCATGTATATCAGCTACAAGCATTTTACCACCAATTGAAAGTATTTGCTTGCAGAAAAAAAAAAAAAATCTCATGCTTTTCTAAGGGACATTGGAATGGTACCTTCTGTTTTTATCATGGACACTGTATCATCTACAGACAAAATGTTTTCTTAATAACTGAACAAATCTTTTCCTGAGCCTCAGTGTACAAATCTCCCCATTTTCTTTTTAGATTATTATGAATGAGGTGAACAAGGTGAACAAAGAAAGGGGTATCTGTGGCCTCAGAAAAGTAAACACAAGCCATGCTTTCCAGTTATGAATCACATAATGTTTAATAGGACAAACAAGAAGCTTAGTAGGTTGTTGAAATATACAATAAACAGGTAATATCTAAATCTCTCAAGCTGGCAGAACTGTAGTACATTTTAAAGCACAGAAAAACTCATATACAGAATCCATCAAAATTACTTTTAATTTATTCAGTAGAATGCCATGGTTAATAAAAACGAAATTATTTTTTTAATATCCTACAGCTTTGAAATGTGTCTAGAGCTTCAGTAGAGATACTCGCCTGATAATATAAAGTTCATGGTTTATTCAACCACAGCAGCTGTTGTAAACCCTAGGATGTCATTTATTTTGCAGTTCTTGAAAAAGATTTATAATCTGATTCAAATGCAACATATATTTAGTCTTCATATCTGTAGGAAAATTAGTCACACTGACACTTTATTAGACTTGAACAAGAAGGGGGAAATGTCTTTGTGGTGATAAAAAACCAGATTGTAAATAACTGGATTTTGCTTTATTTTTATTTTTACATTGTCTTCAAATACTCTTTGAGTGGAAGGGGGAACCTCTCTATTATATTTAGAGATCCTTTCACACAAAAAGATGGTCAAGTGCAGTCACAGACAAACTTCTCATCTCCAAGAAAGCAGTATAGTTCTCTTTTTCTGTTATTTTCTCTATCCATAGGTCTGGGAGGTATGATCAGGCCAAACCTATAAGATAAAACATCTTTGATATTGACCTTAACACTGAAAACGAACAGAAAAACTTAAAACCTAATTTAGGGAAACATACATATCCAGAATCTGTATGTGTCAAACCCATCTGCCAGGAACTCCTGGAGCCCCAAGTTTCTCCATATTGTCCAACTGTTTGTCCCAAGAAACAGCCCAAGATTTGCCCTGAGATAACTTCTTATCCCTACAACCCTCAGCTCAACTGCACTTATACAAGACCCCACAGCTTCAGCAGGGAAAGCTCGGTCAACTCTAGGTAGTTTCTCCTTGGGTTGTTTACAGTGCCACATACTGCACAGACCAGTGTTCTCCGTGCTACATGGGATATCCAGGGTTCAAAAAAAAAAACTATGGAGAAAAAAAAATGGAGCAAGGCATGCTCAACTAACACGTATTGCTGAAAAGTGGAGCCAGGCTGCCCAGAGCTGTGCTGCACTGCCAGCCAGGCTCTGTGCAGCAGAATCACTGTGGCTGCAGCCCTGGAAGGCCCCCAAGCACCCAGGTAAGGTTTCTGGGGACAACCCAGTGCTGGCCCCAGCCTCCCCTACTGCACTCAGGGCGACTTGCCACGCACCAAAGAGCGGGTGCCACCGGCATTCCCCGGGGACGAGAAGCGGTGGTACACCTTGCCCCTGGGGAACCAAATGTGCATGAGCATCTGGACATACCCATAGTTTCTTATCTTCTCATCTGGCTGCAACCTAGCCCCTCTGAAAGTCCTGCAGGTATTACAAGAAATCAGCCTTCCTACTGATCATAGACTTTCCCAAAGCCTGAGAGAATCTAAAAACCACAACTATCTCATAGATAGCCCCTAATAACCTCTAAGCCAGTCCTCCATCCTGCCCCATCAGCATCATTCCACTTGCTGATGCATTTAAGAATGCTCCAGAAATGTCTTTTGTTCCTGTGGAATCTGGCATTCCTTTAGCTAATAGCCCATTTTTCTGAGATGCTTTTGATATTGTGGGGTTGATTTTCATATTTCAGGCAGAAAGTACTTTGAATGCCCATCCAACCAATAGCCCCTTCTGTCTATGTTGGGTAGTGACACTTGTGCTTGCCCTAGCAACAAAAAAATACCTAGCAGTTTTGCCTCGTTCCCTTTTCTTAAGCATGCATGTCTCAACTCCTTTAATTAATCTATGTCCCACAATCATAAAAAATATATACAGACAGCATAACATAATCCATAAGGTGAAAAAAATGACATAAATGAATAAATGAATGAATAAAGCATAACACTGACTTTTCAACGAGTCCATGCATGCCATATCAGTAAAACAAACTCAAGAAAAATGTTCACGACATGCCACAAACACTCAAAATATCGAAGGGCCCATGGCAAAGTCTTTCTTTAAATTGGAACCAGATGGACAAATCACTTTATTAAAAGAGTATATTATATTTACCTGACTCTAAGACAACTTTGAATTTAAAAACCCAATAATTAGATTCTAGACACGGAAAATTGTAGCACATTTATAGATGTGTTTTAATTTTCCATGTCTAGAATCTAATTAGTGGAAGGTCATTTTAAATTTGCCTTCTTCTAGGGATGTGGTGAGGGAAGTAATGATGGGAGAGTGAGGGGCCAGACCCACACCCTTGTTCCACTACCACTTGCCCTCCTGCCTCCCTTGCCCCTCCTGCCTGTGCCTGTTTCTGTCTCCCCTGTCACCTGTCTCATCTCCCACTTGTATTTTGGTGGCTGCTCTCTCTCCTGCCTGCCTCTCTATGCCTGTGCCTGCTAGCTGCTTGCTTCCCTGCTTCCGTGTGTTCCCTGCCCCCTTCCACTTTCCGCCCTGTATCTATTTGCCCCCAGCTAAATTTCCTCCCAGGCCTTCCCTTGCCTCTCCTGACCCCTCCCCTCCATTCCTGCCTTCTCTCACTGCTTATATTTTACTGCAGCTCTGCTCCAGCTCCTGGGCAGTCAGCTGCAATGGCAGCCCAGCAAACACAGCCCAACCCAGCCAGGGAGAAGCTGTTGGAGCTGGAGTGACTGGAACCAGAGGAGAAGTTAAGAGTGGAAGAGGGTAGCTGGGAGTAGGGGGGTGCAGGACTGGCAGTATGGTCTTCCCTGTACTCCCACAAGCCACACAAACCATTCTTCCCCACCCCCCTCCCCAGTCCCTGGTAGCTAAGCTCTGACTATTGAGCTGACCCTGAAGCTGAAGCCAGAGCTAAGCTGCTGCCTGTGCCAGTTGTTATTTAAACCCAACATGAAACTTTTTTCCCCCATGCTAATTGGAGGAAAAAACCCCTCATCTTGGATTAAAGTAAATACAGTATTTGATAGTATCTTTGAGAGAACAGGCATTTATTATGGGACATTCATTGGGTTCTTCTGTTTCCTTTGAACATGGATTCATATTTTTTCTTGCAAAGTACAGAAGTAACTCCTGAAGTAAATGGAAGTTATTCAGATATAGCATAAGAATAGGGTCCGTAGCTTATACAATATTCCTCAGGTGTGGATGATAAAATTAATAAGTAAAGCACCAACCAGTATTTTGCTTTTTGAAAAGTTTTACAAAATATAAGGATACCAATCTATATATAGTCTGAAATAAATACATCTCAATACAAGGATACTAATCTATATGTAGTCATAAATAAATACATCACAAACAAAATAGGTTTTTTTAAAATAAATATTGGTGGGAATCCCTCTATTTCTAGAAGTTTAACATTTTTTTTAGTATATAAAAACAAAAAGTAAGACTTTTAGTGTTTACTTAACTTTTTGGGGAGAGTTAGAGTTAATCAATACACCTTTTCCCTAAGATTATTTGAACATGGTGGTCTTTCTTAGACTGAAGAGTAAAGGCAAATAATACATAAACTGAAATTCTAAAGAGTAGTGCTGCGAATAGTAACCAGGGTCAAAGGGAAGCACATTTTCAAGTCTTTGTAGGGGTGTGTTGTATTTTGAAATGCCAAATTTTACCAGGTTTGTTAGCTTGTTATTTAACCTGTTCCATAAAAGTAGTGAGGTTGTTGTACACAGATGTCTCTCCACCTCTTACATGGAAGAATTGTCTAGCGATAGTGTGAAGAAACTTTTTTTGTATCAAAGAGCAAACTAAGTACCACGAAACAATGAAGTTTTCTCAGTCAAATTCACACCAGATAGATACCTAGGCCCATTAAAGCAAAAACATTATTTTCTACCAGGTCTTCAAAGACTTGGTGATAAATTTCATTCTACCTATTGGACAATCAAGCAGATTAATAAATGCTCAAGTCCCTGAACTCTATTAATACAGAAGGTGGGTGATCCTCCTCCTTCTTATAGTTTTTTTCTAATTCAGTCTGAAGAGTTAAATGACAGCAGGTGCATCTACACGTGCAATTAATGTGTGCATCTATACCCTGTCCTTCAGTGACATAACAACATGCTACATTGCTGTATGGTGTGCTATGGTGACATAGAGATTGGGATCTGAGTTTTCTGTTTCCCATGGAAAACTGGAGAAAAGAACAGATTTCCTGTTTTTATCAGAGAAAACATGGATTTTCTCTTTTAGAAGAGAAACCCATGGATTTTCCACTTCTGCAAAGAGCTTTGCAGGCTGGCAGAGTTTCAGCTTGCAAGAACTGTTTGTAAAAAGGGTGGGAATGCCCCAGCCCTGCCCAAAGGCGGAGGGGGAGGAAGAGGGGGAAGGGTGGGGCCTGCAGCTTTTAGTCAGTCACAAGGCTTAGGTCAGGCTCATTTTCCTCCTGGAGCCTGTGAAGTGGTAAGTGGGGCTTGCAGGAGACTGGGAGGTTGCAGGGCAGGGCTGGGGTGGAAGCTGGCTGGACACTGAAGGAGTGGGGAGGTGTTGGGGAAATACACAGAGTACCCGGCCAGCTCCACATCTTCCTGCTTGCTGCAGCGTGCCTGGCCAACCAGGACTGGGGAGATGTGGAGCCAGACGGGCACTCCATGTATTTCCCCAACACCTCCTCGCTCATGGCTGGAGTGCCTGACTGGCTCCACATCTCCCTGCTTGCAGCTGGAGTGCCTGGCCAGGGGCACATGAAACCAGAGCAGTGCTAGTCAGCCTTAAGGGAAGCTGCACATGGAGACACTGGCCAGGAGTCGGGAGATGTGGTGCCAGTCGGGCACTCCAGTACCTGTGTCAACTTCAGACTGGCTAACTAACCTGCTTGTTTCTAGAGCACCACTCCACTGACCAGTCACACAAAAAACATTGCATGACTCCAAGTAATATACTTTAATTAAAGTTGTTAGATCCTGACTCCATGTGGTGCCCAACAGCTAGGGAGACGATGATCCAATTGCTCATGGATCTTGGTACTCATTAGCCAGGACAAGCAGGGAGCAAACACCAGCACACATTACTCACAACAGATTTATTCAGAATGGAGACAACTTTGGACAAAGGTCCCTCACAGACACACAGCATATGAATCAGGGGACCTGCCCTGAAC
>NW_017729032.1:116586244-116608672 GCF_001723915.1 Gavialis gangeticus
CTGGCCACACGCTCCCAAGCCCTCCTGCCCTTCGTATCCTGACCATGCGCTCCCATCTCAAGCTCCACCTCTGTTTACTGTTTACTTCATTAGCATGGAATTGCCTATGTATTTCATTCATTTACATGCCTCTCTGCTAAGAGCGCATGCTCAAGACTTTGGCCCTGGTTTTCTCCGGTCACTTGCTGGTTCTTTCTGGTTTCTTGCTGACTCCTTCTTCATCTCCAAGGTCTTGCTTCTGCTTTATCTCCTGATGATAGCTGGTCAGCTGAATCTTGTTCTTCTTACACAATGGGCTCTATACTTTACAACACTATGACACTGTTAAGAAACTGCTTGCCTAAGTGTTTGCAATGTTACTTTTAATATATCATTCTGCTTTGTGGTCAGCAGCTCTGCTGAGACACAGAAAAAAAAACCTTTATTCAGCTGCAAATCCAGTGCTCAGTCTGGCTGCAGGAAGCAGAGCACAGCCCTGGCTCTGCCCACCTCCTGCTGCTGGGCTGAACTCCATGGGGCTGTGGGGCTCTGGATCTGTGTGCCAGATAAAATGAGGCTGCCTTTGCTACCTAGGACTGGTGGCAGCATGAATCTTCCCAGGGGCTGGGCATGGACTACACCCATCACTGGTCCCAGGTGGCAGAGCAGCCTCCTGTTATCCAGCACACAAATGCAGGGGCTTCCAACCCTAGGAAGAGACCATAACTTCCCAGAAGCCCTCCCAGGGGTGTGAGTTGCTGGATCTGTGTGCTAGATGACAGGAGACTGTCGGTCCCGGCAAGTGTCTGGAATTTTCCTTTGAACAGTTTTAAGTGCAGTTTCCCCTAAACCTCTATATGCATCTCCTTGAAAATTGGCAAACTTCATGTCTTCTGAAGGGACTACCATCTCTGCAATTTTCATCCAAATCAGGCAAGAAATGACAATGTTATAGGCATTTTCATGATTCCCAATTATAACCTATGGGTGAAACTTTGAAACATGTCGAAACAGTTTTGATGAAACAAAATGGAACAGTGCTTCGAAATTATACAAAATGATGAAACAAAACACTGTCCCTTCAAAATAGTGAAACAGACATTGAAATGAAATGATGGTGTTTCACACAGCCCTAATTAGTACACGTTTAACAAATACGCGGATGTTACCAAGTTGGGTGGAGTTGCTGATGCTCTGGAAGTTAGGGTTAGGATATGGAATGACCTTCATGAATTGGAAAAATGGTCCCAAATCAGCTGAATGAAATAAAGGCAATTGCAAAGTCCTGCACTTAGGATGGAATGACTGCATGGACAAATACAGACTGGGGACTGACTGGATAGGCTAAAGTACTGCAGAAAGGGACCTGTGGGTTAAAATGAACCCTATAAGCCAAACAGTGTTCACTTGTTGCAACAAGTCCAATAACATCCTGGACTTTATTAGTAGAAGCATCATTTGCAAATCAATGGAAATGATTCCTCTACTCTATTCAGCACTGGTGAGGCCTTACCTAAAGTAATGTTTCCAGTTTTGGCCCCTCGCTTAAAAAAATATGAATAAGTGTGAAAGAGTCCAGTGAAGAGCTTCAAAAATGATCTGAGGCTTTAAAACATGACTTATGTGAATAGGCTGAAAGAACTAGGATGATTTAGTATGGAGAAAAGATTGAGGAGAAGAATTTGATAACAGTACTTATATACCTGAACAGTGGTTAAATGGAGGAAGGAGATTAATTTTTCTCTTTGTCCATAGGGAACAGGATAGGAACCAATGCTCTTAAATTGCAGCAAAAAAAAGGTTTCAGTTAGGAAAAAAATCACACTATGAGGATGATTAAGCATTAAACTATGCTACGCAGGGCAATGGTTTACTACGGAGTTGCCTAATTAGCTCCACAGTAAATGTCTCAGCATCTACATGTACAGTGCTATTAGGATGGAATAAACTAATTAATTTTGCCGTAGGTTAATGCTTGTAAACACAGGGCACATCCAGACAAGTGTGGCCATTCAGTATGTAGCACTGCAGATACATCTGCAGCGCCACATACTGCACATTCAGCTGTTCTCCATGCTTCAATGTAGTAGCACGTGGGGTGGGGAATTGACTCTAGGATCTCCAGGGATCAAAAAATCCCACACAAAGGAAAAAGCAAAGTGGTTCACATGGAGGCAGTGCTCACTGCCCAAAACTGGAGTCTGGCCAGCTGGGGCCATGCTGCATCTACCAGCCAGGCTCTGAGAAGCAGGATCACCACTGCTGCAGCCCCAGGAGGCCCCCCAATACCCCTGGTGAGTCTGCTGGGGCAGCCCAGTGCTGGCCCTAGTCTTCTCTACCACACCAAGGGTAACCTACCGGATGCAGAGGATGCATGGTACAGGCATTCCCGGGGGACAAGTAGCAGCAGCACAAAGTATGTCACTGCTTTTTGTCCCCAGGAAACCCAATGTCCATGGTCCTGTGAATACAGCCACAAGTACTATCTTACAGTGGAGTTATTTACTCCACAGCATAGCACATGTAGATGTTGACGGTGCTGGCTTTGGCATGAGGGTGCCTGACAGCTAGCCCCACACTAAAGTACCCTCTTGCCTCAGCCAGATCCTCCACAGCCCATTGAGCTGGGTCAGAGCACACTGAGCTGCCAGGCTGACACCCAGGGCTCCCTGCCAACTGGGGCTACTCTGCCCCAGCTCCATGTGCTGCGGTTCCAGGCACACTTGCAAATAGCGCAACTAGGAGAAATAAACTCTGGCATGAACTGTGCCAGAGTTTATTGTATTAATTTCATGTGTGAACACATCCCCAGAGAGGCTATGTAATCTCCATCCTTGTAATTTTTTTTAAGAACAGCTTAAACAGACACTCGGCTACAATTGTTTATTCAGTGGCAATCTTGCCTTGAGCAGGTGGTTGGATTAGATGACTTCCAGAAGTCACTTTGAATGCTATGATTCTATGAAAATTATGGCTAAGTACACACGTTACCAGGGATCCTGTTTTTTTCTGATTAAAAAAAATCCCATTTTTGGCATAAAAAAAGTAATCCCAAACCCAAATTTTTCCACAATTAAAATGAAACAGCACAATATATATATATGGATTTCCCTCGACAATCACTGTTTTGCCAACCACAGTTTTGAGTATCCAAGCTTAATATTCTATATACCATTTTGGCTACCACGGTATACATTTTAATTAACCATGGTTTTCCATGGCCACACATCAGCCTGCCACCTGCCATTTTTTCCATAAGCCTTTTGTCTTGCCAACCATGGTTTTGCCAACCACAGGAACTTTCAGGAACCTAACTCCAGTGGTTGGCAAGGGAAACCTGTAGACACATATTGTGCATTAAACAGAAAAAAAGTGCTATAAAGGCATAATTGAGTAGATGTTCACTGCTCTAAGAGCACTTTAAAGATGGCATTTTACACTCTAAATTAACCCTCGATGAATGTGTTTCTGTTAGAGCACTTTAGTGAAAGCCTATGCCAAATCCCATTGAGGGTCAACTTAGAACACAATCACCACCATCCCATGCAGCAATGAGCATGGTTGTACTCTACCCTTGGGCAGAATTCATTTGTTTTGCCCAAGCCTGGGCCATCCCCCACCTGCTCTCTTCAGCTATCGCCAGTGATCCTGGTTTTCTCTGATTTAAAAAAATTCTCAATTTTCGGTTAAAAAAAACTAACCCCAAATCCACATTTTTCCATGACTGAAATGAAACACCACTATATACATGTCTATATATTAGTGGTGTTTCATGTAAATCATGGGAAAATGGGATTTGGGGTTACTTTTTTAACAAAAATTAGGGGATTTTTTTTAAAATCAGAGAAAACCAGGATCCCTGGAGCCTATTACTGACAGTATCCCATGACAGCCTGATTCCAGCCCAGTGGGGGAAGAGGGGTTTCTGACCCCATATCCACCCTGGCCCCACAGCAGGCTGCAGCCTGGCCAGGGCATGCTTTGGGAGAAGGGCTCTGGGGGTCTCTCCTCACCACAACAGCCTAGGCCAGGCAGTGGAGCACTGCTGCTTCGTGGGGAAGATGCATGGAAAGGACTCTGAGTTCTCTCCCCCCGCAGCAGCCCCTGCTAGGCCATGCTGCAATGCAGCCCAGGTATCAGGGGGGAAGGGGCTGTGGAAAAGGGGTCTGGGGTCTCTCCCCCAGCAGAAGCCCAGGTCACACATCTGCTTGGCAGAGAGAAGTTGTGGGGAAAGGGTCTTGCCATAGGACAGCCTAGCTGGGGTAGCCACAGAGAAGGAGTCTGGGGTCTCTCCCCCTCTAGCCACTGCTGACAGGCCTGGGGAGAGGGTCACCTGGGCACCCTCCTGGAAGATGTGTGGGAGTTCCTCCAGTGGCCAGTGTAAACAGGCTCTAACAACAAACAACAAACAGTCATCTTAATGGTATGACTCAGTTTACCTCTTTAAAACATGCACAAAAAAATGAAGGGCTAAGTTCTGGGTCTGGATATTGCAGGACAAGAAGAGATGGACTTCTAGCACCAACACAGTCTTGAATAATTTTGTTGACATATCAACCAAGGTTAGCTGCCTGACACCCGGGGTGGGGGGGAATAAATCTGACAATGGAAGATCAGGTTAGAAAAAACCCCCACTCCTCTAGTAGTTAATCAAAAATTATTTTTTGTGATGATATTATTATGTTCAAATAACATGTTTGCAAGATTAAGCTTCATAAAACTTATAGTGATCACAAAATGTAAATGTTTACTGTTGTAAAGCATACTAAGCAACTCTGTCTCCAGTACTATATAGTAGACAGGTAGGAAGTCAGACTATGTTTTATCCATTGCATAATTGTAAAAAGATTTTCATTCTTTTTATCCTGTCTTCTACTTATTGTTTAAGGATTTTATTTAAAGAATTAGTTTCAAGAAAGAAAGAAGAGGATTACAGTGCATACAAAAATGTCAAAGAATATTAGTACATTTTAACCTAATCTGCCAATTTAAGACAATTTCAATTTAAATTACCTCATAGAAAATTATGACTCATTTTAAGACTTCTGAATAGATTTGGGGCCGGGGAGTTCTAAATAATGGATATGCTTGCTAAATTTCCATAAAATCACTTCAAATCATACCTTGTTCCAACACAGAATACCAAAGATACCTTTTAGGGAAACTCATTTGATTTCTCTTGCAGCCATTCTGTAGCAAAACCCCCAATTTTTCTTTTTTTTTTTTTAATTTAAAAATGCATTCTCTCCCCTTCCCCAACCATTTCTGACTTTCTCTCTGCTCTCTATCCCTTATAACTAATTATAAGTAGTCATAGGTAAGCTATGTTCTTGTATGCTATTATTGTAATAAGCCCCTTTTTATATTGTAAATAGTGTTCTGTTATGTCTATATTGATTTTTACTGTTTTATATTGTATCATATTGTATTCCTATAATTTTTGCATTGATGTTTATTGTTTCATATTAGTATTGTATGGTTTAGTCCTGTGTCTGTAAAGTTAACCAAAGTAATGTTAAGTCTCCATTTTGTGTCCCCTGCCCGGGCATACCCTATTGTATAGTGTGTTGCGACTGTGTCTCATGTCTAACCAGTCTCATGTAAATTGGGTCCTGGATGAAAGGTGAATGGGAGTAGATGAGGGTGCTTGAGGCATAATGGTAGCAGGCCTATATTGAATGACCAATAACAACCAGACAAGGCAAGGTTCCTGGGTGAGTTGATTGCCTTGCATCGACTCACCCAGGAACCACAGATCTCACTCAGGAACAGAGACAGGAACCCAGCATTTGGAAGGTAAAGAACCTTCAGGAACCCAACATTTGGAAGACAAAGACCCTACAGAAACCAGCAACCCCACCATTGTATCCCACCAGACAGTGTGGACACCGGAATCTGCACATATGCATCTAAGCAGGACTGGCCTTCCCTGGGCATGTCCTTCCCATAGGAGACACAGGTAGCCCAACCCTATAAAAGGGGTGGTAGAGTGTGACCTCCTTAAGATGCCCTCTCCATCCGGACTAGCACTACAACATGCCACCCATCCACCCAGAAGCCCTGCCGGCGACCCACTCTGGACAACACCTTGCTGGAGAAGACCCTGACTGGCCATTGAGGATCAACTCACAACCCAGGATAGGTAGCTATCACCCACCTTCCATCCCCAAGCAAAGGACCTGGACTCTGTCCCCACACACTTTGACTTCAGTCCCTCCACCAAGCCTTTCCTCTCCTGCTACCATTGTGGGGGTGTGTGTGTGTGTGTGTGTGTGTGAACCAATGACTTCGTGAGCTGTATAGTTTATTGCCTGTCTAATAAGACTAATATTTTTGGAACCCTGAGTTGGGTTTTTGTCTGACTGACCTCCTGGGCCTGCTCCAATCTTTGCTGTCTGTCCCTCTGACCTTCCTTCTTGTTGAAGAGCGCTAAGGTGCCTGCTTCTATAAGAGCAGAAATTGCCTAGGGAGAGGGCCCTAAGAGCTAGACAGAAGCCCACAGGTGCAGGTTACTATGGCAACAGACTAATGAGTAAATTAACCTGCACCTGCAACCACTCAGCTGACCAGAAGAGGCAGGGCCCTGGGCAAATGTAAACCCCAGGGCTGGGAATAGAGGTTCAGTTCTCTCTCAGCAGCCAAGAGGGAAGGAGCTCTCAGATAAAAAGCTCACCAGAGAGGCTTGGCTTCTTGTTCTGCCCTGGGTAGGATTAAAGGGCTCCAGTAGCTCACCAGAGACTCTGGCCTATGAGCATGTAGTGCTGGGAGAAGTTTGATGTTTTAAAGGGAGAGAGCACACCCTGAACCACTTATGTTATAGCTCAGGGGCTCAGATTTTAGTTGCTGTTTGACTAGTGAATTGGGCTGAGGTTATTGGGGAAAGAGGAGGCTTCATCACAGTCCCACTATGGTGCAGCGATAAGGGGGTGAGCAGACCCCAGTGCCAGGGGCTGCACTGCTAAAGGGGGTGAGCCAACGCCAGCATGAGGCCCAGAGACAGGGCTGCAGAGAGTCCAGCACCAGCATGAGGCTCAGAGACAGGGCTGCAGAGAGCCCAGTGCCAGAATGTGGCCCAGAGACAGGGTTGCAGAGAGCCCAGTGAGGACAAGGGGCTGAGCTATACCAAGGCTCAGGAGAGACAATGTCAATACCATCTGTGAAGCTTGGGGCATGGTAAAGGGGTGGTTTTGGAGCCATGTATCTAGCCCATAAGGCTGAGGGTGTTCTGGGAGGCATCCATCTTGAGGGGATCCAAAAAGGGATCCAAGAACCCACATGGTCCAGTGGGGTCCAGCAGAACCCTGTGCAGACAAACTTAAGGGCAGCCTCCCAATCTACTAAAATTACCAGAAAGATGTGGTGGGCAAGAAAGAGGGTGCCTGTTGGGCAGGATTGGCATGGTCAAGGAGCCCTAGGGGTATCACGGCCATCCCCGGGGACCCCATGCGATGACAGTTCTCTCTCTCTCTCTCTGCCATCTTGGCTCCCTCTCTGCCACCTCCAAAACCCCAGGTTTCACCACCCCTCTGCTTCCCAGCTTCTGCCCTTTTATCTTCTGCTTGGTGCTTTCCTGATGTTCCCTGGCTTTTGTTTCCTTCACCACCTTCTGCTTAACCTGCTCCACTGTCTCTCAGCTTTCTCCCCCATCCTCGGTCATTCCCGGGCTTTCTCCCCCATCCTCTGCTGCTCCCTGGCTTTTTCCCCCATCCCCAGCTTCCTCCATCTCTGCTGCTCCCCAGCTTCCCCCATCTCTGATGCTCCCTGGCTGTCTCTGATGCTCCCCAGATGCCTGCCCCATCCTCTGCTTCACCTCTGTTCCCTCTGTAACTCAGTTTTCTCCCCTGACCTCTGCCTCACCGCCCTTTACCTTTCCTCCATTGCTTCCTGGTTGATGTTCTGCCACCTCTGGTCTTCCAGCCAGCTTTCTTTCCCAGCCCCAGACTTCTCCCAGCTTGCTCTCACTGGCTTGCCACCTCCCGGCCCTGGCTGTAGCTTTGCCTCCTGCTGTCTCCCAGCTTTCTCCGCCAGCTCCACTTTGGCTCCAGTGCTTTTTCTCAGTCTTCTGATCCCAGCTTCCACTCCAGCCCTGGCTTCCCTGCTGGCTTCTCCCTGGCACTGCTCCTTCACTCTGCCGGCTCTTCTATTGACCCCAAGTCACCCTAAGCCCCTTGACCCCGAGTAACCCCAGGGCACCGTGACCCTGAGTAACCCTAAGCCCGAGTTACCTCAAATGCCCCCCTAGTGTTAACACAGCCATGGAAGTGCATGTTTGTGTGTGTGCATGTGTGTATGAGCCTGTAGAGTGTTTGTGTAGTTTGTGTGTGTGTCTATATAATTTTGTATCATGCCCTCCTGTCTAACAGCGCAATATTGAGATCCCAAGTGTTGATCTGGTGTGTATCAAGTCAACAATTCCATTTTGTGCTATGATCCTGTTTAGTTACCACAAGTTACATAGGGCCAGAATAGGTCTGAGCAACCTCTTGGTGCTCAAAAAAAAAAAAATTCTTTATTTATCCTACCATTGTGTGTGCTTTTTTATTATGCTAAACCTTTGACCTCAGTGATATCCTATCACACTTTCATTGAATCCACTCACAATGAATGGGTGAAAGGATTATTGCTTTTGAATTTGCCACTTTTCCATTTCTTCTACTCTGCTATGGTTCCTGTATTATGATAAAAGATAACAAGTATTACAAATGTATTTTCTACATCTCTTCCTCATCCTCTCTAATGTAAACAATTCTAGGGGTTTTGTTTGTTTGTTTTTCAGTCTTTCCTGACATGGGATATCTTACATGGTCTTAATAAATTTTGTCATTTGTCTCTAATTCTTCTATATATATTTATGAGGTGGAGTAGCTTGGGAGAGAGTGAGGAGAAAAAGAAGAAGGGCAGTTCATGTAAAAGGTTCATGTAAATGGCTGTGTTCATGTAAAAGGTTGTGTGGACACTCTTCTTGCAATTTAAATAAGGGTGTTTTTTAGTTCAATTTAAGAAGATTAGGTACAGCTTTATGCTTGAATCAGACAGCCATTGTAAAAATGGAAGTAAAATTTCCAAACAGGGTTTTGCTAATTAATTATTACATTGGTTTAGAAACCTATTCATATTTGAAAGAGTACAAACTCCGTGTGCAAAGAGGTCTGATATGATGGCTAGAAAATGACATATAGAGTTTGCTTTTAGGAACTGGCTTGTAGGTAAAGTAGATATTGCATTAGAACAATGATTTAGGAGCATGGTAAGGGTTGATTGATTTCTAAAAGCCTGGTTGTCACACAGTTTAACAGCCTTCAAGGCAGACAGGGGGTCTAAAGCTAATGGATATACACATCCTGGGAAACAGAAAACATCTAAACTTTCTTTTCAAAATAGAGATAGGCTTGGCTCCAGGGCTACAAAGGTTTCCCACTTGCAAAAACCTTTGTTGTTTCCAGTTTCAAATGAAATTACCAAATTAAGGTCTGTGCATGTGCTGGATTTATGAAAATAGGATTTTGGCTGACAACAGAATGTGATGACCACAGGGAGACCAAGTAACAATGCCCAAAGATCAGAGGAGAAAGAATACAAAAGAAGGAGTTTTCAAAACAGCAAGTTGGCATTGGCCCCCAACCTCCAAAGTTGCTGATGTCAGACATTCAAGCAAAGAACCTCAAGGTGGTATTTACATACCGGCAGGATGCACCACTCACCTTGGGTATTTTGAGCACTGGGGTAATGTATGTTGTAATCATCTTCCTTGCTTTGCCTTCATTGCTCTTATTTCCTATCACTATTTATCAATAAAACGTGCCTATTATTGTCTCCCCGACAGCCTTCCCTCCCACCCCATGGTGCCTGCGCCCTTTGCCACATCCCCCTGCTGCCTGTCCCTCCTGTGATGTCTGTGCCTCTGCCCCCCTACCTGACCCTCACAGCTTCTGCAGTCTCTGCTCCCTGACAACCTCTGTCTACCTGTCACAGCTTCTGCCCCTTTCTGCCACTCCCACCTGCTCCCCATAGCATCTTCCCCTTCCCACTCCTGCCATTAACTGTCCGGTATGGATCTAGTGCCCTTCCTTCCCAGGGCATGAAGCACATGGAAGCTCTAGCCCCTGCCCAGGCCTGCCCAGCAACTGAAACAATACTTTGGTTGGCAATAATGATGTATCCCACCCTGCTCATTTAACTGGTAGAGACATCTTTACTATCCTGAAGTTAAGGGATTTCAGAATGTTGGAGTAAGGCTCACAGGACACATGGAACAAAGCAGATAACTGATTAATATCCATTTTCCCCATCTTAGAATATAATGAATATTTTAGAGTTTAAACCCAAACCCAGTGTGCCTATACACATTCTCAGAGGTGGGGATGGCCTATTTTAATTAGAGCAGTTCCTCAACAGTATTAAGCCCCCTGCATTTTTAAATGGCTACAGGGGTGCTTTAATTAAAGCTCAATCAACAAGTTTTAGTTGAAGTGCCCCTGCGGCCATTTTAAAACACGAGAGGGGCTTAATACAGATGATGGTGAGGTGATGCTGGAGCATACTAATTAGAACATGGAGCAGATTCAATTAATCACATTCTAATTAAAATGCAAACCATCACATCTATAGGCAGCCTGGGGCTAATCTATGCCCGTACCTGCTTTGCCTCTTTCCACTCTGCACAACTAGTTGTTCCCTCTAGTCTGCACCTTTTTCTTTTGGACTCTTCTGTTTCCCATGACTTTCCTAGATTCTACTCTCTAGTCAACTGCCCCTCTACCCACATTCTCTCTAGTCTCCATCTGCCATTTTCAAAGCAAGGAATTTCCCTCTTTAGTTCACTTCCCAAAAGACACTATGGACATGTCCACACAAGTGCGGACGTTTGATTCCCTGGGGACAATTAGCAGCATCACACCTTGTGCAGCCACTAAATGTCCCTGGGGAACGCCTATGCCATGCACCCTCTAATACGTGGCAGATTACCTCTGGTGGGTTAGGGGAGGTTAGGGCCAGCACTGGGCTGATCCAAGAAGCCTTACCTGGGGTCCTGTGGCTGCAGCAGCAGCCATCCTGCCACTTTGAGTCTAGCTGGCAGTTGCAGCATTGCTCTGGCTGGCCAGACTCCAGCTTTAAGTCATCTGTACTGCTCCTGCACTGCTCCTTTGCACTGCAGAGAACAACTGAATGTTCTGTATGTGGCACCACAGGCATGTCTGCAGCACCACACACCTCACGACCATGCTCATCTGGACACAGCCTATATGGTCCTCCAAAACTGGTCAGAATAATGAATAAGAATAAATAGGCAGAATGTTTTTCAGGAAACTACAGCATAATGTCGCCATGTTCTCCATGTGTCAAATATTTTTATCATAGGATGTGAGAAGCAAGGATCCTGGTTTTATCTGATTTTGTAAAAATCCATAATTTTTTATTTAAAAAAGGTAACCCCAAATCCACAGTTTTCTGTGATTAAACTAAAACACCACTCTCTATATATAGATAAAAAACTTGGGGATTTTTTTGTTAAATCAGAGAAAACCCAGAATCCCTGGTGATCACTGTGCTGAACTGGTAAAAGAATATCTCTGAATGCAAGACGGGCAGCTTTGAAAATTTGCTTCTGCTGAAAACTTGGGAGTGAAAGGTCTTGAAACTCTGAAAATAAAATACAAGTCACTTTTGATTAAGTGTCAAACTAGCATCTTTTATATGACAGTTTCCAAAGTTGCAGTAAAAGAGACTCATCTTAATTTAAATGTACACATTTGCAAGAAATATGATAGTAAAATAGGCACGTGTAGTAAAAAATAGGATTTTGAAAGGAATTCTAAATTAAAATTTATTCTGGAGTCATGATTAACACCTCCAGAATATTTAATGTAATTGTATTTAAAATATTAGTTACTAAGCTGATTATATTAAACAAGGTCTGGGCTTTATTTTATATTAATTTCTTACTGATTTGACCTCAGCATTAACTTCCCAGCAGTAATCCTAAACACTTTTTGTTATAAATAGACACTAGCCTCGCTATAGTATTATCTTGAAGTAAGATATCTTATCTATCACTTTAAAAACAGCTTTCTATGACTTCCATTTCCTACACAGAAAAACACCAGTCAAATAGTATTTAATAAGCACTCCTTATTAAAAATAATTGCCAGGGTGGAGAATTACTGAATATAGTTCTAAGATATACTCTGCCAGTATATTCTCAAGTTTGTTTGTTTGTTTGGGGGTGTTGTTGTTTTGTTTTAAGAAACTGAGATTCATAAATATTGCAGTTTTCCCCCTCTGATATCTTCCTGTAAATGGCTAAGTAAATCAATAGAAAAAAATAACCTGTAGAGATACATGGACAAGCTCTGTTATAATTGGATGTCATGTATGGACATCTCAGAATGGAAGCTGGACCATTGGGAAAGCTATTATCAAACTGTGAAGGCAACAGGGAAAACAAAAATAGAAACTCATGCTCCCATTTCAGATCCTACACTCCAAAGCTAATGTTCCATTAAAATATTAAGTAAAGAGAACAAATTAATATTACATAGTTAAGTACTCAGAAGTTAGAAGGTAAAATCAGTTCTTGGTAGCTGAGGGAGAGGGTTGGAGAGGCTTGGGGGTGGATTGTGAAGCAGTTTGTAGGTTTGAAGTTTGTGGATGTGGGGTTTGTAGGAGTGGTTTGTGGGTGTGGAGTCTGTGGGGGAATGTGGGGTTTATGGGTGGATTATGGAGGGATTCTTGTGGGGTTTGTAGGTGTGGCATTTGTGGGGGGGCATCACCCCCCCCACACACACACAGAGCACACAGCTCTCATTACTGGCAGCAGCAGCCAGCAGCTGGCCCTCAGGGTGCATATGGCCTACTGCAGGTAGAACCCCTTGCCAGCACAAAGCACCATCTGAGACCTGAGGACTACATGTGATGCATAGAGCCAGTCCACTCCGTTGGTGCATGCCTTTGGGCAGGACCAGGCTGGCTCCTATTGCCACCTGGGGCTCCCAGCTCTAGCTCTGCAGGCAGGAGCCACATGCCATTGGGCAGGGCCAGCTCCTGCCTCCATGTGGCCCTGTCTGAAGGCATGCACCAGTGGACTGGGCCAGCTTTGTAAATCACGTGTAGCCCCCGAGTCTCAGGTGACACCATGCACCACAGGGTGTCCTACTGAGGGCCCACTGCTGGTCACTATGAGCATCCTGAAGGCCCACTCTTGGCTGCTGCTGGCAAAGGGGGATGTGCGCTGTGGGTGACCCACACCTCCCACATAGTCCTCCCACACCCAAACAGTCCCCCGACCGTCAGTCCCTGCAACCCCCAGTTGTCCCCCCCCACAGTCCTCCCACCCCCAATTTCTCCCCCCATCCTCAGGCCTCTCACCCACACAGTCCTCACCCCCACACAGTCCCCATCCCCACATCCCTGCTTACTGGGGACAGAGCCTGGGTTCCAGTCAGCTCCAAGCTACTGCTGCCAGCCTGCCCCACTTCTATTTCCTCTAGCATACTGGGACAGCATGCTGGAGCAGAAGGGGCATGTGGAAGGCATAAAGATGTTCTGGCTTGGTGCTAGCTTCTTGGAGGACTCAGCCCACAGTTGCTTGGGTGCATGCTCCAAGAGAGTGTCCTTTGCCACTTTTTTCCATTGTGTTTTCTTTTGATACCAGGATTCCCCAGTATCAAACTTAGAGTCCATGCTACAGACATGCAGTGCAGATAAATATTTTTTTATCTCATGGCATGCCTTCTGCAGCATCTCAAACTGCTTTAAGATGCTGCAACAGACATGTGCTTGTGGCAGAAAGCCACCTTGGTTTCTCCCCAAAATCTCTGCCCTGTGACAATATGATTAAAATCTCTGAGCTGTGACCATTTGATTAGGATGGGCCCAGCAGAGGAGACCACACCCTCAGCCTGTCTCTTTAGGTAACCTGAGCTGGCTACATTCCTGAGGGAGGGGGGAAACCTACTCCCTCTGCCTATGTGACTGGCATCAGCTACCTGGGTGAGGGGTTTCTACCTGGTGGGCTGGAATCTGCCCGGCAACTGGTGATGTATTTCAAATTGGTTGGCCAACAGCCAACCAGAGCTGGCCTCCACTGGACCAGGTGAATGAGGTCACAGGGGCAGGACTATAAGTTAGAACTGCCCAGGAGGAGGGGGCAGCAGCCATGTGGGGGACACAGAGGAGCTTTACCATCTGAAGCTGGCTCTCTCCCCCAGAACTCACGAGCAAGGAACTGCCTGCCTCCAAAGGGAAACTTCACTGGCCTTTGGAAGATACTTGTGAGTAAGCTACTCGAGATCTGATTAGATATCTAGCTGGCAGTAACTCAGATGCGTGATCAAAAGGCTACCTCAGCCAGACTGTTTGCTCTTTAGGATTTCTAGGATATTGCTCAATCTTGTACCTTATTTTCACCCTACCGCTGTAATCAATAAAGTCCTCCTTTGTGACTGGTGTGGGAGACTTATTGAGGGGTGGGTCTAAATTATGCCTAAGAGACCCCTTAGGTCTGCAGACTAAGGGAGACTTTACGTTTTGCCCCCTGACTTGGGGAAGTGCCCCAAGTGCCTGTACTGGGTCGAGTACCCATAGGACTTTAGGCCTGTGTTTCCCCAAGGATACAGGGCCGAGAGTGAGTCCATTCTCGGGGTGGTGGCAGCTACGTTACCCCCAGGCTAGTGAGTGTGCTCCAGGAAGGGGGTCAGCCGGATGCAAGGCACCCCTAGGGAGGCATTCGGAGCCTGGAAGGTGGTGGCGCGCAGGGAGGTGGGCGGCTCAACGCAGGAGCACCCCCTACTGGCTCGCCACAGTGCTCACTTGTGTGGACATAGCCTTTCTGTTCATATTTTTGTCCTTTTAACAGTGCGAAGTATGGACATTCAAAATTGTGTGAAATTCTGTTCACAATGTCAGGACTGCACAAACTAAAGACAAATCTTTTCTAAAAATATTTCAATGTTTCTTACACAATTTCTTTTGGTCACTTTATTCAACTTCATTTATACTTAAGATATGCTTATGCAATATTCAAGTGTTTGCAAAGCTTTGACATACTTTGCAATGAACCATCCTTTATAAATGCATTCATTATTAGAATTATGTGTAATGAATCTTTTATTTAGTGACAGTAATTATAATTAAATTAAAATGCTGAACTATATAATATGTCATGCTAAGCTTACAGCTGTTGATCTCATCTTAATTCAAATGTAGCCAAGGTACTAAAATAGCCTTTTTTCACCCATATCATCTTATTAATGTAATTATAGGACTCTTTAAAGAATTAAAATCTTAATGAACTTAAATTAACTTTTAATTTGAGCAACTGCTTTTTGTCATTAGTATATTACAGATGTTGGGTTCATCATGAAACAGAAATTGTTTCAGACATTTAATAGGACAAATAATTAAAATAAACTCTGCATCATTTCATAGACATTAGGGCTGGAAGGGACCTTTCATCAAGTCCAGCCCCCTGTCCCAGGGGCAGGAGTGATCTAGAGTCACAGGATCCCAGCAAGATAAACATCCAAATGTTTCTTGAATAAGTCCAGAGTAGGTGCCTGCACCACTTCTGGAGGGAGTCTATTCCAGGTCTTGGAGGCTCGGACAGTAAATATTTTTTTTCTTATGTCCAGCCTTAAACAGTCTTGTAGGAATTTATGACGGTTGGTCCTTGTTTTTCCTTGGGGCGCTCTGGTGAACAGACGTTCTCCCAGGTCCTGATGAACACCCTTTCTGTACTTATAAGCAGCCACCAGGTCTCCCCTGAGCCTGCACTTTTCCAGACGGAAGAGTCCCATGGCTCTCAGCCTCTCTTTATAAGGCCTATTCTCTTGCCTTCTAATCATATGCGTCTCTCCTCTGGACTCTCTCAAGCTTCTTGACATCCTTCTTTTTGGATTGCACAGTGGAGTGCAGAGTCCAGAATTATGCAGTACTCCAGCTTTGGCCTCACCAAGGCCGAGTACAATGGAAGGATGACATCCTGAGATTTACTTGAGAAGCATCTATGGAGGCAAGCCAGAGTTTGGTTTGCTTTACCAGCTGCAACATTGCATTGGTGGTTCATGTTCATCTTGTGGTCAATCATGACCCCCAAGTCTCTTTCAGCGGTAGTGCTAGTAAGCATACAACTGCCAAGCCTATAAGTATGCTGGTGGGGGGAGGGGGTTCCTAAGTTGTAATACCTTACATTTATCGGTATTGAACATCATCAGGTTTGTATCCACTCACTTATTAAGTTTATCCAAGTCAGCCTAGATCACTAGCCTGTCCGCAGGTGTGGATGCTATACCCAAAGTTTAGTGTCATCGGCGAACTTAGCCAGTGCACTTCTGACATCAATGTCCACATCACTGATAAAGATGTTAAAGAGAACCGGTCCAAGGACAGAGCCTTGAGGGATACCACTGGTCATTGCACACCGTAATGATTCACTACCATTGACCACTACTCTCTGGGTCCAACCTTGGATCCAGTTTCACAGCCATCGGACTGGGGTGTAGCCAGGGCCACAGTTGGCCAATTTTTCCATAAGGGGGTCATGGGACACCAGATCAAAGGCTTTTTTAATGTCCAGATATATGACATTAATCTCTTCTCGCTTGTCCAGATGATGTGTCACCTGGTCATAGAAGGAGATTAGATTGGTCAGGCAAGACCTACCCACAACAAACCCCTGCTGTATATCCCTCAGGATGCTGCCCTCAGCCAGCTTATCCAGAAGGGTCTCCTTGATAATTTTCTCCAGAATCTTACCAGGCATTGAGGTCAAGCTGATAGGCCTGTAATTCCTGGGATCTACTTTCCGTTCTTTCTTGAAGATGGGTACTACACTGGCCTTCTTCTAGTCTTCAGGTACTTCACCTGAGCACCACAAGTGTTTGAATATTTTTCCCAATGGTTGGGCTATGACACCTAGTACCCTAGTTCCTTGAGTACCCTAGGGTATAATCTGTCAGGAGCAGCTGACTTGAAGGTGTTCAGCCTCTCAAGGTGATTCTTTACTAGATCAACACTGATGCTGAGTATAAATGTGCCCTCACCCTGGCCATCCCACATCTGCTAGGCAGGGCAGTCCCATTGGAAAGACTGACGTGAAGTACCCATTTAGCAAGTTGGCCTTTTCCTGGGTGTTGGTTATCAGCTGTCCTGCTTGGTTCAGCAGGGGTCCAATGTTACCCCTGTTTTTTTTTTTCCAACTCTCTACATACCTGAAAAAGGACTTTTTGTTATCTTTGATATGTGAAGCCAGATGGAGCTCGGTTGCAGCCTTGGCTTTCCTGATCCGCTTCCTGCAGGTACGGACCAGTGCTGAGAACTCCTCCTAGGTGGTAATTCCAGCCTTCCATCCTTTATAAATCTCTCTTTTGAGGCAACCTCATGTTCCCTCCTGAGCCAAGGGGGCTGCTGTGCCATTTTGCTACCCTTCTTCTGAGATGGGATGGCCATCCTTTGTGCGGTCAGAATCGCTCCCTTGAGGAGCAACCACTCCTCTTGGACTCCTCTTCCTGTTGAGTCATGGTCCCTTAGAGCCTCAACAATGAGACTCCTGAGCTTGTCGAAGTCATCTTTCCTGAAGTCGAGGACTTCTGTATTACTGACTGACTTGCCAGCTTTGCGATGGATAGCAAATGTGATCAGCTCATGGTCACTATCACCCAGCTTCCCATCATTTCTTAGGTCACTGACTAGGTCATCTCCTTTGGCCAGTACCAGGTCCAGCAATGCATGACCTCTCATCAGCCCATAGACTTCTTGAGTCAGGTAGAGCTCGTCTACGCATGTGAGGAAGCTTTGCAACTGATCGGATTTGGCTGAGTGCTCATCCCGTGAGTTGTCTGGGTAGTTAAAGTCTCCCATGACAACCATGCACCAAGAACATGCAGCCTCAGCCAGTTCCATGGTGAATTTATGGTCCTCCTCTTGTTTCTGGTTAGAAGGTCTGTAGTAGACTCCTACCATGATGTCCCCTGTGCCATGTTCCCCACGTATTTTAACCCAGGGCGACTCCAGTCATCCTTCCTGGGTTCCAGTGTCAATTTTCAGGGACATGTGGTTGCTCTTGACATAGAGAGCTACACCTCACCCCTTTTGTCCACACAATCTTGCTTGTACAAGGTATAGCCATCTATACCTGTGGCCCAGTCAAATGTGAAGCCCCACTAGGTCTCCATTATCCCTATGAGGCTGTAATCATTTTTATTTAGCAGGAGGACCAGTTTCTCCTGTTTATTCCCCAAACTCCTGACGTTGGTGAACAGGCAGGCAAGTGTCCCATTAGGGGCTTTTGCCTTCCCCACAGATTGATCTGGGGCTAGGGTAAGGGTGGGTTCCCTTAAGTGCCTTATCCTTCTAGATTTAGAAAGGTTGCCCAGTGGGCTTCCAGTGGCAGTAATCCCCCCAATCCCCAGTGGGCTTAGTTTAAAGCCCAGTTGAGCAGGTCAGCCAGTTTGGCTTAGAAGAGCCTCCTCCCCAGTGGAGTGAGGTGGAGGCCATCTCTCTCCAGCAGACCACCACCTCTCTCACCGAAGAGTGGACTGTGATCATGGAAGCCAAAGCCTTCACAATGACACCAGCACCAGTCTTTGGTTGACTACCTTGACCCATCTCTCCCACCTCAGCCCATGACCTGCAACTGGAAAAAGGGAGGAAAAGACCACCTGCAACCCCAACCCCTAATCCCCACTCCCAGATCCCTGTAGTCTCTCATGACCTGGCTGGGATTGCTCTGAGCTGTGTCATTCATATCCACATGGATAAGGAGCACAGTATAGTGGTCAGAGGGCTGGATAATCTTTGGGATCCCCTCTGCTATGTCCCAGATGCAGCCCCCCAGGAAGTAGCAGGCCTCCTGGGCTAGGGGGTCAGGGTGGCAGATTGCCCTCTCAGTCCCCCTCAGGAGGGAGTCTCCCATGAAGACCACTCTGTGTTTCATCTTAGGGAAAGTAGGGATGGGTGATCCTCCCTTGCCTGCAGGAGCTGGCATCTCTGCAGGCTCAATTGGGGTGCAAGAGGTTTGTACTTGTTGTAAAGC
Source organism: Gavialis gangeticus (assembly GCF_001723915.1). Taxonomy (NCBI): domain Eukaryota; kingdom Metazoa; phylum Chordata; order Crocodylia; family Gavialidae; genus Gavialis; species Gavialis gangeticus. Next base: position 116,605,254 of record NW_017729032.1, read on the forward strand.
CCCAAAGGGGAGGGGACCTTGGTGCGACAGGCCTTGGGGCCTTTGACCATCTCCATGGCTGAAGAGTATGGGAGATCCCTGAGTCCTTCCTTGTCCTGGAAGGTGACCTTGGTCTACCCTCTGCCTCCAGGGGGTGAAGAGCCTGGCAGTAGGAGTCTATTTCCTGCTCACCTTTCCTGATGGCACACAGTCTCTGGACTGTGGTCTGGAGCTCCTCTATCTGGTGCCCTAGAGACTCCAAAGTGGAGCAAACCTCAAAAGGGGGGGTGACCATGCTCCCGGTCCCATGAGACTGGAAACATGTCAGGCAGCCCCCACAGCTGAGAGCCAGGGGCTCCATCTGTGTGGAGCCTGGAACCATGGGCTCAGTCTGGGTGGAGGCCTCTGAGGCACCGGGGGGGGCGCAGAATCTGAGGGGACCCTTGGGGTGCAGTGTGTGCCCATCTGCATTGTGCCACTGGTAGGCCAGCTACTGATGGGACTGCCTACCAGTGGCACACTGCCTCAGGCCCTCCCACTCACCCTCCTGTGCAAACTCCCACACTAACTCACGTGCTGGGCCCAGAAGCACACCTGTTTGCGTGGCCTGTTCACAAGGCTCCAGTCATCTAGGGACTGGGTAAAGTAGGAGCTGGGGTGGGGCAAGACCCTCCTCAGCTCCACTAATCTGCCCTGCAGCTGGGCTATGTCCCTCCCACCATGGGCCCTGCTTACCTCCAGCTGTGCTCCACAGTTGTTGGGAGTTGCTGGGTGGCCTTGGGGTGTGGGGGCACAACAGGCTTGTACCTGTGCATCTCATGGTGCTGCTGCAGCCAAAATGAGGGGTTTTTTCTGTTTGGCAGGCTTTTTTAAACCCCACACATGTGCAGTGGGCCTGTCGCCAGCTCCTGGGCAAGGGGGGGCCCTACCCGGGGGTTTAGGAGACCCTGATCTACTAGAGAGGAACCAAAAAGTACCCTCTCCCCCATCTTCTCTCTCCCTGAGGGACTGGGCCAAGTAGGAGTTGGGGTGGGGCAAGACCCTCCTTGCCTCCACTCAGCTGCCCCGCAGCTGCCCTCCCACCATGGGCCCTGCTTACCTCCAGCTGTGCTGGGGATTAGCGGGGTGCTCCACAGTTGCTGGGGGGTACTGGGAGGCCTTAGGGTGTGGGGGTGCAATGGGCTTGCACCCTTGCATCTCATGCCATTCCTGAGGCCAAACTCATACTTCTATGTGATGTACAACTTATTCTGCTTCAAAACATCACACTACTAGAGTTCTCATTCATGCCGTAATCACTCCATTTTCTCTACTACTTTGTGGAATTCACGACATCTCTTTACTCAGGATCAGTCAACTGACTGATGCTAAGATTATCTTCTCCTATCATTTTGTCATGTCATTAATTCCCTTGTAAATCTATCGAACGCTTTGCTGCATTAAATAAAAGCTTCTGGTCCTTAACTAAAGTCTTTCAAAGAGTAGTCTTTATCTATTAATCTGTTATGGTAACTTCTTATCTCCTATCTCTTCCAACACCAAGCTCCACTGTCTGTTTCTTCCATACACAGCTTTGTACTTTTTTCCATTCCATTGTTATGATTTGGACATCTTGTTTGAACCAGCCCATTCTTCAGATCCTTTTGTTCAACACATTTCCACTATAACATTTCCAGAAAACCTATTAACTCATAAGTGATATGTAGACATAAACTAAAGTACTGGTATCTCTATTTTTTTTTTTAATCCTATATTTTTTTTTCCCTAAATGAATAATTTAAAAGTAATTTAGCCCTGTGTATAGTCTGTATGTAACCATCAATTCTTTTTTTTTCCTCCTCATCTTACCTCCCCATTTCATTTAATCAGTTGGTACAGCCACTCAATTTGTCACTTCTTAAACAGATGGCAGGGTTGCTCAGGACAGATACTGGCTTTCACTGTGCATTTTCTTCAGTGCTCTGATATTTCCTAAACTATTACTTCTCTATTTTTTCCACATTGATTGCTATAACTGCTCGAAATATTTTGCTCAACATATTGTTTACAGCCAAATGAAATGGAAGTTTAAGAGGACGTCTTCATGTTACTTCTGTTCTAAAATTATCTTCTCACTAAAAATTGAGGCAATTGCCATCACAAGAAGTTTTCTCTGTTCATTGAAATGTGGCTGCTGGTGAAACAACAAAATTGTCTCTTTTGGCAAAAGAGCAATGGAAAGCTAAAGCACCATGACAGCTTCCCTTGCTTCCCCCTATTCTATTTATTTATGTTAAAAAATATCCTATCTAGAAACTCTGTTGCCCCACCATAAGGTGGAAAAACTTCTGTTTTTCATTTGTTTATATCCGAAGAATTAGGACCTTTATAGATAGGAGCAAAATAAATGGGTTTCTCTACTGCTCACATTTCTTTGTATAGCAAGATGGCATCCTCATCAAGGATAAGGTCCATGTCACCTCAGGCACTGTACAAATACATACAAAAGGCTTATCTATGCTTCCTCTGTACGGTGTCCTGGAATGCACATCCTGAACATTTGCTTACACTCTGCCCTTGCCAAATCTCAGAATGAGATAATGCTGCTGTCTGACAACATGCTCAAGACAGAAAGCCTAAGAGCAGTACTGAACATGTACTCAGATCCATCCAAAAGATGCTATATTACCTCATTTGTAAGATTTAGTGCAAAAAGAGCAGGTAGGATTTGCTTCTTGGCAGTGCTCCCAAGCCTAGTACAGAGATAGTATACACATGCCCAATGCAAAAATTCCTGCCCTGGGTTAAGTACCAGAGGACTAGAAAATAGTGCCTCCCTTTGAAAAAAGGCAAAAGCTAGAATCTATTTAGCTTCACCTCAAAATCTGGGAAGTTACTGAAGCATATAATGAATGAGTCCATTTGCAAGCATCTCAAGAAGGAAAGCCTGATCATGAGCAGCCAGCATGGATTTACTATGAACAAATTGTGTCAAACAAATCTGATCTCCTTGTTTCAGAGAAGAATGGAGGGTGAATGAAGGGAATGCTGTGAATATAGTGTATCTGGATTTCAGCAAGGCTTTTGACAAAACCCCATGTGAGCTTCTCATAAACAAATTGGAGAAACATAGACTAGACAAAACTACTATGAAGTGGACAGACAACTTGTTCAATAGCCCCAACCAAAGGGTAATTATAAATGGATACATACTGGAATTGCGGGAGGTTTCAAGTGGACTCACACTGAGGTCTCTTTGGGCTTAGTGCTGTTCAGTTTTTTTTTTATTAACTATTTTTATGCTGGAATAGAGATTCTTGAGCAAATGTATGGGTGACACAAGATTGGAAAGGATTGCAAACACACTAGAGGACAGGCATGCTATTCAGAAGGATCTTGATAGGCTGGGCTGGAGCTAACATGATGAAGTTCAATGGTGACAAAGGCAAGGTTCTACACCT
>NW_017729032.1:116613672-116614469 GCF_001723915.1 Gavialis gangeticus
AAGGATTGCAAACACACTAGAGGACAGGCATGCTATTCAGAAGGATCTTGATAGGCTGGGCTGGAGCTAACATGATGAAGTTCAATGGTGACAAAGGCAAGGTGCTACACCTCAGGGAGAATAATGTAAAACATAAATACAAAATGAGTGATACCTAGATGCCTGGCAACACTGCAGAGAAGGATCTGGGAGTCTTGGTGAATCACAGACTCAATTTGAGCCTGTAGTGTGATGCAGTTGCACAAAAGGCAAATTAGGCTTTGGGTTGCATCAATAGGACCATGGGATGGAAGACACAAGAGGTGACAGTCCCTCTCTACTTGGCAGTAGTTAAGCTTCATCTAGAAGCTGAAACTATTGTGTACAGTTTTGGGAACAACATTTTTAAAAGAAGATGAAGAACTTAGAAAGGGTCCAGAGTCAGACAGTGGGCACTTCTACACAAGATGCTTAACGCACAAAAGACTAATTCTACGGTGTACTAGCGCAACAGGCAAAACCTGTGCTAATGTGTAGTAGATTTATTTGAAAGTGCATTAACATCACTAAAAAAAGAATTCATCTGAGCTAATGTGCCGTATTGTCAATTATGGCATATTTAGTATTTGTCATTGTATAAGTAGCAAGCCTTACAAGGGAAGGTTGAAGGATATAGGCATGTTCAGCTTGCAGAAATGGCATTTAAGAGGGAACACGATAGCAGTCTTCAAGTATCTGAAGGGTTGCCATAAAGATGAAAGAGAAGAGATTGCTGCCGCACCTGGACCCATCCCCTGCTGGCTCCTACAGCCCCCCCC
>NW_017729032.1:116619469-116641659 GCF_001723915.1 Gavialis gangeticus
CCCCCCCCCCCCACCATGGCTGCCCCACCCAGCTCCACCCCCTGCCTACTCCCCCAGATCCCCCCAGTGGCTGCTCCACCCAGCCACATCTCCTGCTTACACCCCCAGCCCCCCTCCCATGGCTGCCCCCCACCTCAGCCTCCCTGCACTTGAAAAAAACAAACAGACCCTGGCACTCACTGGCAGTAGCAGGGGCTGTGGGGCTATGTGGCACAGCCCCCCATGCAGTACAGGTCAGTGGGGCTCCCTGATCATGCCCCCCACCTGGCCCCATCCCTGATGCGCTCCCCACTCTGGCACCTGCCACCTGGCACCCTCACTGCCACTACCCCATTGCACAGGAGTGGCTGGGGTCATCAGGGTGTGCAGCTCTGTGCACTGTCAGGCTGGGCTGGGTGGAGCAGCCATGGGGGGGCTGGAGGGGCAGGCGGTAGATGGGGCCAGGCAGGGCAGCCATTGGATGGGCTTCAGGAGTGGACAGGGGATGGGGCTGGGTGGGGTAGCCATAGGGGTGCTGAGGGTGTTGGAGGGGCATGGGGCCAGGTGGGGCAATGATTGGGGGGCTGAGGGAGAGAGCAGGACTGGCGGGGGTCCCTCCATGATCCCCTCCCTCTCCTCCTCCAATCCCCCCATCCCCTACTAACTGGCAGGAGCTTGGGTCCAGCTCCCTGCAGCTGGCACGCTGCCTGCCCTGCACAGGCAAGCAGGGTGCTTCAGCACCAGGGCAAGGGCCAGCCACAGAGATGCTCTGGCTGTCTACCAGAGCATCTGTATGGAGGACCAAGCCTCCAGTTGCCTCAGGCCACAGTCCCTGCCCTGCCCTGCTTTTTCCCCCCACATTTTTTTTGCCCCCGCACTGCAAATTTGCAGCACAGGGAACATTTTTTCATTCCTGCACATGCTACTTGCAGCATCTCAAAGGGTTCTGAGATGCTGCAGGACGCACATGCACGCTTATGTGGATGCACCCTATGTGGGCATACAAGAGGGATCATAACTGAACTTTTGCTAACTAGAATAAGACTTCAGAACAAAAACACTATGTTAACATGTTAGAAAAAAGAAGCTCATAAACATTAAAAAACCCAGTGCATCAAAGCTTCCTTGCCTTATCTAGCAAACAATTTTCATTTCCTATGGGCATGTCTACACATGGCGCTATGTCATCATAACAATGCACTTTGGCAATGTAGCATCAATGGGCAAAAACTGTGACATTGCAGCTATATCACTGTAGTGACATGCTCCTTTGTTTTAGCATGTAGCTACATTGACATAGCAACTAAAAATAACTGCACCACCAGCACAGCACAGTACAGGCTGTTATTGTGCCATCTTTTAGTACTTCTAAAAGGAAATACTAAATAATGGTGCAGTAACAATGGTGCCATAAGGACACATGTAGATGCACTCTATACGTAGTCATTGGAAAAGCAAGTAACTATTGTCTTAAGATCATGGTTAGAAGAAAGCACAAGAAACTGATTCATGAATATCAACTCTTTTAAATCCTTGACATTTGAAATGTTACAACTGCTTGACAGTTGAAGACAAAAATTTAAAGTAACTCCTACTCTGAAATTTTTACCCTCGAGTAAACTGGACAAACATAAAGCAAGTATTCAAGTTTGGAAGCAAATTAAAGATACTTAAACATGAATTTTAAGATACATATAACAAACTCTCTATCTACCAGAGCATGTTTTAAAAAAAGAGGGAGAAAAATAGAATACTAGAACACAGCACAATATAGTTGGAAGTCAGAGTTTTCCAAAGATGTGTCCCACCTTACCTCCTCACCCTCGTAAAGAAAGTTCCAGTGGAATATAAGCTTCTGCTTTTTACCTTTTGGCTCCATTGTTTGCAGCTGGCCTATTCTATGCCATTAAAGTCAACTGAGGTTGTCCCATGACATTCAAGGAACATGAATATTTACTCACATTCCATTAACAGGTTTAGATGGTCAATCTGGGTCACTACTGTGCATGTGGAGTAGCTGAATTCATATATCTAAAGATCTTCTCAGCCTAAAGTGGATATTAGTGAGTTTTGCGGCCACTAAGTGGGGCCAATTAGAATCACTCTTTGTAACGTAGGTCCCCAAATTCCACCTGAGTAGAACTATTCAGACAACTACAAGGTAATTTAGGATCTGGCCCTAAGTAAACTATCTAAAAAGGATACAATTTCAGTTGAAGAAATTGGTGTGTGCAAAGAGTATTTGAGTGGTTGTCATACTAGAGTCTAAACACTAATCAAAGAAGAGCTATATTGTCTAAGGCACTGTACCAGCATACAATAGCAGACAGTCCTTGACCTAAAAAGTTTACAATCTGAATAGACGAGATGGCAACAAAAAAGTGGGGAAAGAACATTAAATTCAAAGAGGGTAAACAGCATGATGGCAAATGGCATATTAATTCCATGATTTTACTTATATATGTATTTTTGGATGATGAGACATTTAGCTAGGAGGAGATAAGCTACATGAAAAACAACAAAGGGATAGGGGAAACTCAAAAGGAGGAGGATAAGGAGGACATACAAGTGGAGAAGAGGGAAATAGGACTGAGTACTCAGTGAAAATGAGGTGAAGGTGAAGAAGTGCAGTAGAAAGGATTAGATCAAAGAGCCAATCAGCACAGGTCAAAGAAAGTCTAGTAAGTACAGTATACATTTCTCTGAACAGCCAAAGAATCCTGCTTTGGTTGCTTCTACTGCTGCTCCTACTAGATAGAATCTGTGGCTGACTCCTTTCTCCAAGGACCATGGATAAAGTGAGAAAGAAGCATGGTTTCAGTCAGAGCTTGTCCAAGGCAGGGGGCTGGTCTTCTCTGAAAAGCTTTGATTCAAAGGATGAGCAAAGGGAATGGATCTCCTTGTCTTGATTGCATTTTATTTCTCCCCTTTTACTCCCACCGCCTCCCCAGTGCAGCAGTCACTTCGTTGGTTTCTTCCTACAGCTGTTCCTACCAGCATAAATCAATTTTTAAACAACCTAATTCTGTTTTAATCTCCTTCATTAAGCACATTAAAGGTGCTAATGATCAGCCAATTTTCAGTTTGAAAATAAAATAGTGTTGTATTATTTTAACATAAGCAGTCATTATAAATATATTTTCATCTGATAAGATGTAAGAATTTAAATAAACATAAGTATAAACCAGGGACAATTTATGATTGAATTCTAATACTTGAAAATGAAAAACAGGCATAGCAAGATTTTAACATGCCTGTGCATTACCCTTTCTAGTAATATTTCCACACAGGATTTAGATCTATTCTTTCTTCGCTGTTGCATTTGCATACTCAGCAAAACATTTGTGCTGGTGACATATTGCTAGTATTGCAACAGCCCTAAATGTGTTTCAGAATGAATACTGACCTTTTAAAAGAAAAGGACTTGTACACAAAATAAAGTGAAACAGCAGAGCTTCTTGTCTGTCCCTTTAACTGTGGAACTCTGAAGATTAGGAGAGATGGGAGAAAAATAAATATTTTTTTTTGCTACCAGGAGTTCCCACTACAATGAACAAGGCAATCTACAACAGTAAGGATGTTGAGCATGCATCCTAACCTGAGCAACAGGAAATGCTGTGAACTGGGCAATTTTTTTAAAAGCAGGCTATAGTCCTGAATCCTCACCTGGAGCTAGACGCTTCATTCCTTTAAAAAAACCAACAAACTATCCAAGCCCCCAGAATCACCCCTTACTTTTAAAACATGGCAAGGACAGGTGGGAAGGGAAAGATCTAAATGATAGTTCCTGCTCTGGTAAACATTTACTTATTTAAGATTTAAATAGGCAATAATGCAAGCACAGGAACCTACTTCTTCATCCTACCTAGTAATCTATTTCCCCTATTTTACCCGGTAAATAGGTAATACTTACATGAAGACAGAACAGCTTCAACAAGACACTTTTCTGGGTAATGAGAGACATAGGAACTGAATCCAGACCTACCACAGCTTAAGTGCTCTAACTCTTGAGAATCGACAGCTCTGTTGTCATTGGCAACATATTGTACAGAGCCCTTTTGAAGATGATCCACTAATATAGTCACTGGAAAAAAATGGATGGAGAGCCATGCAGCAGCTCCTCCATTTCAGTCTAGCAGCCACCTTACTGTGCTACACATATTCTAATTTGCTCCCTTCCTCCTGGCTTTACATTTGCCCCACATACTTCCTTATTGAGGTGCCCAAGGGACCAGGTTCAAAAGAAGCACCAGAAAAGAGACTGGCAAATGTTGATGTGAGTTGTTGGGTTTAAAGCGTCATACTAGAAAGTCAGAGAAACCCAGATCTGGGTCAAGTGAAGCAAATACCTCCAGCTTCCCCAGTAAGCTTCTGGGGGAAAAGATGGGAAATCTTTCTTACATGTTTTGTTGCCAGTGCAAATACCCGGTTTGTGTGTACACATAGCTGTCCACACACAGGGCTGTGTCCAGTAGTAGAATGCCAACCTGTGCATAAGTGGCATTTTTGTCATGTAGACAACCAAACATGGACACTTAAAACAACCAGAAAAGAATGGAATGTTATCCATAGGCACAGGTGACATGTAAGGAGGGCATGGGGGGCAGTTGCAGGACCTGAGAGTGCTGGTGCCCCCCTGGCAGCAAACACTCTGGCTGGCTAAAGTGGCTCTGCCACCTTCCATCACCACCGTGCTGCCAGCACGCTTGGCGACCAGGCACTGGGGGATTCCCCTCTCTCTCACCTAGCTGGTTGCTGGGGGATCCCCTCCTGGTCACTGGCTGGCCACTGGAGAACGCCCCCCCCCCCCCTTGTGCCCCCCTGGTGCCTCCCCCAGACTCAGGAGGAACAAGTCACCCATGTCCCTAGGGAACTTTAATGTCTTAAACATCAAACGGAGTTACTTAACTACTGTTTAGGAGTGATTCTCTTATCCCCTCTGGGCACATCCAAATGAGTATACACACAAGTTTCCTTAGGAACAAATAGCAGGAGCACATAGTTGTGCTACTGCTACTTGTCCCTGAGGAAGACCCATACATGTGTGTTCTGGTCCACAGCAAGTTGCCCCAGGAGAAGTAGGGGAGGCTGGGGCCAGCACCTAGGCTGGCCTGGCCCCAACAGCCTTATCTGGGGTCCTGGGGGCCTTCTGGGACTCCAGCAGCAGTGATCTGGCATGTGGAGCCTGGCCAACAGCCAGAGCATGGCTTTGGACAGCCAGGCTCCAGTTTCAGGCAGCACATGCTGCCACTTTGTGCAACAACCTGCTTTTTTCAGGTGTGAGTTTTAACACCAGGATCTCCCAACCTCTCCAGGATCTCTTCTGATTTGCAGCGTGGAGAACACCTGCAAGTGTGGTGCGTGTAGTTTGTGTACCACACTTGTGCTCATCTGGACATGCCCTCAATATGGACATGCCTTCTGGGTATATAAGTGCCCCCATTATAGGATTAGGGATATGTCTGTGCATTTCCAAGGAGCAATCCTGTTCCTATAATGAGGGCACTTATACACCCAGAGGTGGTAAGACAATCTTCTATATAACAGTTGGGCAACTCAGAGTTTATATTTCAAGGACTTAGTCTTGGGCTGTACTTTTTCCAGCAAGTGAAATAGAATTCTGTCCTAAACTCCTTCAGAATTATGTGGCAGCCATCTGGACCTGGACTTTTGTGGATCTGAAATTTGGAGTTAGATGCCAAAACTAAATGTGCCTTTGTGTTATGTCCCTCTGTAAATATAACCCTTAGAAACTTCTGAAAAAAATATTCCTAGAGACAATTGGTCTGTATTGACTAATAATGTATCCACTCCCATCATTTTGTTATAGGAAGAATGTGTCATTAATATTCTTTGGCTTTAACAGATAAACATATCTCATTGGTCAAAATGACCATATTTCTAGATCTGTTAAACTAAATTTTCATTCTTTACATTTCTTAAATTCCTGATTCAAACAGAATAGTACAAAAACAGTGAAAGTGTTTTGTTTGGGGCGGGGTTATTATTATTTTAATTCTTTTATTTCCACTAAGTTTATGGAGACTGCAGTAGTCTAAGGTATTTGTAAGTTTTAAACATTAGAAGGGTAAAATATTCCTTACGTTAGTAAGTGAAACAGAATTAAATGAGTTTGGGAGTTAAGACAACTTCTCTTGATAGTTTGATTAGAAGTATATAGGCAATGTAAAAAATTAGGATTTCTGACTCTATAAATATTTGAGATTGACCTAAGTATAACACTTTGTAATAATTGTCTATAACTGAAGAAGCATTTTACAAAACAATTTGGGTTTGATTCTCCACTGCTTTGCTGGTACAAATCAACCTGGGTCCATTAAACTCAATTCAAATACTTAGGGTAGTCTAAGCTGGTATTTATATAGATTATTACCAGCTGAAACTCTAGCCCAAGAATTTCTCCCTTTCAATATGAGGTGATATTATGGATAGATTTAGGTTCATTGCACGTGATATTTTTGTTTTCTATCTGGAGATGAGTTTTGTTATGAATTGAAAGTGTGCTGGATTGAGCTGATAAAGAGACATCAGCTAGCTCAGAGACATAATTTTGTCATATTACTCAGATGTAATTACAAAAAACTAGAAGACAAGAAACCCATCTTACACTGAAAGATTTTCATGTTTATTTCAGATTAGAATCACATATTACTTATTATCTAAAAATAGGGAACACTATATGTTGTAATGTAAAACCCTATTATATATGTTTTAACTATTCAACAAGAAAAACTAGGAGTTAATTAAGCAGATACATGTTTTCTCAACCCTCTCTCTTTTTATGTCAGACTCCTCTAGTTTTGTAATTTCTATTCAGTAGCTGACTTTCTGCTTATTTTTTACATGAAATATCTTACTGTGGGAAATGGCCTGTGTTCATATTCATTCTTTCTGATATAAGGAAGCCACTGGGATCTTTGGTCCCAATCCAAACCTTTTACATGCACATTTACCTTTCTTCACAGTAAATGGACCCATTGAACATACATACTTATAGAAAGCTAGTCCTTTAATGTAGAAGTGGCTTATATCTCAGTCTTAAAAGGCTCTGTAGTAGATAAATGGGGTCTAATCACCACTGACACCCACTATCATATTCACTATAGAGCCACTAGCATGTCAAACAATAGCATCTAGTTCTTGGAGTGTGATGTTCCCTGGAAGAATGGCATCCTGCAGATCAGTATTAAGGAAATGCCTTCTCTGTGGAGACTCTATAACTGTGAAATGAAGTTTCTAGATAGTATAGGTAAATGGGAATTCACATTCTTTCCCCACAAAGGATGTGAAACAAGAAGAAACTTTGTTATATGACCATTGCAGGATCCCTGATCCCTCTCTTGGAGAAAACATGATACAGTACATTTCTTTGCCCACCTGAGTAAAGGGACAAAAGACTACCCTAACTCATGGCTGCCCAACTTCTAAAGCCCCAAGGACTGCACCACATAGGCACCTCTTTCCCCAACATTGAACCAGGCTCCATCACTGCTATCCATATAGGCATGATTCCCTCTCCCACAATGTACACCTTATGGATGCTCCTCTCAATACTGTCCTGTGTGGCTTGGACTCATCTTCAGTTCCCCATACTGCCAATTGCCCTATACCCTGGGGGCAGAAAGCAGAAACCAGAGCATGAATGGCATGTGCCCCCGGCGGCTACAGGGCCACGGCGGCGGTGGGAATGCAGTGGCAGCAACAGTAAGTGGGGGAACTCCCACAGGCACCACCAACACTTTCAGCAGCAGCGGCAGGGGCAGGGGGGTGGGGTGGTGAGTGCCAGCCAAGGGTTGGCGACCACCTGCAGCCAGTGCTGGCAGTGGTGATGGCGGCCAGAGGGGATCACGAACCACCCGAAAATGCCACCAGCAGTGTCAGCGGTGGGGTGGTGAGCGGCGACCGCTTCCAGGCGCCACCAACAATATCAATGGTGCCTTTTTGCAGGGGGTGCACTGCCATGCTCAGGGGGTGCATGTGCACCTGTGTGCACCCCCTACTCATTGCCCCTGAGCCAGGGGAGAGATGGGAAGCCAATAAACTGGGGGGAGCAGAAGTCAGGTGAGGGTTGCAAATTAACTCCCCAGGGGCCCTACAGATGGACAGCCCTACCCTAATTTACGGATTTGACTAAATAAGCAGTATTAAAAGCACCTGTTTTGAAGGGTGAAGATAGTCATTCAGGAAGTTCACTCTGTGGGCACACACTCTGGAGATGTGCTACATACAGGCTGTAGTTAGTTTGTGTGGCAACATTAGCATTCTGCTTTCTACTGCTTACAAAAACAGTATTCAGCGGCTTGCCTGAATGATTGGAGAACTATAACTGTGACACTCTGCCAGATGTTGTGAGTTTTGAGTTTCACCTAAATCATGCTAATCTAAGTTTCATAGACAGCTGTCTAGTGCTGCAGTACAATCTCAGGAATGTTCCTTGCCAATATAAACAAGGTAGGATCTCTTAAGAATATAACTTTCTTTCAGTTAAGAGTTTTTTTTCACCGTTTCCTTAAGCTGCTGCTTACAGTAGTCACTACAAAAGGGGATTACAGTAGTCACTAAGGCTAGGGACAGACATTACACATAAACTGGTTTAAGTGATCAGCAACTGGTTTAAACCTGTAACTGAACAGAGCAGATTCAGTGCACATGAACCACTTTCAAAATGGCTGAAACTGGTCTGAGATAAACCTGGTTGAATGGAGTATTAACTGATTTGGCTCAAACTGGTTTATGCATTGTCTGCCCCAGACCTTTTGCTGGTTTAAGTTAAACCAGAGACCCCCAGCATCCTGGCACGCTCTCTGCTCCAGCCCAGCCAGGCTGGCCCTGCCCTTCTGCTTCCCAGCCAAAGCAGGGCGCGGCAGGGGTAGGGGTCTGGCCTGGGAAGGGTTTCCCCCCTCTCCATCCCACCGGCAAGGACCTGAGCCAGGTCTACCAGGTGCTCCCCACTTGCTGCTGCAGCAGTGGGCCACCATGGCCTCTGAGGAAGAAGTGGGCAGGGAGGAGAGTTAGTCTCCCCTCTACCCTTACCCTCTACCCTCTCTGCCATGCTCCCTGCCCTCCTTAGGGCCCTACGTAGATGTGCCCCCTCCCTGCCACTGTAGCGGGAGGGGGAAGGCCTCTTGTTGGGGGAAGCAGCCCCTGTCATAATGTGCAAGCCCCTTCCCAGCAGGGGCACTGTGCTATGGGGCTAGCAGAGCTCCTGCAGGCTGCACCTGGCAGCACTGTAGTCTGGAGTGGGCCATAGCCCTGGAAGCCTGGTGACGCTGCTGCACTCTGCAGCAGCTCTGCTGGTTCCACAGAGCGTCCCCTGCTGCGAAGGGGCTCACACCCCAGGAAGCTGTTCCTGTTATGGTCACTCACCACTCACCACTCCAGTTGCCAGACAGGGCTGGGGCCCGACCCCTGCTGCTTGCTATGTGCTCGGGGCAGGCCCCCTCCTGGCAGGAAGGGGCTTATTCAGCCACTGGCCCCAAGCACAGGCTGAGTGGCGGCTGCAGTCAGGCTGAGAAGACCCTGCTGCAGTACCAGTGACCAGCGGCTGAATAAGTTCCCTCCTATTGGGAGGGGATTTACCCTGAGCACAGAGAGGCCTCTGGCACCACAGTGGGGTCTGCCCGGCTCAGCCACTGCCTCTCTGTGCTTGGGGCCACCAGGAGGGGGTTTATTCAGCCACTGGCCCCGAGAACAGAATGGAAGCGGCCAGGCCAGGCAGACCCTGCTGCAGTGCCAGCGACTGAATATGCCCCCTCCTGCTGGGAGGGGGCTTTCCCAAAAACAGAAAGGCCTCTGGAATATAAACAGCTTAAATTTAATATGCCCAAAACTAAACTGTTTTTCTTATTGTATTAAATCTCCAGCCTTTCCTGTTATCTATGCTGATAATATCACCATCAGACCAGAATCAAGGTGGTTATCCTTGATTTTTCTTTCTTTGTCCAGCACATTCAGGCTGTGTCTAAATCTTGTCTTGTTTTCTTTTATTACATCATTGATATTTATGTTATTCCTCTCCAGTCTATAAAAATGGAGTAAGTTGGATCATCTTCCACACACACTCTGGTCACCATATCACCCCTTTTTTCCAGATCTTTGCTTGGCTTCCTATTTTCTACTTCATATAAAACAAGCTTCTTTTTCTGATCTTCCTGGCCCTTCACCAAATGGCTTATCCCTATTTAACTGCTTCTCTCTTATTGTTGCTCCCAAAACCACCTTTACTTTTCTAATAATGTCAACTTAATAAATCTATTTGCTTGCTTCTTGCAAACAAACAATGATCTTTACATTCTACTTCACTATTTACACATAAAAAAGGTTCCCTTAGCTGAGTTTTATAATTTTCTCAAGACCAACATGATAGACGAGTCTGATAAAGTACTGGAGAAAACCAATACCCTGTCATTAAAAACTGTAGGAAGGACACCATATCTTAGTACCAAGACTATGAGGAACCTTTGCAGATTTGCACAGCTTAATAGCTGTTTTTGCCTATATGATGCTCTTGAGTATATGTGTTTTGACCAATTAAGTTCAGTTAAACTAACATTCTGTCCCAGTCCTACAAAGAATGCGCTTAACTTTAATAATATCAGTAGTCCCACTGAAATGAACAGGAATCCTGTTGTTAGGAGTGTGTAAGTCTAACTCTCTATAGTTTCAGATCCCAGACTGTGCTATGTATTTTTTAAAGAAAGTCTCCAGGGTTGCAGCTTGTAACATACTATGAATATAGTGAAAGGAAAACTTACCTAATGGCTACCTGCTCTGCACAGATTCAAACCAATGTTACTAGTTAATCAACTGAACCACTCCCCCCCTCAAATCCACATTTTTCCCATATTGCTTTTAATGAAAGGGGAAAATATTAGTGACAAATACTGGACACCACTGAGGACATCATACATGGGCATATACTTATAGGTGCTGATTTAAGCAGTTGTGTTTTCTTGTAAGCTGTTGCTTGAGACCCAGGCAATATAAGAGAGGCACAAGGACAGGATTTGATGAAAAGAGACAAATCATGAAAGGATTTTTTTTAAGTGACAGAGGTCCAGATACACAAATACACTTAATCACTGCTATGCTCAGCTTCCCAATGCCTAAGTTTTAAACATTTCAACCTGGTTGTGGAATCTACAGCCCTGAGTTAGACATCCAAGAACCCTATACAATGCACAGGAGGACTTCCACAATAAAGCACTGACAACAGCTATCACACTGAGGACCTTGTTCTGTGGTCATTTAGGGTAGCTTCTGGAGCTCTTTACACCTAGATTGTCCACAGATTAATACCTAAAACTAGTTTTAACCACTTATTATGCAGTTCAAAATTGCACCATTCCAGGGCAGGATTATCTCTGATCCATTTTACCTAGCTCATGTTACACTAAGGTGTATCCACTCTAAGTTACACCTTAGTGTAGAGGTCCCACCTGTTCCCTGCCTCCTCTGCTGGTCCAGACTGAGCCCACTGCCCTCCCCAACACCCAAGATCC
This sequence comes from Gavialis gangeticus, assembly GCF_001723915.1. NCBI lineage: Eukaryota > Metazoa > Chordata > Crocodylia > Gavialidae > Gavialis > Gavialis gangeticus. The sequence goes on from NW_017729032.1 coordinate 116,630,971, forward strand.
CTGCTTACTGCTTCCCCTCCCACCCCCCAGGATAACAGACTTTGTTCTATGACCGTTTATGTTTTAAAATAAAACAGCAGCTATTACTGCATTTTATTTGGCACTTTGTGCAGTAGGTATGCCGTGGGAAAGCCCATTAGCCCAAACCCCTCTGACAGGTTGAAAGAGGCTTAGTCTGTGGTTTCCAAAAGACAGTAGGCATTAGATGGTACAGAGCTGCTCATTTGTGGCAAGACTTTGGGGCACACCTTGGAAGTAAGACTATACATTTCTGCAGAGTTTTAACATACAAAATGTAGCTACCTCTGAACGTCAAATGCCTCCAGGGCTAAGGAGCAGGTGAACAGTAATTTTATGGTTTTAAATTTTGGCCTTAGGACCTTTCACTGAGGGCTATGTTTAACTTCCGCTTACTGCAAGGTAAGATTATGCACAAGCAGTTATCTTGGACTAGCTGACATATGGTGAAGTCACACTCCATTTCACGCCTCAGAAAATTGTTTCTTGGGATAAACATTCTTGATTCTACTTAGTTACACCTAAGTCAGACTGTACATTGTGTCACTATACCTTGCTTACACCAGTGTAAAGATAGATGTCTAGGACCTACTTATCATTAAAGTGGAAGTAATGTTTTAACCTTAACATAATGTTCCTAGTTGGTTGGTGAAAGTATTGTGCTCACTCTCAAATGCTGGGCACTAGCAAATGTATATGCTTATCAAGCTTATTAAAGTTAATAAAGATTTTAGAATAAATGTAAGTTTCAGACAAATTTGCTTGTAACCTTCATAATACAAATATCTTACTTTATACTGCACCTTCAGTGATAATATGCTTGTCATATCATTATTCAAATTCAAAAGGCTTTCTTGGTTTTGTGAATTACTTACTCCATAAAAACAAAAATAAAACTTCTCTGAGCATTGGCAGACATGTCAAAACTAGGTAAGATGGAATGAATAGCAGATTTAACAGAATAGCCACTGTGCAAATTTTAAAGTTAATGTAGGGATTAGAGAATACTTTTGATTAATTTGAAGGACTCTAGAAACAATTTTTGAACAGCATAAGAGGAGATGTGTTTACTTCTAGATCAGAGTAGCATATGACTTAACAGATTGTAAATCCTGATTGTCTGAGCTAAAGCACTTTTGTCATTCTTTCACTTCCATTTCTATTATGATTTATATTTTAATTTGCCTCTGTGTGTGTGTATGGGAAAAAATATTGACTTCAGTGGGGAAAAAAAGACGTAACAATAGGGTTATCACTTATCCTGCTAATATTTACATATGTGATTAATTTGTCACTTGTGAGCTAGTTAAAAATCAGGACTGAGTGGGCTTAGTTTATTCAAATTTTAAAAATATGGACCTCAGTATTGGTTATGATGAACTGGAACTGAATTACATCATCATTGTTTACTTGTGGGAAAAGTCCTACTGAGAACCAAATAGGATATCAAATATTTTCTGTGGGTTTTTTTTTTACTTGCTTTATGTTAGAGATACAGAAACCATGGATCAGGTTCTATATTTACTTAAAACCGATGCAGTCCTTGGCTTGAGTGGCATTGAACTAGATCTGCATAGAATATAACTAATCTTTTTTTTTGTTGTGGTTTTCAGTGCTGCCTCCTGTTTCTTCCCATCTAAATTCATCTTGACCGGTGTCAACATTGTGACATGACAATTACTATGAAAATTGTACAATAAATATACCATAAAAAGGAAATGACTTTGAGTGAGGGGGAAGGGGTTACTGTGTCTTTAAAATCATTCATGTTGACAGGATCAGGCTTCTATATTTAAAACATTGCAATAATAATTCAGTCTAATAATATTTTAAAAGGAAGCAATGTAGTGGGAGCCAATGAACAGTTCCAACCAAATTCAAAGCCTATACAGCACCTCTTTTGTTATGGAGAAAAAGCTATAACTCAACAAAACTCCACAGGTTAAAGTATTTTTTGGTTAGTGCTCATCAGAGCATGCCATTTCACACGGTAACTCTAACTCTGAGTGAAATCCATCAAGCTTAACCTCTTTTTTATCTGTGATAAAATGTTAAGACTGAAACTCATTTTAAAAATGCTAAAATGAAAAAGGGGGGAAATACCTCTCCAGATCCTAGCTGTTCAGTATAAAACTGTTGTTGTATGAAGTTGATATTTATATTTATCCTTCTTTGTCTCTTTCATCAGCATGATTAGAGTCACTTCTGTTAGCATCACGTTAGCAACCGATAAATTTTTATATCCTAGCAACTATGCGTTCCTTCTGATAGACAGAATATAGTTTACCTGGGAGCAAAAGTTCAGGGTCTGCTACCTCTTTGATAAACCTTTCTTGATCTTTCTAAAGTCTTTCCTCCAGGTCTGTGTCACAGGGTTAAGGTCTGGAAAGAAGAAAATATTTCACTGAAATGATTTCTTTCTCACTTCTAACTGCCCTTCAAATCCTCATGGCCCCGGCATTGACTAGGTTTCCAATAAGCATTTCACTTGAGTACCTTTCAGAGCCTAACTTCCCCATTGGCATGTACAAGCATCCTTAGCACATGGTGTGGATCTTCTTTTATACTTACACTCACACAGGAGATTTCTCTTTATATTCTGTTCCATGAGCGTAACAGTATCAGGAGATTCCTAAACAGTCTGAACTCCAATGACTCGCATTAATGGATAAAGTGTGGCTCTCAGATGGTCCAGCTTTCCAGTCCAGCTTGCTGTACTGTGTTACTTAGTAGTATTTTCAGTTGAGATGGGTGAAATGGTTTGGAGAAAAAAGAAAGTGAGGGGGGGACCCTGAAAAACCCAACTCTCACTGAAAACTTCAAATTAGCTTCAAACTTTTTACAAATGTCAAAATACATGAGAAATCAATGTTATATCACTAAACTGAATTAGGAATCCTGGCATGTCTTCCAGACTCTGCTACTCACTCAGATAACATATATTTTGCTCTCTTTTGGTTTCTTATGGGGTAGAGAAAACAAATGTATCTGTTTCACAAGGTATTTCTATTTTATAGGGACTTAAGTCTGAAGAGTGGCATTTTTGTATTCCACATTTTTTGTATGTTATTGATTTCCAGATCAGATTTGATGAAATTTCAGGTAAAGGTTGAACAGTTGGCACTGGGATCGGGAGAAAAGAGTCTGTATAATGAACAGGTTTATTTGTTTAATTCCTGGCCTTGCAGGTACACTCAAAGATTTGAATGACAAAATGGATTCCTTTCTTTTCCATATGCAGTTAGTTTCTTTTTGTCCCCGCTTCTCTGTATAAAGCTTGAGTAAGTGGATCTACCCCAGAATGATTCTAGGTTTCAAACAATGGAACTGGAAGTAGAATGTGGCTCTTTACAGCTCTCCTAGCTGCAATTAGCTGTCAGCATGCTGCAAAACAGTCAGAGATGGTGTAGCACAGTTTGACAAGAACAGTGGAGTGCTTCAGCAATATTTTTCCATACCCCAACCACCTGTTACCCAGTCTACTGTTTATTTTCTACCTCATGAAACACCAGTCTTCAGTGGCTGTCCAGTACCAGGATGAGGCAGTCAGATGTGTTAAGAGGACAGAAATTGTGTAAATATTAGTCATGAATTTAATTATACTGAAAGGCTTTATGTACAACAGAGATCAAATAGGGCAATAATAGCATGCAGGGTACTGCTAACTGTCATGCTGCTTATGGTGTGGCGTGGCTAGCCACCAGACATGGCAGCAGCTATTTTTGTGGCCCCCTTTTCCAAAGGCGGCACCTGGGCTGCTGACCTGGTCAGCCCTCAAAGGTATGCTCCTGATGTACAAACACATATAAGCAGAATCTGTGAGTCATCTTCTGTTTCTTTCTATGAACTTCAGTCTGTATTTCCTTTATCCATTTCAGAAACAGTATCTCCATTGCAAAATCTTTTGTTCTATTACTTTCCATTCTCTTATACCTGTGAAGACTGAAAATTTTTCATGTATTCAAATTTTAAAGTTCACGATATGCACATGTACTTTTGCAAAACTTCGTAAGTAAACCTTTTTTACTAGTTCCCATGATTATCATTGGAAATAATGCTTGTGTGACTGAATTAATGTTGTTGAGGGTATGTCATAATAAGAGGGCTCCCACTGACGTATAAGGGATTAAGAAAAAACTCCTAGGAATTGTCCTTGCACCGTAAATCCTTCTGCATAGAATGTAATCCTAGTGTCATGAACTGTGCTTCAGTCTTAAACATTGGGATTATGTTTTTTGCCCAAGGTTTGAGGCTTATAAATATTGTAAATGGCTTAAAACAGGTATCAGTTTTAGGCTTATACGATGCTTTTATTCAAAATCAAAATGCGCCTTGGATATAAGTATATATTTGTATGCATGATACAAGAAAACTATTTTCCTCTGTTCAGAATAGGTTTTTTGGGTTTAGCTCATTGTAAAGATATGAGCCAGCTGAAAAATATGAGTCTGGAACCCATCCTGAATATTTTAATCCACCCTTTCAAAATTTAAAGTTATTCAGATCATTAATTTTAGTACAGAACAAGCTGTAATAATAGGAATTTCATGGAATGTTATTTTAATAGAATTGTATTTGTTAGAAATGTATTTAAAATTAACAATAAATGTGTAAAAATGCCAATTCTAATTTTTAAGATTTTAGTGGTCTCTATAGGTGTTTGTTACATTATATTGTCATTTCTAGGACTTCAGTGGGCACTGCTTTGTCTTTCCATATATTGTAGAAAACAATATATATTGGTTTTTTAAGTCCAAAATGCTCTCTTTCTCCTCCTCTGTGAGAGAGTACGTGAGTAAGCAACTTCCACCTGACTGTGCATAGGGGATGCTGGTAAATTATCATGGTCAGTGAAATGGATTATTCAGCCACGTTTGGGAGATAAGCTCAAGGTACTGCTCCTTACATTAGAGTTCACATTTTTCAAATAGAGCTTTCAAAGCCTTTAAAGACAGAAGTACCCAATTAAAGTTCTGTAGGTCAGGTAATTTATTTATTTAATGTAGACTGTCCAATCAATTTATATATTTTTAAAAGTTTACAGAAGAAAAATATTCCAGGCTTGGTGTAGATGAAACACATTGCACTATGTAAGCAATTTTTAATACATGTATTGAATTACTCCTAGATTCAAGCAGCATTCTGGGAGATAAATCATTTAAATATAGAGAACATAAACTTATCTATTACATGGCAAATTCAGAGATACAGGAGGTGCAGCTAATAGCCATAGAATCTAGCATTCAAACACTTCGATATGTGTCAAAGCAAATATGAAACAAAACAGAATTTAATACAAACAGACTGATATTGAAAGGCCAACAAGACAATATAATTTTTTTTCCTATATTCCATAAGAAACTTAAATCTTATGAAATTTTGTGAATGTTTTCATGGCAATCTGAAAAACCCAAGAATTTGAAAATGTGGCAGTTAAATCTTTGTTGATTAAAGTTACATGGTAAATCAAAGGAAAGAGTATGTTTTCTTCTTACTGAAATGATTAAAATAGATTATTCGGGTGGGTTCTAAATGTCTCCATTTAATGCATTTGAAATTCTGCCATTGATTTCAATGAGAACAACATCATGCATGTGGGTATCAAGATCAGGAGAATGTGACCCTAAAGTGAAAACTGTAGTTTGTAACAGGCTCAACGGCTTTATAGATGTGCTCTGGGGGGCAGGGGGAGGGCACCTTAATTAAAAGCACCCACAGCACTATGTGTATCAATGACCCCACACTGAAAAATGGTGGTGGGGTGCTTTGAACTAAAGCTTGTTGAGCAGGGGGTGCTAGAGTGAGCTCTTTCTTCCCTTCCACAGCGCTGACCTGAGGCATGGGGGTGGACAGGCCCAGGCAGGATGTTCTGATTAGGAAGGTGTTTAAACCCCTACCCTGCCTGCACAGTCCCCAGTAGGAGGGGGAAATAGTAGGACTGTTCAAAGCTTCGGTTCACAATTTGATTCAGAGAAGATTCAGCCCAGTTTGGAGGCTGAATCTCCAAATCCGAATCAAATAGCTAGAAGTTTAAAACTTTGCAAATCAATTTTAAGCCTCTGAATCAATTTGGAAAAGATTCAGAAGAGATTCAGAAGGTGGTCTTTCTGGGGAAAAAGAAATTTAGAAAAGGGAGGGGGAGCAGGAGGGAGAGAGAGAAGATGGGAAAGGACTGACATCTCTAGCTGGCCAGTGAGTGTGATTTCTCTCTGCTAGTCAGGGGTCTTGGAAAGAGCTGTGGGGAAAAGCAGGTCCCAGACCCTGGTTCTGATCTGCCTACAGGGCAGCCAACAGTGAGACTTCAATGGTGTGTGGATTTCTTGCCAGCCAGATGCTCACTGCTAGGTGTCATAGAAAACTTTGGATTTTTTGAACCCAAAATTGGGAATTTTTTGAAATCTGAGAAAACTAGGGTCCCTGCTGATCAGGGCATGGGGCTGGGAAAAAAATGCAGGGCTGGGACCTGTTCCAGACCAGGACAGTTCCTGTCCAGCTCTGGACTGTGTGGGGAAGTCTGCATGTGCAGCCTGGAGCTGGGTGGGGACTGTCCAATTGTGGGCAGTTTCCAGGGAACTCTGGGCTGTTAGGGCAGCTTGTTATATTTAGCTTTAGTTGCACCTGCTTGAGTTGTGAATAACAGTACTATTTGAACTTTTTGCATTCTGTATCTTCATTGTCAGCAATAGCCTTGGGCTTGCTTCCATCTTATGTTTTTATACTATCAGTATGAGAAGGTACCTTATGTTTTATCCTGTATGTTCTGGTATTATCAGCATAGGCATGTAGGATGTGGCCTTGTTACTATCTTAAATTAACTGAATTTGGCACCAAGCAACTGAATCAGAGGGATGGGATGACTGGATATAATAATGAAAGGTCATAAAAGGGGACAAATTGGATAGTGCCGATCTGCAGAGCCCTTGGGATTTCCAGTGTTGGTGGACAGACCAAATTAGGAGTCTGGAGCATGCTCAAATGAAGACATTAGTTAAAGACAACATTAAGATGCAATGGGTTTGTTGGAACAATGGAATATACTGACAGGACAGGACATCCAAGCTGACCTGGACAGGCTCAGGAAATGGGCAGATGAGAACCTGATGGTGTTTAACACCAAAAAATGCAAGGTTCTCCACCTTGGGAAGAAAAACCTGCAACCTCCTTATAGGCTTGGCAGTGCTACGCTGGCTAGCCTTATGGACAAAAGGGACTTGGGGGTCATGACTGACCACAAGATGAACATGAGCCATCAATGTGATGCTGCACCTAGTAAACCGAGCAAAACACTAGCTTGTACCCATAGATGCTTCTTAAGCAGATCCAAGGATGTCATTCTCCCATTGTACTCACCCTTGGTGAGGCCTCAGCTGGAGTAGTGCACCCAGTTTTGGGCTCCACAATTCAAAAAGGATGTGGAGGAGCTTGAGAGAGTCCAGAGGAGAGCCATGTGCATGATCAGAGGTCAGGAAAACAGACCTTATGATGACAGGCTGAAAGCCATGGAACTGTTCAACCTGGAAAAGCACAGACTCAGGGGGAACCTAGTGGCTGCCTATAAGTATATAAGGGGTGTACGTCAGGATCTGGGGGAAAGCCTGTTCACCAGAGCACCCCAAGTGATGACAAGGTCAAATGGTCACAAACTCCTCCCTGACCATTTCAGGCTGGACATAAGGAAGAACTTCTTTACTGTCCGAGCCCCCATGGTTTGGAATAGACTGCTGCTGGAGGTAGTTCAAGCACATACTTTGAACACCTTCAAGAGACATTTGGATGTTTATCTTGTTGGGATCCTACAATTCCTGCTGACTTCCTGCCCCTGGGGCAGGGCACTGGACTTGATGATCTTCTGAGGTCCCTTCCAGTCCTAATGTCTATGAAATCTATGAAACATGGACAGTATGATCACCACAGGGAAGCCAATCAACGGTACCCAAGAATGACATCATCAGAAGAGTGAAGTTAAAGGAAAAGTATAAAAGGAGGCAGGAAGACAAATTAAGTGTGTGTCATCATTGCCATCATCATGTGTCCAACAACTTCTGAATCATGACAGCCAGAAAATCACCTAGATGACCACCTTCTATCTTCAGAACTACTTATTGGTACATGAGGTGGGGAAACCTTGGAGTGGGTGAGGTCATTGATACAATTTTTTTCTCTGTGTAGAAATTACTAATGAAACACTTTATATATTAATTAAAAGTTAGTTAAGTTAAACTGGTATGTCATGTATTCCGTGTTCATTCTGAGTTGGTTGAGCTTAGCAATCCTTTATCGCCACTGCTTGGCAGATTGCTGAGATAACAGGATTTCATGTGCAGACTTCCCCTTACAGCCTGGAGCTGACTGGGACTGTCCCAGTCTGGGGCAGGTCCCAGGCAGCTCCAGGCTGGGCAGGCAACTCTCCCCATGCAGGGAGCTCCCAGCTCCAGCTCTCTGATCAGAGTGGGGGCTGAGAGATTGCTCCCATCCTTTGGGAGGCCCCTGCTGCCAGGACAGGCTGTGGTAGTGGAGCCTGCCCCAGCAGAATGCTCCTGGAGTCAGGAAGCAATCTCCCACCCCCTGCTGCCCAGCTGACCAGGAAAAAAATTGCTCCTGGCCAGCCACCTATACATGCCTTACTGTGCAGTAACTACTTAGCAGTTGATTTGTTACCTGCATTTGACTGTGGAGTAGACAAATTACTGTGCAATAAGTGTCTGCCATGTAGATGGTGATGCTTACTGTACAGTCATTTGCTCTACTGTGCAGTAAAGTGTCTCATGTAGAGGCACCCCTATTGTACTAATTGTGTGCTGAAAAATTAATTCCAAGATTGGGAACCAGAATTTCTCATCAAATAAACAATTGTTTTCAAATGAGAAAACTGAGGTAAGTGGGAGGCATTGTGAGCCTAACAGATGCTGTTTGTTCCCTAGTGTGTAATCTAAGTCCTGTCCCCCTCATCTATGCCTGGACCTCATCTAGTGCCCGTTGAAGTCAATGGGTATATTTCTGTTGACTTCAATAGCCCTTTTTAAAAAGCTTATTTAGTATTATCTAAGTATTTTTAGCATACATATTCTCCTAGTATCCAAGACTGATATTCTCATTATTCACTTTAGACATAGTTCTGGACACACTTACTTGTGAAATGCACCTAACCATTCACCTGGAAGGGATGACTCACCATGACTAATGGTATCAAAATCTAGTCCATGAGTTTTATAATTGCAAAACCCTGTTTATTTGTTTTACTTTTTAAAGAAGAAAATGGAGTAGGGTCTGATGTTCTTTGTAATCAAAGGGCATAAAAAAAAGTGTAAAAACTATAATTAATCCAAAATAAGTATTATTTATAGGGATTTTAAGCTTGACAAGAATAGAAAGGTACTTCAGCAGATGAGCAGAATACTAAACAATATTGAATTCAGTTGTCTGATAAGCATTATTAACATTTATGCCTTCCATTACTCTTTCTAGTACTCTACAGAAATAGTGTCCTGCTAGAGAGGCTGTTCACCTTTCTTTGCAATGTACTCAACTTCAAAAACTTGACTAATTTGAATCGTGAATTCTCAGAAACAAATGATGTACCAGTTTTGTGTGTATTAACTTGCTAACATATATATAACATATAGCTCTCATTATCACCAATTTCAATGCAGGACCAAAATGTCAATTAAAACATGATCCTTTATTAATATTATGGAAAAGAGGAGGGAAACAAACCAGAAAAAAAAAAGCAAACAGTGTCACTCCATAAGATTTCCATTTTGATAGAATTTATCACTCAGGAGATCTGGAACTTTCACCTCAAGCTTTTTTGTTTGTATTTCTCATTAACTAATTGGCTTGAACAGTTGTGATACTGCTAAACTTCATTGGACTATGATAGTCCTATGTCTTACTTCCAAGCTTAACATTATTTAAAAAAAAACTTGTTTTCTTCTTGATATCACTTTTAGTTCATTCTTTAGTGCAACAGTATTCCATTCAAGATTATTATTTTTTAAATCATGTATACATTATAATCTTTTGAGAAGAGCGCTCTAGAGGGCATGGATTCATATAATATTCATGCAATATTTCACAAACATTAGTTACTTGTTATCATAGCCCAGGTATTATCATCAGAACAAATATTAGGGAATCTTTTTGTCCAGCATATAGCACAATGGGGTGCACTCAGTAGATGACCTAGTTCTACAAGAAAAGCTAGTTTTAAAAAAAAATGTACGTGTCTGATGTGGGAGGTTAGCAGCATTAAGATACCTAACTCCAAATTTTGATCCTTAAAGACCTTTTTCTGTTGCACCTAATTATACATATGTTAAAGTCTGTAGGCACCTAACTTTTCTACATTAAAGTTCAGGAAAAGTCTTGAATATACCAGCAGATGCTTCAGTCCTGATAAGACTTAGGAGCTTGGTATCCTCAGGATAAATGTTCCACCACCCCCAAAAAGTCTTGATCCAATGAGCAGTCTCAGAATACATCTTCCTATGCCTCAAGACATTCAAACCGACTTTACCCACCTGAGATAGAAGGCTAAACAGCCTAAGGGATGGAATACTGTTCCAGCTGTTCTATTTATATTAAAATTATTGCAGATACTTTGGCTATGTATAAATAAAATGATAGCAATCATGATCTTCTAGCTTAGATATTAGGGCATGCACCTGCGAG
>NW_017729032.1:116646659-116647573 GCF_001723915.1 Gavialis gangeticus
AACACAGTTTGCAAGGAATGGCTGGAACTATATTATTTTACTTCTGAGCCCTTTACACAGAAAGCTGGGATTGGAGCACATGAGTTCAGAGGATGGAAATCTGTTGTGGCCTGTGTCTATTAAATAGCCACTGGTAGAGAAATAGTCTTTGGAGCAGGGATTGGAATACAGGGCTTCAATTTCCCATTTACTTGACTACAGAATCATACTCTCTCTCACTTTATACTGGAATGGCCTGTAGCCTTGCAGTTAAAGGTAGAGGATGCAAGTTTGAATCTCCTTAGGAAAAGGAATAAATTGAATTTAGACCTCTGTCATCCTGGATAAGTGGTCTAACAAATGAGCTCAAAGAATGAAATAAGCTGCATCTCTTCCTTCAACTCTAATTTGAACGAAAGCTTTCGGGCATCTCATTTAAGAAAATGGGACAGTTATGAATCCCAAGAATAAGGGGGTGCCTAAAACTTATAGATAGGTAGAAATGAAGACATATTCTGAGTGTGTCTCTAATTACTTGAGTTGACCACTTAGCATGTAGATTTTTTCAGATCATATTCTGAAGTGCCTAATTTTCCATATGCATTATAAAAGGATCTTTAGCGCCAAATGCAGGGCTAGAGATTCCATTACAGTGATGAGACACCTAAAAGTTAGGCATACCAGCATTCAAGATTGTGTGATATGATCCCTTCTGTGGATCTGAACCGTTAATAATATAAATATGCCATTAAGACAGGGCCATTAAAGCAGAAACATGAGTTGACCAAGGCCAGTCTAGCTACTGAGCTCAGACTAGATTCCAATGCAGAATTCACTTCTTTGTTTCAGAGCTGTTCCAAATTATCACCAGTTCTCAAACTGGGTATAGTGAAGAAGTCCAGGAAGATCCCAAGAGATCTGCAAACTTATATATA
>NW_017729032.1:116647732-116650426 GCF_001723915.1 Gavialis gangeticus
TATATATATATATATATATATATATATGGAGACATAGAGCAAGAAAGCTTGACAACTATTATAATGGGCTTTCTTATCATCTTGTAGCCAGCTGTCACATCACCTATTCTGAAAAGGAGCCAAAGTGGTGCAAGCAACAGATTCTGAAGGATCTAACAGTATCTTTAATGTTACAACTGGCCTGGCTGACATTGTCCAGATGGGTATGACTTGCTCTGGTGTTCTCTCAAGGAATAAAGATTTATGTCCAGGATTTGCACAGACTCAAAAAGCTGCCCCTTGGTTATTCTAGAATGGAATGGTGGTAGCTGATGGTTATGGGGAAAATATAGTAACAAACTGTCACTCCCAGAAACATGCTTATTTATAAATGGATTTATGCTTTCCAAACTGTTTCTGCAAGGGAATGCAACAATATGTTATTGCTGACTCTTAATCTCCTAATCTAATCTAACCCATAATCTTATTTTTCTGAAGAACTGTCTGGAGGGCCGGACTTGATCTCCCAGGCAGGAGACACTTGGCAGAAGCAGCCCTACCTACCTGCCTGGAGCCACCCGGGCCCAAGCGTGGCTCACCCAGGACCTGCTGCATGGTGCCAGAAGGGCAGACAGGGCTCCTTCCACACAGCTTACCTCAGGGTGCCTGGAAGATGCAATCTGGCTTTGGATGCCCCGGGCACAGCCCACCAGCACAATGCAGGGTCCAAGACCTGCTTGTCCAGGGCCTGCACAAGAATTTATTGCATCAATTTAATGGCTCATGTAGAAACACCCAAAAAGTTTTATTCTTCAAATCTAGGATCTGAAAGAGCAAGACTGCATGTATCTAGTTTCATAGATTCATAGATTCATAGATTCATAGATTAAGGGTCGGAAGGGACCTAGTAGATCTTCTAGCCCGACCCCCCGCCAGGGCGGGAGAACAACAAAAAAACCCCAAAAAGAGAAACGGGACTCAAACGAGTCCAGCCAGGTAGGCATCCAGCCTCTTCTTAAAGACCCCCAGGGTAGGGGCCAGCACCACTTCCCTTGGAAGTTGGTTCCAGCTCCTAGCCGCCCTAACCGTGAAGTAGTTTTTGCGGATGTCCAATCTATACCTCCTCTCCATCAGCTTGTGCCCATTACTCCTTGTTATGCCAGCGGGCGCTAGGGGAAACAGCGTCTCCCCCAAACCCTTCTGGTCCCCCCTAGTGAGTCTATAGACTGTCACCAGGTCCCCCCTCAGCCTTCTCTTATGGAGGCTGAATAGGTTCAGGTCCTGCAGTCTCTCACTGTAGGGTCTGCCCTGTTGTCCCCGGATCATGCGGGTGGCCCTCCTCTGGACCCTCTCCATGTTGTCCACATCCCTCTTGAAATGGGGCGCACAGAACTGGACACAATACTCCAGCTGTGGCCTGACCAGCGTCGCGTAGAGGGGGAGGATCACCTCCTTGGCTCTACTCGAGATGCACCTGTGGATGCACGACAAGGTCCGGTTAGCCCTGCCAACCATGACCTCGCATTGTCGGCCCATGTTCATCTTGGAGTCAATAATGACTCCAAGATCTCTTTCTGCCTCCGTGCTCTCAAGTAGGGAGTTCCCCATTGTGTAAGTGTGCTGCTGGTTCCTACTGCCCAAGTGCAGCACCCTGCACTTGTCCGTATTAAAACGCATCCTGTTCCTGTTAGCCCACCCCTGTAACCTATCCAGATCCCTCTGCAATCTCTCCCTCCCTGCTAGCGTGCTCACCTCCCCCCAAATTTTGGTGTCATCAGCGAATTTAAACAGGTTACTTTCCACCCCATCATCCAGATCGCTGATGAAGAAATTGAACAGCGCAGGCCCCAGGACTGAGCCCTGGGGGACTCCACTACCCACCTCGCCCCAGGTCGACTATGACCCATCCACCACCACGCTCTGAGTGCGACCCCTCAGCCAATCTGCAATCCATCTGACTGTGTAGGCATCGATGTGTAGGCATCGATAGTTTAAAACATACAAAGGAAATAACTATAATCTTGTGTCTTCAGGAAGTCAGTGACTGAAAATAAGACTGAGTGCTAGGGAATTTCAGTGAAACACTACTTTAATGTTTTGAAACTGGAGCTGAGCTTCCCTGTTGCCTCCCCTCAACTAAAAGTGGAAATAAGTTTGTACTGGAGTTCCTGACATTTATGGCTGCATATGAGAATTTTCAAACCAGCCCTAGAATCAGGGGACTAGCCTTGGGTTCTTGGAGAAGTTTGAGCTGCCATCCCAGTGTCCGTATGGGAAACTACAATATGTCCAACCAAGGCTTTCAAAATGATCTTGAAACTCTGCAGTCCATTCCAGGAAGGGACATGGAGAAATACAACTGAATGGTCTAAGAACAGCACTACTGAGGATATGAAGCAAAAGTGCAAGTTTTTAACTGATTCAATATGGCCTAGATGCATGCATTAAACCATTTACACTACAGCTCATAAAATAATAACTATTCCTCTTTTAAATGTAGACTCCATTAAAAAATAGGTTGCAGATGCTAGACTTCATTCTGGCTTAGATTTAGGCTGGAGTTTAGGGTCAATAAAAGAACAGCTAGTTAAAGTGTAAATAAGGCCTAGATAGATAGATAGATAGATAGATATGATTAACAAGGCCATTATTAGAACATATCTCAGCTAGTTAAAGTGTAAGCAAGGTCATTATATATATATATATATATATATA
>NW_017729032.1:116650448-116651330 GCF_001723915.1 Gavialis gangeticus
TATATATATATATATATATATATATATATAAGGTCATTATACACATATATAATGGCCTTGCTTACACTTTAACTAGCTGAGCTATGTTCTAATATTGACCCCAAACTCCTACATATATCTATCTATATAAATAAGTCATATTCACAAGATTTCAATAAAAATGACAACATAGCCCTTATAAATTTGAAGCCAACATTAGAACTAAAACTTTAAAGGCTATTTTAAATTTGAAACACTGGACACTCCAACCCTGCCAATCAAAAGTGTTCTCATGGAAAATTAAGATCTTGCCACATCTCTGACAGCTATAACATTTTTCTGATTATTTTAGGACCTGCAAACCAAAAGTCTCAGAAACCTTTTTCCTTACAATCACATTTTTCTTTATTGTGATTTTAATTTAATTTTAAAGGAGTTTCTAACTACACTATCTATTATCTGAAGAGAGGGGTTGGTATTCTTTAACCAGATTAGCCCTTTTAAAATGTGCTATCTTCGAAGCGTAAGGAATATGTGAACTACTAATGCATGTATTGTGCTAAGATAAAATGTGTTCAGTAAATTTAGACTTCTCAGCTAAGTGGCCTATATTTTACAAAAGCTACACATTCTCGATGGCCTTGCATATAGCAAGAGAAAAAAAGAAACTCTAACGCTTGTAAAACAGTTCCTAAGAGTGGATATAAAGCAAACAATAGTTGGGTACATAAATGGAGCCACTGGATATAAATTAAGGGAAACTACTTCAAAATTCTTGTGAATAAGCGGAATTACAAGTACTATTCATATTTCTGATCACTTTCTTCTATAGAAAAGCTTATTGGAAAGGAAAAGTACCAGAAGAATGCATACAGGAAAATATAAGAACTTGGGCTTCTACCT
>NW_017729032.1:116656330-116658924 GCF_001723915.1 Gavialis gangeticus
AGCTAGCAGAGGGAAGGTTTAAGTTGGACATCAGGAGGCACTACTTCACGGTCAGGGCAGCTAGGGTCTGGAACCAGCTTCCAAGTGAGGTAGTGCAGGCTCCCACCCTGGGGGTTTTTAAGAGGAGGTTGGATGACCACCTTACTGGGGTCATTTGATCCCAGTGCTCTTTCTGCCATGGCAGGGGGTCGGACTAGATGATCTGCTCAGGTCCCTTCCAACCCTAGAAACTATGAAACTCTGAAACTATAACTATACAAAAGGTTATAGTTTGTATACAAAAAAATTGCAGAGATGACCCATTTAAGACACAAAAAAATTCTGAAGGGAATATAGATAATTTAATATAAAGTGTCATTGTGTTATGGGGGGGCAGGCCCACACCGCCCATCCCACCCACCGCTCCAGGTCTGAGCCCGCTCTACTTTGCCCCCGCTCTGGGTCTGGCCCCACTCTACCCTGCCCCCACTGCTCCGCATCTGCCTGGGCCTCATCCATCTCCCTCCATCCCTGCCTGCTGCCACCCCCTCCCTGCTGTTGGGGCTGGGTAGTGGACCCATGATCCCCCCCTTTGCTCTCAGGCAGGGAGGCTGGTCAAGCCCCCCTGCTCAGGCAACCAGGGCATGTTTACCACTGCCACAAACTTTCCTAGCAGTGGCTTAAACTTGGACCCGCACAGCCAATCGCTGCCCACCCTTTAAGTGGCACATGCACAGTTGCCCAAAAGCATTATGAACAGACAGTCACACAGACAGACAGACTAAGCCTTTTTATTATATTAGATGTCAAATGCTGTTAGAAAGGACACAGGAGCTAAGTACTACAAAATATTTTTTTCAGTATTTACACAACAAATTGAAAGAAAAAATATACAAATACATAATTTAGGGTACTACATTTAGAATGTGAAGTCTATATGTAGTTAAGAACATCATATTTATGCTCTTATTATTCATACACTTAACATTTCCAGGAGTCAACTATTAAAATAAGTAGTAGCCACTTGGTGATATTAAGGTAGTATAACTGCTTGCAGAGAAGACAAATACTGTACTCTCATAAAGGGACTATATATATGCTGTTCCTTTTTTCTGTTTTCCCTCAACAAAGCTAATTTGATTCTTGATTCCTCTTTAAAATACTTAAGTCCATTTCTGAAAACTTCCTATGTAAGAAGTTCTGTTGTGATCAATGAGATTACTCACATATAAAAAAATGCATGTGATTAATACCTTGTTGAACTGACTGCTTAGACTGAAATTTTACAGCTGCTTTTGGTATATAGAAGAAAATTACTATGGCAATCAACTTCCTGAAATTCAACTAATGTAAAAAAAATGGCAGAATCCTAGTAAAGGTTGCAACATTTAGAGACAATGGAGTCTTCCTAAAATTGGAAGGATGAAACTGTATCAGGAAAAATATCTATTTTCCTTAGTTTTCTTTTCTGCTTTATAGGGTGAAGCAGAGCACTGGAAGTTGGATTCTAGTCCAAATTCAGCAAAGGATGATTTGCTGTATTACTTTAGGCAAGTTACTTAATTACTCCAGTTCCCTAATTCTGAAATGCAAATTGTGACAGGGCAGAAGCCATGCCCTGTCCCAAAGTACAAGAGGGCAAGGGACCCACAGACAGGGAGTGCCTCACGTGTGGGTTGAGAACCCTAATAAAGCTTGGGAAGCAAGGACATGGCTCTAATTGATTTTTGTTGAGCACCATGGGAGAGAGAGTGGGTGGAGGGGAAACCACCAGATGGCTCTAACCACTGACCCAGAAGTTAAAACTGCAGCCAGGTGAGTGGCATTTTCCCTGGAGAGGGGAGAGCCATGGGAGCAGGAGCTTGTGCAGTTGCATGGAGGTGCCGTGATTACCTGACCCCAGGTGGGAGGTCAACGGAGCCAGCAGAGGAGAATTTGCAGTGACGAAAACTTACCTGAACAAGAGCCAGTGTAAGAACATCATGTCGGAGGTTTTGTAAGGGGTTCATCCAGTGAGCAAGGCACATTGGGTTCATAGCCTACAGAGAAGAAGAAGAAAGGGCCAGCTAGAGTGATCTGTCCTGTGAAGAGGAAGAGCTTGCTCCTGCAACAGAGACAGAACCTGAAGCCCATCTCGGGACTGAGTAAGCTGCCTACAGTGTCCAATTGGGGCCTTTGAATTAGGATGGAGCTGAACTCAAGCTCTGGTACAATTTTGAACACTGATCAACAGGGACCCTGATTTTCTCCGATTTAAAAAAATGGATTTAAAAAGTAACCCAAAATTCACACTTTTTCATGATTAAAATAAAACACTACTCTATATTAGTGGTGTTTCATTTTACTCACAGAAAAATGTGGATTTTGGGTTACTTTTTTAATGCAAAACTTTGGGATATTTTTTAATCAGAGAAAACCAGGGTCCCTCCTAATCAAAGAGGGAGGGGAAGATAATCAGAAGAAGGGGTGAAAAAGCACTCTTTTGAGATTTTGAAGGTAAAATAAACTTGAGTACAGACTTAGAGAACCTATGAGAGGCTAATCCCCCAGTTTCATATTTTCATAGTTTCATAGTTTCTAGGGTCGGAAGGGACCTTAGCAGATCATCTAGTCCG
>NW_017729032.1:116659680-116689353 GCF_001723915.1 Gavialis gangeticus
CGGACCGGCTGACTTGAAAACGTCCAGCCCCTCCAAAAGCTCCCTAACTAAATCCTCACTAACCCTTGGCCCAGGTGTGCCTCCCCCGGGGGCCCAAGGGGGGCCCAGCAGGGAGGTGGCTGTTCTGGTCCCTACTTAGGAAGACGGAGGCAAAGAAATCGTTAAACATGTTAGCTTTGTCGTCTGGTGTGACGACCAGATTTCCCAACGTGTCCTGCAACAGTCAGTTGGGGCGGGGGGAAGGGAGAAAGGGGGAAGGAAGGGTCTGAACCCATGCAAGGTGCAATTTGGAGGCATTTCAAAGACTGTGTGAGCTCACTAAGCATGGACTGTAATCCAGAAGTTGAACCCTTAAACATCTGGTGTGATAAGGGCAGGGGATGGGGATGGAGGAGCCCTGTGAAGAGGCTGGGCAACTGAAGGAATTGCATTAAGAAACAGAAGTTTGCCTCCCAATATTTACTTTTCCCTTTGGATTTTCTTTGACATCAAAGGCACGGCACGTGAGAACCAAAGAGGATAAGCAGGTCCTGAGTGGGAGGACTATACATATTCCTATGTGAGCTCAGACTTTTTGTGGACAGCCTCAGACTTCCACACAAATGTAATAGGGAGGTCTGACCCTTTAAGAGTGAGTAGACAGCTTTGTTGTAGAATCCCAGCCATGGTGGGTTATCCAATAAGGGAGCATCTCTCTAGGAGTTAAAAGCCAGAGAGGAGAAAGGGCAGTAGGGTTGGGGAAGGAGCGGTCTTTGTCTAGGAGACTGACTGAAACTCAAATAAGCTCAATACCAGGCAAGGCCATACAACAGTACTTCGTCAGAGCTAAAAGGCATCTCTGACTGCCCGGATAAAGGGTGAAAGTTTTGTTTGTTTAATACAAAGATTGTGTTTGTTTATAGACAACTGGCTGAGGAGCAAATCCAGCCTGCAAGGCAGCAAGAGCACCAAGCTATTTACAGGAAATAATGATATTTACCCAGTTTTGTAAATCACTTTGTGATCCACAGAATAAACATACCATATGAAACTCAGTATAATTACTAATTTATATACAGTTAGCTATAACATAAGACAGGCCTTGGAAAAATATAATGCAATTGATACAGGCCTTGGAAAATTATAGTGCAATTGATATGTGCTCCACCCCATGCATATAATTCACTCAAATGTGAGTGGAAATTCTAAAATTTCCAGTGTATCTCATTTAGTTCATCTTTAATATTGAAGAAGTTAGGAGACTATCCACACATTAGGTATTTTCCTTTTTTATCTTTACTTTAGCTGATGAGTTAAGAAGATGACTTCACTTTTCACTGCACGGGGAGCTGGGGCTGGGAGAGAAACAAAGCCTTTCTGCTACAGAGACCCAGCCCCTCCAAGACCTGAGCACACAAGCTGGAGGTGGGAGGGGCCTGCATGGCAGAGGCTCCAGTTCCCTACTACACCACCCGACTGCACAGGTAGGACACAGAGCCTTTTCTGTCTTCTCTTTGCGACAAGCCAGGGGTGGGGCTGGGTTGCTGTTTGCCCAGAGCATATAAGCACTGGCTGAGGCTAGCAAGACATCCAGTGAGGGGCCCCTGAGATGGCAGGAAAATGCAACCTACATTGAAGCACAATGGATGTGTTAAAGACATTCAAAAAGTGCTCTAACCTAAAGGACTTTAGATTACTACATCTATCAAGGGTTAACTTAAAGAGGGATCTACCATTTTTAAAGCACTTTAAATGGCATGAACGTCTGTTCTGTTATGGCTTAAGGACCCCTTTCTGCATGCTTAATGCACGTTAAGTGTAACATCTGTACCTAGCCTCCGTTATGAAGACTTACTAGTGTGCATCTGAGCACTGAACGAATTACACTAAAATCACTGCTGAGCTCCTGTGGAGCAGAGCAGAGCTCAAGTCAAGCTTCGCCCTTAGAGTTCCATGGAAACATCAACACAATATCTATTTCCACAGAGCTTTAACAATTATAAAAATTAATGTAGAAAGTACCCATATTCTTCACAAAAACTGAGCACAGGACATACAACATGGAAATAGGAATATTCCTGTGAATGCATTCTTTATTATATATAATGTCCCTAATATAATAAATGAAAATTCAAATACGAACTTTAAAGGAAAAATAGTTCTGCAACTATATCAAACAATGGAACTGAGTACTGAATATCATCTTATGCTGTTTCATCTTTGTACATGTAATATTTGTGTTTCTGCTTGTGGCTTATATACAGAGAGAGTAAGAAGCTTTCACTGTATCTAAGTGAAAGAGTTGCTCCTTTAACTCTAGAGAACTGTGCTTTTTGGCTGTTGGTCCTGGGTCCTATCACTGTATTTTCAGAGGAGGTTGCCTTTCAATTTGAATCCTTAATAAAAAAAGTCCCTGTTCTTCTACTGCACTGACATTTATAACCTTTTGTAGAAGTGTTGCAGGAAGTAAAAAAGGGCAACATCTAATAAAATGACACAGCACTGAAACAAACATAAATATTTTCCTGAAGGAATAATATTTCAGAAAGTCTGATGATTAAATTAAATTAGCTTCTGACAAATCTATATAATTGCTATCTAAAGAGGCTATTTATTTGTCATTGTTCCTGAAATAAAAACACTTTTTCTTGAGCAATTCTATAATGCTTTATGCACAGCTGGGAATGTTCTTTGACTGTTTTATCCTTCTGCCCCATAATATGGTCTTGAACTAATATATTTTATTTCCAGTAAAGCAGTAAAAATTTGCTCTTCACTTCTTTCTGACTTACAGATATGTGACACTTGTAGTGTTCTAAAGTACTGGTGAGGTGTCAGCTTTTATGTTTTTCAAGATCCTTGTCATTTTATACATAATAATGCTTAGTGGTGCATAGTAATACTTATACTCAGTGCATAGTAACTACCAAACATAGCACAGGGTAAAATGTAGTAATGATTGTTACTGAATAAAAAGATAAAGTGTGGGAAATAGTTATTATAGCAGAAGTAATTTTGCATGCTTCTAATTATTTTCCAGTAGGTGTTTCATGACTGTATAGAACACCCAAAAATACCTTTTAGGTTTTGACCCTCAAAACACTTCATCCCATTTTACACTTTAGTGACATAATTAGGGATCTAGATTCCAATCTATTTATTTTTTAAAAATACACGTGCAGAGTAAATTGTTTACAGGCTTGGGGGATTTAGTTTCTCAAGTTCTAGTTCTTGCTCCTTTTTATTTTACAGTTTGCTGTGACAATATCAATCAAAGGATCAATATCTTGGGAATTAATATAGCAACAGAAACAAAGCAACAACAACAAAAGTGGGATTCTTCTTTTTACAAGGACCTAACAACAACAAAAAAAGGAAATTCAGGACATATTAAAAAGCACTTTGGATTTAAGTGACTGTCAGGGGAAAATGTGAAGTAACATAATTCAATTCCAGCTTTTTTCCCAGAAGAGAGGGGATGGGAAAAATGTGTCATGCACATTATTAAATAGATTTCATTGCTGCAGAATTAATGAAAAAAACACTACAGTGAGCCTTGGCATTTCATTACACAAACAGAAAGTCATATGCTTACATGAGGAAAGTCAATGAGAATAAGGCAGTAATATAACACTGCAACTTTAAAAAGTGTACAGAAGTTAAAATTACTTTATTCAGCTTTATTCAGATATATATAATGAATTGGCTTTTATAAATATCTTTATCAAATTATGCCTTTTAAAGTCATTTCCCAAAGTGATAAGGATGGTCAATTGTTTTCCATCTAGAGAAGAAACACCATGAAATGAGACACCATGTCAAGCAAAGGTCTCAAAGAATATATTTATGGAATGAAATATCTTAATTTTGGTGATTATGAAGTGGCCTTCCTGAATGGAATACTATACAACTTCTCCATATTGAGATAAGGATTTCCCCCATCAGTAGATCAGTCCACCATTTTCAAACCAAAATAATAAAGGTAGAATGCTGTTTCCAATGATTACAGATTCTTAAAGTGCTTTCCCCCATCTACTTTTCTAAAAGTCCAGTTATTAAGGATAGCAACTGCAGAACTGCAACTTCCCTGATCCTTTCAGCTGCTGAGTGTCCCATACTCTAAGGGTTCACACAATAGTTACACTTAGATCAATAGAATCACTCTTAGTCCAGTAGAAATGCTAGGTATGCAAGCATTCATAATGCTTAGTGAAGTCTAAGAATGGCACATGCAGTAGACATTGAAACCTTGTCTAAGAAGTTTAGGTCTAGTCCAATAGGATCACAGGGAGGGATTGTAGGGCTGGGAGGGACCTCACAATGTTATCTATTCCAGCTCCCTGCTCAAGGCATTCACAGATTATCCCTGACTACACTGTCCCAGCAAAATATCTGTCTAACCTGCTCTTTAAATTTTCCAGGGATGGAGATTTCAGTTTCTCTAGGGAACTTGTTACAGTGTTTGACTACTCTCCAAGTCAGAAAGATCCTCTTTATCTCCAAAGAAACCAAAGCCGTGCTGGCTATACCATCTAACCAGCTATGGATTTATTTCCAGAATGTACTTGTTCCTCACCAGGCCTTTACCCTTGACTGGAAGGATTGATGAAATCACTACTTGGCTCCTCATCTTCTTCATGCCCTGAGTGATATAGTCACTTTTTGATCTGCTCAGGAGAATAGTATCATTAGTGCCCACATGGATGAGAAGCCTGGGATAGTAGTCAGAGGGCCAAATGAGTCTGGGCGATCTTTCCGTGACATCTCAGATGCAGCCCACTGCCCCAAAGGACCAGAATGTCACTGGGACAGGGTCTGAAGACAGAGCATGGGACCCCAACCTTCTTCCCCAAGTATTCAGGACCCACAGAGGAGCATGTCTGGGCCCTGAGACCCTAGTCCTTATGCTAGGGAGTTCCCAAACCACAGCATAGAGAGGTACTGGCCAACCCCACTCTCAGGGTGTGTGATAATTCCTGGCTGTGGTGTAGGGCTCTGTGGTCAGGGTTTTTGCAGTGGGATGGGGGATCTATAAGGACATTTGTGTCCTTTGGAGGCCTGCAAGGACCCTGCATCCACAACAATGCAGCACCGTACTTGCATCCCTGTCTGCATCCTTCTCAAGGGGACAATAGATTATGGATCACCCATCTGTCCTCCACTTATACTGAGGCATCCCTGCTTTTCACTCCTGAGTCTGGAGCTTAAGGCTTTGGGTCCATAACCCACTCTTAGTCCCCCAGTGCCTCCAGGTTCTAGTGGAGAAGGCTGCCTCATTAGAAAGCCCCATTTCAAATCCCAACCACACTTCCTAGTTATTTTACCCCTTCTCTCCTGGCCCCACAGATATTGTGGAGGATAATGGTGATGAAGTGCATCAGGAACTCAGCCATGATAATGTACATGCTTAGAGCCCTCTAATGTGTCTTGAGGTGGCCAAAATTGCACTCAGTGATGATCGTGCAGAACAAATGAGGCAGCAATTGAAATGTTCTTTCCAGCAGTCTAGGTTCCATGTATAGGACTTCATGGGCCTACTCTTTCTAGGGAAGGAAAGAATAGGCCAGGTCCCCAATGATGTGTGGTGGAATGATGATTTCGTCAACTTTGCTGCTGGGGGTCATTAGGGTATAGTATCCATTCTCCACCATCTAGGGGAGGGTTGTGGAAGACCTTGGCATCAAGGGCGCTACCTGCCCTGCTGGTGAAGAGGTGGATAAAGCAGCAATGGTGGGTGATGACACCCTGAAAAATGATGGAGGAGAAGTCCCTGGCACCTTGGGATGGGCAGAGGATGGGAATGTGGGTGCTGTTGATGGAAGCCATGAACTTAGGGAAGCCCATTTGCTGGCAGACAAAGATGACCTTTTTTCAGGTTGACAAGGTGGATGAAAATGCCCTGAAAAAACCAGAACACTTCCCAGTCTCCAGCCACAGACTTGCCCACACCAAACTGATTGGTAATAGAACAGAAGCTGTCACGAGTAGCAAGCTTCCAGATGGATATGATGACACTCCTCCACAGTCCGGGGTGAGCATATGTCAATCTCCTGCTATTCAATGTAGGGGACTGGCCAGGTGATGATGTCTGTGAAGATGGTCAGCACAAGTGAAAGTTCTGCAGCCATTGCTTTTCATCACAGGTGCACAACATGCTATGTTTCCACCAGTTGCTTCTTGTGGGCTCCAAACCACCACTTGACAGACTGGAAGTGCTACCAAAGCACTCTACTATTGGACCCAGACTTAATTAGCACCTAATTAGCACTGCTCAATTAAGGGATGACCCAATAGTTCAGCTGCAAGTAGGTGATTCTTCCCCCCCACCCCATGCTGGCTAATGAATTGACTAGGTGTACCTATCACCACGCTATCAATCTGCCAATTGCTTGTACGATGACTAAAGAAGGAAACACACACTGAGGTGTAACTGAAATGAATTAATTGGTTTATTAGTGACAGGTAAATATAAATAACTTAAACAACAGGTACAACGGGTATCAACACTAACTAGGAACCATGTACACACCCAAAAAACCTATTCCTATAACTCCTAAAACCTATACCCAACTAGTCTAATACCTATCTTGCAATTCAATTCCTACAGAGGTTCAACAAAACACTATAACCTTAGAAGCAATATTGACTTCGGATTGGGTATGAATTTTATTATATGAGGGGAAACTTTATTAAACACTGGGTCTCCACCATTCCAGATCACAATAAGCATAGATCACACCAAAGATGGTTATCTGGTGGAGGCTTACCTCCTGCTTTAGGGAAAGGAGGAGAAAGAAACAAGGGAGAAGAGGGAGAGAGAGTGATACTTACACCAGAGGGTGGAGGGCTGCTACTTACATGCTATGTACACACGGGGAGAAAATCTGGGGAGCCAACCCTGACGACTCTTGCTGGGAGATTACAACCAGGAGACCAGCAGTGGTGAATACATGTGGAGTCTCAGGAGCAGAGGTCACTCAGGATGATGGCCAGCTCTATGGTGGCTTCACTGTCAAGGGTGCTTAGCTCATCAGACCTCTATCAATTCATAGATTCATAGATGCTAGGGTCAGAAGGGACCGTAACAGATCATTGAGTCTAATGCCCTGCTCATGCAGGAAAGAGTGCTGGGGTCAGTAATTCCTGGGGTCTTGGATCAAGATCTACAAATTTTCTAAAAAACAAGCTTTCTGATTGAAATTTTAACTGAAACCGTGAATATGATGAAGACATTATAGAATATTCATGGCAAGCAAGTTTTGAATTAATAATATTTGTCTTCCCCAATCACCTTGAATTTCAAAACATGAATATCAAACAGAGCAGTTCTTTCAGTGACTATATCTGAGCCATTTCTATGTTTATATACATCTGCTGAATAATTTTAAAAAAATGAGCAAGTATATAAAAATCAACTCCTAGACAATTTGAATATAATACAGTAAAAAGTGACCCTTTTTGTGTGGGAAATTTTTTTCCATCTTTAGAACTTACCTTACATTCATTACATCAATAGGAGTTGAATCAATTAACTCTAAAATTGGGTTAATTATTAGGTCTGTGTGAAATTTCACCAGCTGTTTCATTAAATGCTGTTTCAACTCATTTCAAGCTTGAAACAGTGAAATCAAAATGAAACAGGGGGCTTCAAAGCAGCCTCAAAACAAAAGGATGCCAGTCAAAATGTTTTGAAACTTTTGAAACATTCTAAGTTTTGAAGCAGCTGTCAGGTTGCGGGAGGCAGGGGAGAGCCAGGGCTGTGCTCCACAGCCCCATGTGGCTCAGCCTGGCAGGGATCTTAGCCCTGGCTCTTCTCGCCTCCTGCTGCCAGGCTACACTCCGATGGGCTTCACCAGCCCCATGGAGCTTGGACCAGTAGAGGGAGGTGGGCAGAGCCGGAGCTGCGGTCCACCTCCTGCCATCTGGCTGAGTTCAAAGGGGCTGCAAGCCATTGGGACACAAGCCCCATGCCGGTGGACAGAGCACAGTCCCAGGGACCTCCTCCAGCTGGCTCTAGTACAGAGCCAGGGCAGATCAGCTGGTGTGGGGACCTGCCACCCCGATCCAGGGGTGGGGGAGGGTCTCCATACCAGCTGATCTGCCCCGAGCCCCACACCTTCCTCCAGCCTGCTCTGGTATGAGGCCAGAGCAGATCAGCTAGTGTGAGGAGCACCTATCCCGGGGTGGGGGAGGGCCCCTGCACCAGCTGATCTGCCCCAGCCCTGTAGTGAAGCCAGCTGGAGGAGGGTCCAGGGCCCATGGCATGTCGTGCGGGGCCTGGGGCAGATAAAGCCCCCACCAGGCTTGGGTCCCACAGGCTTGAAGTCTGGTGTGGAGGCCCAGGGTCTGCACTCTGCCTCCCCACACCGGGCTTGGGTCCCAGCAGCTTGCAGCCCAGTGCAGGGGGTACGGTGCAGCCCGCGGCCTGTGCCACACCCCCTGCTCCAGGCTGCAATCTGCTGGGATCCAAGCTTAGTGCAGGGGAGCATCCCCACACCAGCTGATCTGCCCTGGCTCCCGCACCCTCCTCCAGCTGGCTCTGGTAAGGGGCTGAGGCAGATCTGTTTGTGCAGGGACCCTCCCCACCCCAGATTGACACACCTGTCCCACCACCCACTCCCCATGACTGGGGCAGCGGGAGGGTCCCCACACCTACTGATCTCCCTCAGTCCCATACTGGAGCTGGCTGAAAGAGGGTGCGGGACCTGGGGCAGATCAGCTGATGAGGGGACACTCCCCCACTCCAGGATTGGGGCAGCAGGTCCCCACACCAGCTGATCTGCCCCGTCCCCATGCTACTGGCCCCAGGCAGCAGCACCCATCTCCTGTCAGCTGGCAGGCAGATCAGGGGGCCTGTCGGTATGCCCAGGAGGACTGCGGGGGCTGTGCCAGTGGCCTCCCAGGCTTGTAAGCCCCAGATCTGCCTGCCTGCTGCATTTTATGTTTTCCCATAATAACTGGGGGGGGAACATCAAAACAGTATCAAAACAGTTTTGATGAAATGAAATGGAACAGTGGTTTCAAAACAAAATGAAACTCAAATACTGTTCCATTGAATCATCGAAACTGAAGCTGAATTGGAACAGTACTGTTTTGCACATCCCTATTAATTATACAAGTTCTTTCATACCCATATCTTGTAATCCTGATCCAGGTATAACTTGTGCCCAAGTCAGGAATGGAGGATCAGACCTTTGCACACTTGATTGTGGTGTTGGTAAATGAACAGTATATTTCTTACTTGCACTCAAATCTGATTTCCATTGCTTAGCTAAAATTAAATTTCTGGAACACAGGAAATCTATTATTTCTAACAATTCACCGGCAATAGTGAAATAAAATACTATGTACTAAAAAGTACATTTTTCTCAATTTTTCAACAAGCCATTCACTTCAATGGTTCCTGGATCGCCCATGCTAGTCTTTCCAATATTTTCTCTGTAATTTTATAGTAACTTCCTCTCGAAGCATGGAAAGCTTCCAGAAGAAGCTTGGACTTTGCATTTTATTGAAAGCATGGAGTTTGCATTGATACTATGGACTGATTTCTCTACTATAAGGACCAATGTAATCATAAATGCCTCCAAAGAGATAAAGGATCAATAGCGTTGATGGTAATCCATGTCCTGAATGATGTATACATCATCTAGATTAAGCAGTTGAAAGACACGTTGGCTCATAAACTTTCTATATGCTTCATGGCCTCAACCCATTGTGATTTTCCGGGTATAGGATCCAGAAGCAAATCTTCCTTATCCCCCAGAGCATTTACAGAGCCCCTGACACTTGATTCCCGGTATTGGGCATTAGGAGTACACTCTTGTCTTCAGGTTTAAATTTTGAAAACAAAATCATATTTTAACTAACTGACAATCAGAATTCAGTTTAACACTAATTCTGAGTTACCAGAATATTTTCCATTATTGTGCCATGAAAGCACCCAAATTTTAGGAATAGGATCTCCCTCCAGAAACATGCAGAGAACTTCCTATTTCTGACTAGGCAACTGGGAGGATCCATACACACAGAACTGGCCTTAGGGAAAATGGTGCCCTGAGAGGACTTGTATTTTGGTGCCCCCTGCCCATATTTTGGTGCAACCCATATTTTAGTGCCCCACCAAGTCAGCAGTACTCCTGCAGGCAGAGAAGGATACAGGAGGGAAGGAGGAAAGATCAGCCAGGGCAGGGTAAGGCAGGGCAGGGGAGAGGGCATGTGTGGAGGCCCTCCTGACCAGGGTGCCCTGCAGACCATGGTGTCCTGGATGGTTGCCCACATCACCCACCCCTGAGGCTGCCTCTGCCTACACACATTCCATGGGTAAGCATGCAGCATACTGAGTATTCTCAGTAGGTATGGACATTTATGTGCCCAAATGCACATAAAATAGAATTGCAGACTGCACACAACTGCTAAAAACAATAGCTATATGGCTGGATAACTTCCATTTGAATACACAAAGTGAACCAGGATTCTGCCCTAGGCATTTTTGTGATAAAAGTCCATCTGTTAAAAGTCCATGAGGCACACGTAGTGACTCACAACATTAATGACCAAATCAAGGTGGAATCAAAGTGAAATAGGATATATAATTGCTATGCTAATGAGCTGTTAGTCTTCACTATTAAGATTCTTGGAAGACAATCTTACTCATTTGCAAGTGATTGCCCATCAGTCCTGGCTTTGAAGTTTCCACCTAGCTTGTCAGAAATGTACTGTAACTGTCTAGTTAGGCAATTTGGAATATAATTGCACTTTCCCATATGTGGAAAGTCCAATGGATCTAAATAATGGTGAATCCACACCTTTTTCCCACCCGCCATAAAATCCTTTTACAATGTATTTCAGTGAAAATTAATTTATGGAACTGGTTTCCTAAAGATGTGTCTTCCTCAGAACTCTTCCAGTGGTCTCCATGGTGCAGTAGAGCACCATGAGTTAGTCCAGTCTCTCCAGTTTTATGAAAGAAATGGGCAGCATATGGGGAGGTAGCCAACCCTAACATTTAAGTTATTTTTGCTTCCGTGTTATTATCATTAATTACTTTTCTTATGCAAACAAAAATCAAAGAGCTATAGATAAAAGGACATAAACCCACCCTTCTGTTATAGAAGACAACAATACCAATTCAGAACCTTATTCCACTGGTTAAATATCTTCTTCTGCTAACTCCCAGCCTAAATTCGCTCATAGACATTTCACATAAATTTCTTCTTGAACCAGTTAAAAACTGTTAACTAAAAGAGCTTTAATAGTTCTTTTCCTCCCCATGGTGTTTCCCCTCTAATGTATTGATATATAGCAATCATATCTCTTATCTTCTTTTGCTTTGCTAAGCTAAAGAGCTAAAGTTCCTCCTCTTGGGATGCAAGCTGTCTATTCTCCTAATCATTCTAGTAACCCTTCCTTGTACCTATTCTAGTATGTATTTCTCTTTTTTGATCTGGATGGCCAGAGTTATACATAGTATTCCAAATGAAGTCTCACCCGTATTTGGAGGATGATATTTATATTTGTCTCACCTGTACCATCATAGGATTATGTTTGCCTTTGTCATGGATGCATCACCTTGGTGGCTCATAGACATACCATGTCACTCAAATAATAAAGTCTTTATCTTTCTTTCTTTCTGGTTTCCAATTGATGAGATAGGTCAATCACAGTTCACTCTGAGGTACCAGTGTTATGCAGCCAGTAAGATCCTGGGATATATAAGAAGTATATCCAGTAGAGATTAAGTTCAATATGCAAAGATTGAACTTAATCAATTAAGTTCAATTTGCAAAGATTAAGTTCATCTACCTAGAGTAAAAAAAATAACTGAAATTATACATATTAACAAGGTATTCTGGGTTCTATCCAAGTGTGATGTTTATGTAAGACAGGGCTGAAATGCAAAATTTTAAAGGCAAATTCTAAAGATTAGCAGGCAACAGAAAAAAACTTTGCAAAAGTAATAACAAGCAGGAAAAGAATTACCCTCTCTGTTCTCATATATTCTGCACATTTCCTGAAAAGCTTTTTTTTTTATTATTTCAACTGGAACATAATATTATCTAGTTAAGATAAAATAACCCAAAAGGTCATAAAGCAAAAATCAAAGGGATTTATTTTTCAAACATTTCCTAAATTTTCCACATGGAAGGAAAAGCTTATCAACAGAAAAACTGCTAAATATAAACAGGACTGGAATACATTTTCAGTTTTTGTTTCAAAGTGCACTGTAACACAATTAAAGTAGTAATTATTTCTGCCTAACTCTCTTTCTCCTCAGGACAAACAGTTGGTGGCATTGATTATTCAGTGTACCTTACAGTTTCTACTTGAGAAAAGACTCCCCAGCCTTTCCAAAGGCAGTTTTGATGAACTAAGCAAGAAGCATGTGCACTATAATTTTTCACTGCATTATAATAAAGTGAATGTTTTCTAAATGTCATAGTTTAAATTTCATGGGGCATGAAATCTCCTTTTGAAATGAAATTTAAAGCCTTTTTTTTCCCAAATAAGAAGTCTAATCTTGTAGTCAAAAACACTGCATATTCCCAAACATTATTAACCTTAGAGTGCTGCCTACAAAATGATAACATTATCTGACACATTAAAACTGAATTTTCTTACATATAATTATGTTACACAATATTTTAAATAAATAAGATTGCAAGGAAAATATTAATATCTACATTTAACAGCATTTCCATTTATTAATAATAAATTGAACTGCCCTTAACTTTAACAAGTTAATGTTAACACAAATACTAACAGATCACTTCTAAAGAAATTATTTTTAGACTAATCATGATGCTTAATGTCAAAAATGATAACACTTCACAGTAATCTCAAGAAAGCATAAAATTAAATGTCTACCCTTTTCTGAAGCCTCTAGTGCTTGGTATATTTCCTGCTTGTGGAAAATAAGACTATAAAGTGTTTTTATTGCATCCTAAAGAATTAGAATATTTGTTATGTTTGTATAACAGTCAATAATTAATATTATCATAATTATGAGGAGGTTGGAAACTTACTTTTTATACAGGCATTTTAAAGGAACAAACAAACAGAACTGAAAAATCAGCATATTTCCACCATCACCACCAGAACTTCATTCTTGCAGAATACCATTAAAAATTACATCTGTTTGGAGGCCAAATGGTATTAAAATGTTAAATTACATGGCTCCCTTGTTTTTTCTTTTCAAATTTGATGATATTTCCATTCCAGCAGTCTTTGGATTATATAAACAAAACAAACAGACAGTGAGATAGATGTACAAAAATAAAGAGTACACTCTATAGCAATATAGCATTCTTGCAAGATAGAATACATATAATGTCTTATGTAAATTTTTGTTTTATTGGTTTAAGATGCAGGGTCAAGGAAACAACTCATGAACAGAAGCCATGGAATAGCGTTACTCACATACTCCTCTCTCCCTGTCTCTCTTTAACACCCAGCAAAATGCTGAATAGTTTCCAGACGTTACAGTGCCATTAATACATATCTTTAACTGTGTCAAATAGTGTTCAGTTAGGAAGGACAGTCTTGTGGTTATGACATTAGGTACATAATTTAGGAAAATCTGAATTTAATTAATACTGCCTCTCATATCTTTATATTAAACTGTTCCAGGCAGGCACTATTTCTTGTATGTAAAAGTCCCTTACAAAACCGGGCCCAAACTTTGTTGGCAGTAGGCACCAGAAATGTACAAACAGTTAAAAATAAAGTAATGAAAGATGTATCAATGTCCTGCCACTACAGGTTGCGGAATCAAAATCAATGACAAACCTACACACCTGTTTGTCCCAGCTTCTCTGAGCCTGATGGATTCAAAGCCTCTTTGCATACATTCATTATACTTTTAAATTGGCAAATAAAAGAAGTAAAAGTGAGGCATATGATATACAACCTACTTTAGTAACATAAGGTATGTAGAAAAGAGGGCTATAATGACCTGTGACATGGATCAGATAACATGCTCTGACATATCCGAGGATAGCTATAAAGTGCAGTTGCTAAAAATGCAATTACGGAAAATACATTCCAGTATAATTAGGATCCTTTTTAAAATCACAGTGCTTTCTTACTGCTGTGGTTACAAAGTGATTATACATTATGCATACTCATTACCAAACTTCACTGAAATCTAAAGTCCCTCTTCATAACTTGAAACATGCTTGTGGTATGTAGATTCATTTCCCAAGATCAGTCCAGGTTGGTTTCTTCTTTCATATAGAATAAATTTAAAAATCCATTTAAGCAGTACTATATTATGCACTGTCATCTCGTCTGTATTCAGAACATGAGACAGACAGTGCTAGCTTGAGCACTGTGTTACAGGCAGGCGCTGTACAAGCTTCTTACACACATTTCTACCTAGACACTGCAAACCTGGGTTGAAACACCTGGATTTCATCTGCTAGATGTCTCTTAAGCAACAGGTTGCTTATGCGTCACTGTGTCAGTTTGTAATAAACACAAATACAATGAAAGCTAACTCCATTTTCCTCGTTCCCTGTGCAAGGGTTTGAACTTAATCTGAAAAGCAAATGACTAATTTTCATTCAGTATATCTGCTAACCACTATAAGTAGTATTTACTCATTTTCAGACCTTGCAGAGTTGGAAATGGAAACAAAGAGCCAGATGTTACAAAGGAGCAGGTAAAACTACATCAAACAGATTTCTTTCAAATGAATTAAAGGATTTTTTGTAAAGAAATGCTTCTGTTTGGTTTATGCCTAATAGCTTGTAGCTACATTTTCTTTTTTACATTTCAATATGCCAGAAAGATGACTTGTTGATATGTTCAATGAGTAATTTGTGATTAGAGAGCTTGTTTTGATTTGACACTGCTCATATTTAGGATGTTAAATAAATACTGCCTTTTACTATGTTTCAGATTGCAAGTAACTTCCCAGGTGTTAATTATTTATTGCAATCTTTCTTCATGACCATGAGGGGTCTGACTCCTCCTCCATGAGCCCCACCTCTCCCTCCCCCAAACTTATATCCTCCTTTTCAATAAAGGCCATATAAATTTTAATTTTGACTACTGTTTCTCAGGTATCCTTGACAGCCTCCCAAAAAAATGTATTTGCCCAGTATGGGCCAGATGGTTTATGGCATGCTCAGCATGGGCCACATTCAATCAACTTTATAGCTGGTTTCCATGACTGAGTACACACTGCTTCTAGCGACAGTCTAATGATAGCCAATGTATTTAATGGGGGATGAGGAGGTTGCTGGTATATAAGACACAGGGCTTTATTCCCATGGTGACTGAGGGGGGAAAGAAACCCTCATCTTATATTTGAGTAAATATAATACATTACTGAGACAATACTGGAAGCAAAATATACAAATATAGTCTAAATTTATACCAAGTGATTCCTAAAGGTGACAGATTAAAGAGTATGATGAAAACAGCAAAAAAGGTTC
Organism: Gavialis gangeticus; assembly: GCF_001723915.1. Classification (NCBI taxonomy): domain Eukaryota; kingdom Metazoa; phylum Chordata; order Crocodylia; family Gavialidae; genus Gavialis; species Gavialis gangeticus. The sequence goes on from NW_017729032.1 coordinate 116,675,097, forward strand.
AATACTTCGGATTTAAAAGTCTAGTTATATTCCAGGAAATGTGTATGTTTTTATGAATCCTGAATTTTCTACTTCTGTTTCAGCAATGTAAATATCTGTCATCTGTGTATTTAACTCTAGTGTTTGAAATCAGGCTCTCTCTCTCTGGGGTTCTGAAAGTCAAACTTTTTCCCCTCACAAAAATTTGAGCTAAATGATTCTACTTCTCAGCCAGCCTTTCTTGTGATAACTTACTTGACTTCCTATCTGCATTTTTTTCCTTTTTTTCAGTGTGTTTAATGACATAATCATCTTCCATTGCTTAAATTAGGTCATGAAAGCCTTCAGATAGATAGATTTTACATTTGCCATTTAAAATTTAAAATACATTTTTGGAAACACAAAGAGAAGTAATACAGTTAAGACTAATGATGAGGTCCTATGCTTAAGAATAATGTATTATTAACACAGAATGCAACTGTCATCCCATCCTTGTATTAAATTTTGCTATTGTATAATGCAATAATAGCTAAGTAAGTGTATTCTGAGAATTCCACATCAATATTGTAAGGATGTTGGCTATTACAGAAATGAAATAGGACTGAACATTATCTTTGAAAGAAAGGATATAAATTATATGAAAACTACTTTATTTAAAAAGATATATATTGATGACATATAATGGTTAAAGCTACCAAATACCTTATATATTTAAAATATGTATATTGTCTCCATTACCATAATATAAGCTTTAATGCATTTATCTTCACGTCCCTGTGAGGCAGGAAAGTGCAAAAATGGGAAACTGAGGCAGATAGAGAAATGACAACTCTCAAATCCTGAAGTAGCTTCTAAGTCACAAGCCCATATTTCCTTGCTGTTAAAACTGAATGGGTAAAGCCATTACCTTGATATGCTCATTCTGAGTAGATGTAGTAAACTAAGTTTTGTGGGAAGTAAAGGTAAAAAGATGTGGGAAATTAGTAGACTTGTTTAAACTTTTAGGTTCGTTATTCAAACATATCTTATGTAGAGCAGAACCCTATTTCAGTTTTACATGCCCAAATGGCATTTTTGGTGCTTATGCATGGCTTGCTATTTTTTAACACAAATTGTCAGTATATAAGCCTCAGTATTGGCCAAACCTACGGCCTGCTAGTGAAAGCACCATACTGGGAAGTTAGAGAGAGGTAGATTCAAACATTTGGGGAAGGGGAATCTAGAACGTGCATCACTTGTTTCCTGGCTGAGTACCCTACCCACTCAAATATTGGAGAGCCCTCCTTCTCCAGCATTTAGCACTTCTTCATCATAGGTTTTTGCCATGTGCAATCTCATAATTTATATTCACCCAGCATAGGCATACACAGAGTCACATACATGCCTTGCTTGCTACTATACATATTTAGTGCCTGTGTGGATGTTTACGTGTCCGAGTAGGGTTCTGGACTTTGCAAAAGTGCCAAAAATGGCAGCTAGACATGTAAAGTGGTAGGTAAAATGAAACAGGATTCTTCCCATAATCTTGTGATTGAAATGTAGAGGTATTAATGGAGACATCTGGAGTCAGATCCTCAGGTGATGTAATCCAGTTTAACTCCAATGGAACTATGCTAATTTACAGCTGAGCATCTGCCACTGACTTCTTTTCTGACAGTAGATTTAGAAGGTTTACAGCAGCTGTTATCACAGCAGAAGTAAAACAACATGAGATATTGGAAGACTGTAAGCAAACCATGGCTGGCCAGAATTTAGAAGTGACATAGTGAATACAAGGTAAGTATACACTTTCATTCATGCACTGTAGTTGCTGTGCATTACATTTAGTACTTGGTTAACCAAGTACTAAATCAATGCACAGTAATTTATGTTACTACGCAGTAGCACCAGTGCACAGGTTTTTAGTGATGTTTACTGTGCAGTAGCCTAATACTACTGTGCAGTAGCATCTTAGCATGGTTTTTGACTGGCACACTACTGAGCAGTGCTATTAGCAGGGATCCTGGTTTCCTCTAGTTTAAGAAAATCCCCAATTTTCAGTTGGCAGTGTCAGGACCATATAGTCAGAATTTATTTTGAAAAACGTCTATAAATTTCACTATTTAAAATACAATGGCAGCTTCAAACTCTTATCAGTGCCTTTGAGGTGAACAGTTTTGGAAGTAGCCATGGGTATACTGAGTTGCTCATTGGGACACAGTACTAAATAAATCAAAGCCATCAGTAAATAGTGTCCATTTGAAAAAAGCTGAAAATACTCAATTAGGCTGATTAGTCTTATGCTGGAATATTTAAGAGTAAGAGTGGAAATGTATGCCTGTCCTGTAGTAGATGAGGGACTTAATCACAGTTGTAACTGAAATGTCTTTCTTTCCAGGGAAAGGATTTCTGGTGGCCAAAAGTTTTAGTTTTACAGAATCTAGAAAGTACTGTGCTAGATTCTATAGCAAAAAAAAAAAAAAAGGATCATTCTGCTTCTTATGTCTAGGGAGTAATTCTTTAGAGTAACAGAATTGAAAAGTAAGGGTCCAGGTCCAAAATGGGACATGGAAGCCAGTAGGGCAATTTAAGAAAAATGAGGTACATGTCACCAAAGAAGCCATAGATGCCTAGAAGTATATCTATATGAGACAAATCAGTGTCCTACAAAGATGCTCCAAGTGAACTCCTCATATCCTAGCTCAGAAACTGGAAGTAATTTAGCCATATTAGCATGACACAATGCCTAGGTGTAGCATCATATAATGCCAACTGCTTCCAGTTCTGATCTAGCTTGAGGTACCTCTGCAAGATGATGTCTAATACTATATAGAGATACCTTAAGTTTTCATTGGAGAATGCATTTTGGTGTGTCAGATTCAGCTACCACATATGCCCACCATGTGGAGGAACCAAATGTTTCTGCCTATCCAGTGCTTAAGTCTCTGAGGACGGCAATCTAGAAAGGGTTCCCACAGCATGCCTAAATACAGCACTGGGTTCAGAGCAAAGCACAACTGCCATGACCACTTTTATTCAAAACCATAGCCAAGAGTCAGATGCTTGCATAATAGTCATGTAACTGGAACACCTACCCAGGAAGTAGAAGACCTGTTTTCTAAGTCCTGCTAAACCTGAGAAGGTTTAATTAAACGTTACCTGTATCCTGTTCCCTCTTGCTACTCTCTCTGGCCCTATGAACCTTCCATTTCTATATGCTAATGCAGTTTTAATAGGACGCGTGTTGATGATACCCTGATGATTAGAGCATCAGCTTTTCCAATACATAGATGACTAAAGCACTGTCCTGGGAGATGTCATATGCCTCTGAACACCCTCATGCTGAAGAGGGCCTCAACTCTACATCTCCCACAGGGAAAGTGGTCCATCTTATTACATAAAAGGCAGCTTCATCTCCTCCCACTGTTTCTTAAAAGAAAAGGGTGACTCATTGCTCAGTAAGTGATTTTAGACTGTGAATCCTAGTCTCAAATGGGTGCCCAAGTCTGAGAGAGAGGCAGGGTTTGAGACGTTCTCTTCAGTAGGTGTATCTACATGTGTGCTTAACTGTACAGCAGACTAATTTGCTGCAGCTTAAAGCATCACAGTATGTGTGATGCTATTAGACTGCAGCAAACTACTATTTTCCCCTGTAAGATATTACTGTTTTGCATGATACTATGGTCATAAGGCCAGAGGGTAGGAAGAAGGAACAGGATATAGGTAATGTTTAATTAAGCCTTCTCAAGTTTAGCAGGACTTAGAATAAAGATCTCCTACTTCCTGGGTTAGTGTTCCAACTCCATGACTATTATGTAAGAAGCTGACTCTTGGCCATGGTTTTGAATAAAAGTGGTCATGGGACCAGTACTATCTTACTGAGGCAGAAATAACTGCACCTAAGCACACATGTAGACACTGATCAGGTGTGTTAGTTGTACCAGTCAGCCCAGCTGTCCAACGCCACCACCCAGAGCCCAGGGCTGCTCCCCTCAGGTCCCCTGCCAGGCCAGGGCTGCTCCATTCCAGTGCAAACCGCTGTGGTACCGGGAACACATGAAGATGCTGCACCTGGGAGCATTTGACTCCAGCATGAACTGTGCCAGAGTTTATCATGTCACCTTAATGGCACATGTAGATGCACCCAGTATTTCCTAGTGGTTTACAAAGCCAGCCCCTCTTCCTCCCAGTGTCTCTGCTTAGCTAATTAACTGTTGAGGAGACCATTCTAAGCATCTAACTATCCATTCACAGACAGTGAATTTGGAGCTTGATTCAGGTTGGTGACTTCCACTCTCAGAGCCAGGGATTTAAACCCGTTTGACAATCTGGTTTGTGCAAATTAAATCAAAGCCATGTAAAAATTGGTTTTGTGTGCTGGAGGGGAATGTACAGAGCTACCATTGACATCTCATTTCTTTGAGACCACATAAGCCTAGTGGTGATGAATTGGCCCATTACTGCAATGTACAAAACAACATTCTGTTAGACCACTTCGTACAGATACAGTGGGAGGAGATAAAAGCTAATATCTTACATTAGTGGTTGCCTCTGAAGATACATTTGAATAGTACCAAATCTAAATCTAATGACAGCAGGCATATGTTGAACAAAGCTCTTAACCATCAGGTCACTCACACTGCTAGTGGAAAAATTCTCATTTTCTGGTACTGCTGGAATGGCATTTTAAAAAACAAGCCCACACAAATATTTGCAGTATGCTCTAAGGCTCTATGGCAAGAGTAGCCCAAGTGTTTTTCCCCACCACACCAGACTGCTCTCTTCTAGCCTGAAGAGTGATCAAGAACAAAATAAATTCATTAATATAGGCAAAATGAGCAATTCAAGACTAATGTGACTCTACAAAGGCCACCATAGATTTCAAACTAGCTATTAAATCCACAATAGCTTTTAGGTATCTGGATGTTTAATTTAAATGAGATCATTATGTAGTTTCAATTTTAAACTATCATTGGCAGTGATATTCATATGAAAATATATTAAAATTAAGACAACACCAAAGCAGATAAGACCAAGTTTGTCAGATAAGACTGGCACAAGATAATAGATGCCTTGACACAAATATCCAAAGCAAAGTAAGCAAAATGCAGACAAATACTTGAAAGAATAAAATGAAATAGTTACTACTGCTGTTAATGGAAAAGAATGAAACAGCCCAAAACTGGAGCAACAAACAAAAATTGCAGGCTTACCCAAAAAAAAAGATATATCAAGAATTCAAACCTTCCCAGCCTGTGAGGTCACCCAGAGATTGAGGCACCTACAGTTTTTTAAACATTTTTAAAATGTTTTCATTACACTTTTTGTGTCATAGTTTTCCATTTGTAAAAAAAGGTGGTTTGAAATTATATTCAGAAAATTTTCCTAAATAAACTGGAAAAGTTACTTGAATGTTGATGAAACTTAGAATTTCAAAACTTGAAAAATCATTGGACATTTGATATAACTTTCTTTTCCCATTGTCCAACAATTTTAGAGCTGTATCATTTTTTTTACTTTGGAAAAGAATAGCATCTATTTTCAATTTCCTCCATCTCTTTTTATGACTAGATTCAACTGTAAGCCTGCTTATCGTCTGCCTAACAAAAATTATATGAAAATATGAAGGAGTATTATTTCTATCAAAGGGCTACTTGATGGATTATATGTAAAGAATGTAGTGATATTTGTTCAGTTCTTGGAAATTCTCATTTCAGGAAACCACCACTACAGCTAGTACAATGTAGAATTCTCAGCAGAGATGGTAAAAAATGAACGGGCCTGATGGAAATGGAAGCTAACAACTTACTCAAAGTAGTCCAGTTAAGTCATACCAGACGAAAATATATGACATTGCATAGAGATTTATTTCTTTTACCTGTCTGCTTATGTTAAATGAAGAACTTAAGTCTGTGCTATGTTTCACAAAATGTAATTTAAGAAAAAGTATATCTAAAATAGCTGAATTCATAAATCAGCATTTTTCCACTACAGAAATATTATCCTCTGACTGTTAGGGTTGACCAGGAAGGAGACAGTCAGTCTAAGGGGATCACACTAGTCCCAGCCTGAATCTTTCTGGAGAGGAAGGTGAAGTCCAGCTGGGTATCATATTAGGTCTAGTACATCAAGCTGTGGGTTAAGATGAAGTTATGTTCAGGGCAAGCCGTTGGTCAAGCTAAGAGGGCCAAGACAGGAACAGGGACAAGCAGGACCAGGCAGGAACAGACGCAATCCTGCAGCATGGACAAGTAGGCAGGAGGCAGGAACAGGCATGATGGTCAAAGACAGGAGGAAGTTCAGAGCCAGCAGTCACAAGACAACATTACAGAACTGAGGTTAAAGCCACAGTCAAGCACCAAAGTCATTTAGAGGAGCTGAAGCATGCCAGTGGCATTGCAAGGTGGTCTGTTGTTCAGGCAGTTTGCTGTTATCTGCTCTTGGCTTACAAAACCTAAACAGGTGAGGTTCTCCTCCTGTAGCTCATGAGGATTACTCAGGTTTGACTCTGATTACTTCCAGGTGGAACTGGATCAGCCCTAGCTGTGCCTAGGCTCAAGAGGTATAACTGAGCAGCTGGGCATCCTGGATACTAGCTACATGTGGTAATGCTGTTAGTGTGGCAGCAGCAATGCCAGCAGCACAGCTGCTAATTTTTTTTCTGTCTCCCAGGGTTGGAGGCCAGTGTTGGTGCCCTAGTCTTTCCCTCTTTGTTACACTACTTCTAGGCTTATTACACTGACAAAACAACCCAGTATTCCTTGTGTTCCTCTATCTCTGTGTCTGAATCCGTTTGTTTCCTCCTGCTTTATTATTATATTTTAAATACTTTGGGGCAAGGGCCATATATTCTATATTTGTATGTTGCCTAGCACAATATGGTCTTGGCCCATGATCAGGATGCTTAGCTGTTATAGTAGTATGAATTATTAGTAATAGTAGTAGCAGAATGATTAGCAGTATAATCATCATCATACAAATTAGCCATTTCATCTTCCTTGGATGATACAAACAAGAGTCTGAGATTGTTAGCTTGGTTTTTTGCTTGTTGAATCTAGCTGAAAACACAATTGGCCTGAGATTCCGGGCTGCAAACTTATTGTTAGGTAACAAAATGGTCACACAGACTGGCAATAAGGTATACAGTTGATCATGGAATTTATTATTTCTTCCTGTTGTGTCTCCATGGCATTGCAAACATGACAATTGACTGCTAAATACACCAGACCAATAGGAACTATCTCTACTGGAAAATCAGTTCAGCATCTAGCACAAAATGGAGTAGGGGGGACTATAAAAGGGAACAAAAAGAATTACAAGTATATTAGCCTTTCTATTAAATCATTAAAAGTCTATATTTCAGTTTGAGAGTAGCACAAGAATTGGCTTCTGTTTTGAATGCTGTTATCACTTTAACAGATTCTGTTCTCTGTTATAAGAGAAGTGTTCTCATCTATTCTGTTCCCAATGATAATTGTTATACAAAATGATCAGACTGCTAGCTAAACAAGATGAACATATCATGCATACAAATTTCAGTATGTATCATTGATTCCCAGAAATAACAATCCCACAAATATATAATGCCCTTGGCTAGTGCTGCAGTATAACAATCTGATTAGCAAGGACATGAGAAATGGTCAAGAAAGGAGCTGAATTTTCAAGGTAACACGCTTGTTTTGTTGCAGTATGTTTTATAGCATTCTGTGTTTATTGAAAAATACTGGTGCAGAATATTATAAAACAGTATGGGAATGTAATTTGTTCAGACTGTAGCATATTTGGAAGTTGCTCCTAATTCCCAGGCCTCAGCCCCATTGACTCTCTTATCTATATATTGCTATGTTTCATTCATGCAATCACATAATTTACAGTGACATAAATATGATATTGTGTATGTCTGACAATAGAACATTTCTACAATAAAGGTAACAGTCATGTTCAGGAGGCATAGCTTTTCTGGAACCTGACCCAAGACTGTATAATGATCTTCCCTAGGAATTAAAAGACCACCTCAAACTGCTTAAACTACCAGATACATAACTTTGACATGTAAATTTACCTTAAAAAAGATGTTTGACTAGTCACAACCTTGGGAATGGACAGGTGTTAATCACTTTGCTTAATGCAATATTGAAAGGTATTAAGGTATTATGTGGACAAGAACTAATATAGAAAAGGGAAAAAACACAAGAACTGCCTAACTTTGAATATACAAATATTTGCATCAGTAAATAAACAATTTAAATAGAATTGGGTATATACAAATACTGTGAAAGTTTCATGAATGTGAATATGGTCCCAACTTCTTTCATGTCATTTCCATTACCTCTCACCTTTATTATTTTTATTCCATAAATTGACTCACTCTTGTTGATATTTCAGATAAGGTCTTGTAACAAATAGTGCCTATATAGTATTGTCTATGGATTACAGAACTCTTTACAATACCCATCATATATTGATTACCTCATCATCAAAATAAATTCGCAATATGTTACTGAATTAGACCTCAAGACTTGTAGCTATTTTATTATGGGATGTTAAAATGTTATGTTTAATATACTGGGTGTTATATATTCATCTGCCTCAGCAATCTGTAAGCTTCCAGTTGCCAGCTTCCACTGCATAGGCTTCCCCAACTGTGTGGGACCTGTGGATTGTACCCACATCCCCACCTTCTGCTTAGCCCAGGATTCCCAAGCATTCCTCAAATGCAAGGGCTACTTCTCTATTGTCCTGCAGAGTATTATCAACCACTAGGGCCACTTCACCCACATCTTTGCTGCCTGGGCAGGTAGAACCCAAGATGCCTGCAGCTTCCACAACTCCCCATTTCCTCAGCTGATGCAGAGCAGGTGCTATGCTCCTGGGGTCTCCAATTTCATCAGAGGTGATGTCCTCAGCCCTCCTCTTGTCGTCAGGGACCTGGCTTATTGCCTCCTACCCTGGCTGCTGAAGTCCTATGGTGGGCAGCTGGACTGCCAAAAGGAGCACTTGAACTACTGCCTGAGCAAGTGCTGCATGACAGTGGAATGTGCCTTCAGCCACCTCAAGGTGAGCTGATGGGCTCTCAATGTGCACCTTGACATGACTCATTATCACTGTGTGTGTCCTCCACAACATTTGTGAGACTGGGGGGAGGTCTTGCACAAAGTCTGGGCAGAGGATGCATGGCACACAGATTGGGTATGACAGGTTGTGCATATGTGATACAAAGATTGGGGGAGAAAGCAAGTCCCACACAGTGGCAGGAAGTCTGGATCCATGGAGCCCTGACTGACTACCTTCTCACCCTTGAGGACCAGGCCCTCTACCTAGATAAATAGACCCAGAGGGTTTCAAGTGCCCCTGCACTAGCGCTGGGCCATAGATCTCCTGCCCTGGACTCCTCTGGCCCTGTGTTCCAAGCATCACTGCCCACAACCCAGACTGCCTGGATACTGCCCCCTCCATCCCCTCCCTGCTGCTCCTCAACAGGAGCATAAACCATGATGCAAGGGGATGCTGCATAAGGAACACATGTGCCTCTGTTTAAAATGTTGCCGCTGACAATTTTTTTGGTTTTGTTTTTAATAAAGAAAACATGTTGGATATTGCCAGTGTTTCAGATTGGACCCTCTTCCCATTTATAGAAACCAGGAAACCTTTGGAAAGGGCAGGGGAGGTTTGTGGAAGGGGTAAAATAACCTGGAAGGCTAGTTAGAATGGAACAGGAGAGGGGGTTGCAGTCATGCGGAATGCTGCAGGGGCTGCATTGAACAAAAGCTAAAGCTTGGAGGGGAGGCCTGGTGCAGGGGGCTTTTGACCTAGCACACTAAATACTCAGGGACTTCTCCATGTGGGACCTGGACAGGTGTGATTCTATGCCCACTATCCATCTGAGAGAGCTGTGGGTCAGGGGCAGGTGACAGCTGCTGAGCTGGGAGGGAGGCATTTCCACAGTAGGGGCCACGGACTCCTGGCCTTCCCTCATAGGATCCCTAGCCCCTTTATTCTGACTGACCTGCCCCCCAGCCCGCTTTCACCCTTTCAAGACTCCAGCCCACAAGTATCAGTCATACCTAGGGCTCATGTTACACTGCAGGACTGAGCCTATCCCTGCCAAGTCTGCATTGCTCCCTCTCAGCAGGACAGGAGCCAGAAGGAGGTCACAAGGAGTGAAATCATACCAGTGAACCAAAATAATTACCAGTGAAATTGTAACTATGATCTCTGGAGAAAAAGGCTGGAGCAGGTGGGTTTGATGCCAAACACAGTCCCAGCAACAGCTTGGCCCAGTGGGCTGGTGGGCTGCACTCTCAGTTCTGAGTGAATCTGTGCCCTTTTGTAGCAAAACCCCCAGTTTTTCCTTTTTTATTATTATTATTTACAATATATTCCCTTCCCTTCCACAACCATTTCTGACTTTCTTTCTGCCCTCTCTATCCCTTATAAGTAATTACAAGTAGTATTAGGTAAGCTAAGCTAAGTTCTTATACTCCCTTATAGTAACAAGCCCTTTTTATATTGTAAATAGTGTTCCTATTATGTTTGTATTGTTTTTTACTGTTTTATATTAAAGTTATATGATTTAGGCCTATGTCTGTAAAGTAATGTCAAGTGAGGCCAAGATTCCATTTTGAATGTCAAGCCCCCATCTTGTGTCCTCTGTCTGGGTATAACCTATGTTGTAATTGTGACGCATGTCTAACCAGTCTCATGTAAAATTGGTTCCTGAATGCATGGGAATGAATGAGGGTGCTTGAGGTACAATGGTAGCAGGCCTCTACTGAATGATCAACTCAATGACCAGACCATCAACTTCATGAACCAACCATTGCCTTGCTTTGACTCGCCCAGGAATCACAGACCTCACTCAGGAACAGAGACAAGACCTAGCATTTAAAAGATAAAGGATGTACAGAAACCCAACGTTTGGAAGATAAAGACCCTACAGAAACCAGCAACCCCACCATTGTATCCCACCAGACAATGAGGACACCTGGACATATGCATCTGAGCAGGACTGGCCTTGCCTGGACATATCCTTCCCATAGGAGACACAGGTAGCCCACCCCTATAAAAGGGGTAGTAGAGTGTGACCTCCTTGGGATGCCCTCTCCATCTGGACCAGCACTATGCCATGCCACCTATCCACCTAGAGGCCCTGCCTGCACCCCGCTTCCAGACAACACCTTGCTAGAGAAGACCCCAACTGGGCATCAAGGATCAACTCTCAGCCTGGGATAGGTAGCTATCACCCACCTTCTTCCCCCAAGAAAGGGACTTGAACTCTATCTCTACATACCTGGAACTCAAATCCCTCTATTAAGCCTTTCCTCTCCTGCTACCATTGTGTGTGTTTGTGTGTGTGTGAACCAATAACTTAGTGGGGCTGTATAGTGTCCTGCCTAATGAATAAAACTGTTATTTTGGAACCCTGAGTTGCGTTTCTCTCTTACCGGCCTCCTGGCCCTTCTCCAATCTCTGCTCTCTGCCCCTCTGACATTCTCTCTCTCTCTCTCTCTCTCTCTTTCTCTCTCTGCCATCTCAGCTCCCTAATTGCCACCTCCAAAACCCTAGCTTTTTCCCTCATTTCCACTCCAGTGCCAAGTGACCCTGAATAATCCCAGGGCACTGAGTGATCCTAAGTAACCCCAGGGCACCTTGAACCTGAGTAACCCCAGCACCTTGACCCTGAGTAACACCAGCACCATGACCTGAAGTAACCTCGAGCCCAAGTTACTCCAAACAGCCCCTAGCGTTAACACACAGCCACGGAAGTTTGTGTGTTTGTGTATGTGCATGTATGTATGAACCCATAGAATGTGTAGTTTGTGTATATGTATATAATTTTGTATCATGCCCTCCTGTCTAACAGCACAATATTGGGATCCCGAGTGTTGATCTGGCATGTGTCAAGTCAACACTTTCAGGACTGTCCTGGAGCCAACTGAGATGACTGCCAGAGTTGGGGGACCAGATCATCCCTGGGAGGGGAATGGTGTCCTTGACAGCCTTGACATTGGGGCCCAGGCACCTTGGTCCCACTCCTCTCACCCACCACTGCCTGGCAGAACAGACCCACCTAGGGCCTTTAAACTTCCCTAAACCACAGGTCACCAGGGCCCTCAGCTGGGCCCAGAAGGTTCCCTAAACCACAGGTCCCTCATGCCATTCTTCCTGTTCTGGTTCCCCATCTCACTCCAGTAGCTTCCAGTCAGGCCATGGTGGGAAGTGTACCCCTCCAGCTGGCATCTAAGGGTCCCACCCATAGCACCCCTGTTCCTATCACCCCTGAAAAGGATCCCTGGAGTGGCCACAGCATGCCACTTGGGGCTCTGTATCAGCCTCTCCTGCCACTCCCAGCTCAGAGGGCTATGGGATCTCCTCAGAAGGTAGCACTAACACTAGTCAAGGGTGTTGTAGATGGATTCAAAGTGGTCTAGGACCCTATCCATAAATCCCCTCTTCTGGTGCTGTGACTCTGCCTGCTCCTCAGAGGCATGGGTTGCCTCTTTGAAAAAAAAGGTGGCTATCTCGACTCCCTGTTCCTGCACCTCACCAGCCCAGAAGTAGGCATCCTCCAACTGGAGGATGCCCCCCTTCCACATATGGATTTTCTCCTCATGCTAGTCTCACAGCTACAGGCATCTGAAGTAAGCAGTATGTGTTTGGAACTCAAAGGCAGTGACCTCCTCTGTGCCTCTTTGATGCCTCCCATGGACATCCCTCATTCACTATGCAGCTGTGTAATGTCCCCAGCCTTGGAACACCATTGCATACTCCCCACACCATCCTGCTTTGCACAGGTGGTATTTCTGCAATTAGATACGGGAGACACAGAGCCTTTGTATGAGGTAGCAACTTTTGCTGATAAAAAATGAAGTATAAGGGCATACATCTTGCCCCTCCCAGCACTCTGCTGCAGTTTGGCAGTGATGGCTAGAAAATTATATTTATTTAGAGATTTGTTTTTCAGAATTGGCTTGTAGGTAAGTAGATATTGCATTAGAACAATGGTCCAGGGGAATGGCAAAGGTTAATTGGTTTCTAAAAGTCTGTTTGTGACAAAGTTTCTTTCAAGGCAGACACCATGTCTGAGGACAATGGACAGTCATAAACAGGCTGGGAAATTTGAACACTGTACCCATAACATAGATAAGGGACTTTGCCACCTTGACTAGGTCACAGTGCCCAGCTGCAGAGCCTTTGAGATTTCTGGTTTTGGTGGATGGACCAAATTAGGAGGCCAGGGCATGCACAAATTAAGAAACCAGTAAATTACCTAATTGAGATATGTATGTGTGCTGGGTTTGTTGGAACAAAGGAATATACTGACAGAACACGACATGGACAGTATGACAGCAGCAGACACTCCCTGAGGGGAGAAAATGAGACCACCTTGTATGGAGGCCATACCACTGACACATCTCCCCCAGCACACTGAGGGGGTGGACCTTGCTCCTCAACCTCCAAGCTGCTGACATCTCCTATTCAAGAAAGAACCACAGGGTAAAACTGGCGTACTGGCCAGACATATCTTTTTTCTGTGACAGCCCTAGGACTGGTAGATAGAGAACTGGGGAGGTTATTTTGTTTGCCTTGCCTGCATTCTTATCTGCTAACACTGTGTATCAGTAAAATTTTCCTATTATTGAATGGAAGAAGTTGTGGCCTGTCTGAAGGTTTGGGTCTGCCTGGAATAAAGTATCTGGATCATAAATCCAGTGTCAACAGGCAGAAGACCCTGCAGTGGTGCTGGGATGCTTTGCTTGGGATGGAGGGCTTGGTTTCCTCTTCAGGCACTGTGGTGGGCACCTGCTCCACTCCCTCAGAGGGTCCAGAGACACTAAGTTCTGCGAGTACTTAGAGCAGCCCCACAGTGGTCAGTCTCTGCCTGCTCTGGGGAATACCAGCAGAACTCTTACATCACTCCCTCCCCCTGTCCTTGCCTTACAGGAGAGACATTTCAGTACTGTGTCCCTGCAGGAGTAGTACTTAGCTCCCAACATTTCCCTGGTGACAGTCAGCCAGGCCAGCAAAGTTTTTACACTGTCCCCTATCCCTACCCTTCCATTACAGTTGAGGCATTTCAATGCTGTGTTCATGCATGAGCAGTAGTTCACTAGTAAATTTTTCCCTGGTTAGAGTCAGCTGGGACCAGAGGGTTGAGTTTTACCATGATTCCCAAGAGAGAACCAGTCAATACACTGTGCTTTTCATAGTTTCATAGTTTCTAGGGTCAGAAGGGACCTGAGAAGATCATCGAGTCCAAACCCCTGCCACGGCAGGAAAGAGTACTGGGGTCAAACGA
>NW_017729032.1:116690562-116691119 GCF_001723915.1 Gavialis gangeticus
AAGTCCAGGAAGACTATGTCCACTGCTACCCCTGCATCTAATGATCTGGTGATCTGATCGTAAAAGGCCACCAGGTTGGTCTGACAGGACCTGCCACTGATGAACCCGTGTTGGTTGCCCCTAAGCATGCAGTCCCCTGCTGGCCCCTCCTGGATGTGTGCCAGAATAATTTTCTCGAACAGCTTGCCTAGGATCGAGGTAAGACTAACTGGCCTATAGTTTCCCGGGTCCTCCTTCCTCCCTTTTTTGAAGATGGGAACCACGTTGGCCCTCTTCCAGTCCTCCGGCACCACTCCAGAGCACCACAAGTGCTCGTAAAGCTGTGCCAGGGGTCCTGCAATGACCTCGGCCAATTCCTTTAGAACTCTAGGGTGGAGATCATCTGGACCGGCTGACTTGAATATATCCAGCCCCTCCAGAAGCTCCCTAACTAATTCTTCGCTAACCCTCGGCCCAGGTGTGCCTCCCCCGGGGCCCAAGGAAGGCCCAGCAGGGAGGTGTCTGTTCAGGTCTCTGCTTAGGAAGACGGAGGCAAAGAAATCATTAAAAATGTTAGC
>NW_017729032.1:116691130-116693281 GCF_001723915.1 Gavialis gangeticus
GCCCGCCGGAGGAGGTCCACCAACCTAGAAGAGAACACAGACTTACCTTGGTAGAGCCCAGCAAGGCATGGTCCCCTGGGAGGCACTCAAGAGCTGTAGGGGGGCCCTCTGCTTTAACACTGAGCCAGGGAAGCCTGAGTTGTCATTCAACATGACAACCCACCTCACATGCTACCTGTGGCTCAATATGATGTGCTGACACCCTCTGATGAGTTCACAACCACCACTGCTATTGATGTGCTGATGAACCTGTAATCTGATCATAAAAGAGGTTTCCTAGACCAAGCTGACTAAGAAGTGTCCTGCCATGCACGACCCTTGGCTTTCCAGAATTGTTCTTCTACTTTGAATACTCCAGGAGGGGTGGGGTGGGGGTTGATTTCCTTTCTGGAGTGGGGTTGAAGGGGGTGGTTCAGGACCAGTATGGAGCTGCAATTGTAGGATGGGTGGCAGAGGCTTCCCTGAGGGGACAGTAGAATTACTGCCTGCACCAAGAAACTCAGAGTCACTTGGCATCCATGGATTTTCCCCAGGGACTGGATCAGAGGGGAGTGGGGAAAGTGCTTGAGTGCCATTTTCAAGCCTCTCCAGGTGCATAACTTGGGAATCACCCAGGCACCAGAGGCAAACTGTACCTTCTTGGGCTGCATGGCATCTTCGATCAGTGCCTGGCTCATCAGCAAAAGTTGGGAGAGGACTGGCTGTTGGGTCGTGAGAATCATGCTGCACCAACAGTCACTGCATGGGTAGTGGGGAGGTGGGGGGTGCTCAGCACATCAGGAAGAGGGGTAATGAGGTGTCAGAGGAGTGGGTCCAGAACACCCATGGCAGCTGTGTGAGTAAAAGTGTCCTAGGGCCCATGTGCTTGGCCTCAGTCCATGGTGTTGAAAATTGGTGTGGGGAAGGCTCCTGCCAGGTGGAGGGCATGGGCTTGGACCTCAGGTCCTGCATCTTAATCGCCATGGCACTAGAGCCTTCCCTCCATTTCTTCTTATCATGCCCCCTGCCCTCAGCCATGCTCAAGAAGATGTCAAGCAAACCCAGGTCCAGCTGCAGGTGCGACTTGGCTCCCACATCCTTTGAAGATGTGGGTACCAGCACCCATGGTACAGACTCCTAGCAGCTAGCTCTAGCAGCTCTAGCAGCTAACGTCTTGCCCTGTAGCCACCAGGAACCTGATCCTAGGCACCTTATTATCTCATCATCCTGGGACCTCCCTCTGCCTCCTCCTCTGGTGAAGTCCCTGCCAACAACTTCTCCCACCCCCTGGTGGAGCTGTAGGTGTAGAGGGTCTCAACACCCTTGGCCTTAGTAAGGAAGTGGGACAGTCCTTATAGAAAGGTATGGTCTCTGTCAGGGTCATGGACCTTTTGTTGGGAACATACTCGTGCTTTTACCTCATCTTCATCCACTTAGTCTTGGGGTGGCACTGCTCCCAGTCCCTTTTTTAGCCCTGCATCTGCATCTGCATCTGCATCTGCATCTGCTGGGTGATGCACTTGAAGACATTTCTGGTCCAGTACCCTTTCTGGAGCTGGTACTGGATCTCCTTCTCACCCCAGATGGCAATGGAATGGAAGGAGCAGTGGATGTGCATAAATGCATGGCTCTCCCTGTCACTACAGCTGAGGCCCCTGCTCCAGTGTAACTGGGGCTCCACTGGTTAGGCCACCCCAACAACTTTGAATTTTCCAGGGGCTTCCAGCAGACACCCCATAATTCCAGCAATGATCTACACCCCAAACTAGAAATTTCTAGTGTCCTCTACCTGCAACATGGAGGCATCTTGCCATACCCCAGAAGTGGTTAAGCTGCAGAGGTCACAAGGGTTGGCTCCATGCAGGCCTAGTTCCAAAGTTCTGCCCCTTGCCACCCTGACCCACCAGAGGGGAGCCACCTGCACCAACTCCTGCTTGGTAGGGGGACTCTTTGCTGGAGTCTGGGTGATAAGGTGTCTGGCTCTGGCCTCTGATACATGGTGTATAGGAGCCATGGTTGGTTTCCATGGGGCTGTGCCCAAGCACGGGGGCATTGGCATCTCTGGCTGGGTGTGTGGAAGATAGAGTCAGGGCTTGTGGATTTGTGCCTACATGTGGGGGCATGGGGGGCCTGACTGGATCTGATGGAGCCAGGATCAGGTTCTTTGGTTCT
>NW_017729032.1:116698281-116710247 GCF_001723915.1 Gavialis gangeticus
GGGTGTGTGGAAGATAGAGTCAGGGCTTGTGGATTTGTGCCTACATGTGGGGGCATGGGGGGCCTGACTGGATCTGATGGAGCCAGGATCAGGTTCTTTGGTTCTGTGGCCACACATAAGGTCATGTGGGTCCCTGTCTGGGCATGCAGGAGCTAGGTTTGGGGTCCATGGGACTCTGCCTGAGCATGGAGATTCTCCTGGGCTCAGTGTCAGGTCTGTGCGTACATTGTGGGGTGTTTTGAGGTGGAGTATTGGGGCAAAGCCTGGACACTCAAGTTAACAGGTCCTGAGGCTCATGTAGAGGACACAGATGCATCCCTTCCCACTGCTTCCTGTCTGTGGCTGACAGATGGCTGGAAGCAGGAGGGTCTGAGGAAGGTCTTTGCTGGCTCTGCTCTGAGACAGCTTGGGGATGGGGCCCGCTGGGCCCTCAACCAGAGCAGTTGATCATGGGCCAAGTGTTAGCACACCTTGCTTTGAGGGCGGGGTTGTGGGAGCTTCAAAGGAGGCTGAGATGCCAGAGAACAGCAACTTAAATTGATAGGAAAACTGGTACAGAAGTTTGATGCACCAGTCTAACCTAGATCAATATAATCTGAGTGTACTTCAAACCAGATCTATCTTATACCTGGTCCCACCATTTTAGACACGTCTATGTGCACTGAACTTCTGTATGGCTGTGGGTTTAGAACAATTTCTTATCACTTAAACTGGTCTAAGTTTATTTCTGTACCTGGCTGAGGAATCACTTTCTAACTGTAGGGATAGTTAAACACTGGCATAGATTACCTAAGGATGAATCTCCACAATTGGAGATTTTTAAGAACAGGTTAGACAAATATCTGACTGGGAAGTTTTAGGCATAATTGATCCTCCCTTGAGGTAGGTAGATGCAATAAGTGGCCACCTAAAGTTCCTTCCTTATTCTATATAAAACAAAGAATCAGAGTATTATAAATATTAGAATCAGAATATTATAAAATAGCCTACCCCATGCTAGATCTAGCATAACATATGTTGTATAAGAAAGCAATTACTCTTATATAGAAAGATGTTTTGTTTTTATTTGACTTAGGAAATAAGAAACAAACAGGTTTGACTTCAAGGTTAATGAAGCAGATGTGATTTAATTCCAATCCATTCACACTGTACTCACAAATGTATTGATTATTATTATTCTACATTGTGTCAGTTAAGTGCTACTTAAAACAGCCCTGTTTCAGATGGAATAAACATTTTTAAAAAATATATAGATGCTCCTAAACATGAACAATACAGCTTTTTAGAAAATAGGTTAAATCCCTTGTTCATATATAAAATATTTTTAAATAATAAAATAATATATAGTCTATGTCTGCCATCTACTGAAAGAAAGAAATACTACAATTCTGCTTCATGGTCTTTTGAACAAAAGCCGTGGGTTTTTTTTTTACTATACCATATATTTAGCCCCTATACAGTAGTCAGTTTCGTATGAGTAAACACTAGTTTACTTCAGATATGTCCTGTACATGTAAGTTTGCCTATGTAAATCTAATCATAAGAGTTTGGTTATAGCCATACAAAAATGCATCCATCCTAATATTAAAAAATAGTAGATCAGAATTCTTGCCTATATTTGTACTTGTAATTCAGTGCTATATGTAAAAATGCAAGTACAAATGACACCCCAAAAAGTAGGTTGCCATTTAATTTGATTCATCATGGCAACTGCTCAGCGCATACAAAACATGTCCACAGCATAAGAAAACCAAACCAAAAATATATGTTATAACAAAACTGCTGAATCATTGCACCTTTTTGTCAGTCTTGCAACGTTACCCAATATTATTATATTTATATTTATGTTTATAGAAACATTTGTCTTCTGGAAGAGAGGAGAAATTCTGGGACTGTGGATACTGTGTAAGTCCGTGTAAACTAATATTTCTATCTACTACTAGTTGCCCTACAAGGACATTATAGGTTTATTCCACCTTCATAAACTAAGAAAGAATGTAGTGTAAGAGGTGCTGAAGGGCTCTGTATTAGCAAAGGATTCTTTAGCACAGAGAGAGGGTTTCAGGGATCACTAAAGAAAGACAGTGTTCCTTCACACCTCCTGCATTATTTCTACTAAGTAACTTCAGGCTCCATGTCATTTGTGATTCACACATCAGTTCTAGGACTCACCTAATATTTAGTTAATTAAAAAAAAGAATACCTGATAATAGTCAGAGGATACAGAAGACTTTCATGTTAGCTGTCATGCTTACCATTGGGACAAACCTATTTGTTCTTTTTTCCTTTGTTGATCTATCCAGTGAAATCATAACTATCCTTGATAGACATAGCTCTCATCTCCAAGAAAAAAAAGGCTTATGCATAGAAAACTTTATACTAAAGCAAAAAGAGACACTCTGGGGGCATCTACACATGCACTTTACTGAGGAGTTGACTAATTAGCTCCACAGCAAAGCGTCACTGGGCACATCTACATGAGATGCCAGAAGTTCAGTAGACTAATTCTACTGTTCATTTGTGCATCACATCAAAAGCTATGCTAATAAGCAAATGCCCCGTACAATTAATCTACTGAGCATTAACATCACATAAAAGACATGCACCAGCACTACTACACAGTAGCCTTGTGGCACATTAAGTTAGCACCTGTTATTACAGGTACTAAATTTAATGTGCTGTAATTACGGGGCATTAACAAACATGTAGACATGCCCATTGTCTACATGTGTGGCACTATTAGGCCAGAGTAAACTAATTAACTTTGTCATAGGATAGTATTGTCTGACACAAGTACTATCCTATGGCAGAGTTATTTATTCTGCTACAGCACACATGTAGATGGTGACTGGGACTGGCTGGGGAGAGTGCCTCAGTGCAGGGACTGCCTGCTGGCTAGTAGTATCCTTGTGCCCCAGCCAGACACTCCACAGCGTGTTGAGCTGGGGCAGAGCAGCTCCAGGCTGGCAGGCTGACCCCCTGGACACCCTGCCAACCCAGGGATGCACTGCCCTGGCTCAATGTGCTGTGGTCGTAAGTGTATGTGTAAACACTGTGCCTAGAAGCAATAAATTCCACCACAAATTGGGCTGGAATTTATTTAGATGCACTAATTCCACATGTAGATGTGCCTATTGATTTTTAGTGTAAGGTCCAATATAAGGAAAAAAAGATGAGTTGCACTTATCCAGATAACATAGTTACAGACAGCTACACTAAATGAATAATTTGAAGTCCAGCTGTGAAAAATCAGGAGAAATGGGTAGTTTAATGAATGCATATACAGTATCTCCCTTAATGTCCAAGATATACTGGATCAAGCAGAAATATCTCAGAAGACTCAAGATTAATCTACGTGCATTACAAGGGTGTGAGAATGTTCAATCCCATTTTGCAACAAGGGAAACTGTTCTGCAAAGTGACAGTACTCCAGGGGACTAACCATGTACTTATTCAGCAAGAAAGCAAGCACAGCAGGTTTATAAAGGATTTGCCACTACTTCTGAAAACCAGAAGCATCCAGAACATCTGAATTATAATCAGGGATCCTGGTTTTCTCTGATAAGAAAAAAAAATCCCCAATTTTCAGATATAAAAAAGTAACCCAAAATCCACGTTTCCATGATTAAAATGAAATGTCACCAATATATAAATATATATAGCGGTGTTTGATTTTAATCATGGAAACATGTGGATTTTGGATTACCTTTTTATATCTGAAAATGGGGACTTTTTTAATCAAAGAAATCGCTGGTTATAATTCAAGTTAATGGACCCTGATTATTAACCTACACAGTATTAGAAC
This sequence comes from Gavialis gangeticus, assembly GCF_001723915.1. NCBI lineage: Eukaryota > Metazoa > Chordata > Crocodylia > Gavialidae > Gavialis > Gavialis gangeticus. The sequence continues at coordinate 116,702,087 of NW_017729032.1, forward strand.
CATCCTACCTCAAACTGGTGAGATATCTGGTACTTAGCAATGGCAGTGCATCACAGATCTGCAATGCCATAAAGAAGTATTGCACCCTCACCTGAACTTCCTAGAAGCTTCCCACCACTGCTCTTCCTACTTAAAAGCTAGTGGTGATAGAAATAGTGGAACTGGTAGAAATGGTGTCTGATGCTGCTGTTGTTTTTGCCTAACTATAACCAAGATCTCTGTGAAATGGCCAAAGAGGGGCTCAGTAATTCACAGAAAAAAACAGTAGAATCTAATAAGAAATCATATAACCACTCCCTGAACTAAGGGATGCTTAATTCTGGAAACTAATAAAAGAAGAAACTACTTGTTAAAAAACAAGTATATCTCCACATCATAATAAAATATGTCCTGTTTTCTTATTTCAGAAACTGTAGATAAGTTTGTAATAACATGTAGTATATTAAAAATGTCCTTCATGCATATTGTAGAAATAATTATAAAATCTTAGAAATGTAAGCCTCACTGCAGCCTCACTGAGAGGTAGGAAAATGTTACTTTTTTTCCTGAATATCAGAAACATTGGGGATTAGCAAAGTGCAGTGATCCAAGGCTTTTATATAAATGTATTCCTCACACCCAACTTACATTGCTGCCTTCAGTAGGAACATAAATTAAGCCATATTCAGTTCTGTATCATTTAACTTCACTAGATCTGCACTGTGCTACAACAGAGCTGAACTTGGCCCTATGTCTTGCTCTAAATGATCATGGCAACCTATACAATTTATATTACTGTTGATTTTTATAATAGCTCACAGTCTTCTTGACCTCTGTGTTTAAAAGTGAACACAAATAGAAGAGCTAGACAGGAAAAAGAAGCTAAAAATAAATAAAATCCTGAACCGAACCATACAGTGTTTTTCAAGCTTTTCCTGAGGTAGAGTTCTCAGTTTTATGTTATATAAATTATTCTACTACCTCACAAAATTATGGAAAAGATACCAACCCAATAGGTGTGTTTACATGTGCATTTACTGTGCAGTAACTTACTGCACAGACAGCAGTTTTTAAGCCAGCATCTACATGTGTAAGCATTACAGTACAATAATGTGTGCGAACCAACTTGGGAGTAAAGTTAGTCTGAGTCAGTCCAGACACACAGTGTTACTGCACAGTAATGCTTCTACACATGCGTTACTGCGCAATAACTACTGAGTCATGCAGGTAGCAAATTTATTCCCAAATCAATATAAGTCATCATAGTTACTGCACAGTATAGATGTGGACATGTAGACATGCTCAGGAATTTTCTATCACTGCTCAGTAACCTAAATTACTGTGCAGTAAATGTGCATGAGTAGAAGAGCCCAGTGAGTGCCTTGGTCTCACCAAGGAGAGTGTATGTTATAAAAGGACTTTGTGCTAATAAATCTTCAGTTCTCAGAGTTACCACTGGTGAATGTAACAGTGACACAGATCCTTTGGAAATACAAATGCCCATTGTTACAACCACAAAGAATGAACTAATTTCTCCTCACTCTGATTTCTGAACCCTGATCTTTGAAACATTTTAGCTCCTAGTTACAAGGACAGTTTAGCAGCACAGTTTCACCTTATGGTGCCATCAGACTATATATATATAAGTAAATATGTAGCCATTCAGCTTTATTTCTACACTTATTGGTAAAGTAAGCAAATTGCTCTAATCCACCCATCAAAGCACTTATGCTATTTAAAATCTTTAGCCAACTTTTTTCATGGTGCCTGTAGTTCAAAACAGACATTAAGAGAACAGACCATGTAAAGATTTCCCCTCCTATAGGATTTCTAAAACATCAGGAAGGTGCTGTAGCAGCTCCTATGCCGCACATCTATCTTGTTCCCTGATGTAGACCATATGTTTGGGGTGCCTCAGTCCCCAGCAATTTCACAAGGCCTGCTTTTGCAAACAGTTGCTATTGGGTTTCTAGTCATAGGTTAAATCCATCTTCAACATGCATTTGTGTTCATACTTATTCATATAAAAAGAAGTAAATTTAAAAGAGAAAACAAGTCCTCAACAACTTCACTTGCTCAAATTTATACAATCTGGGGCTTACTCAATGGGGTATTCAAAGCTCCTGATCATTTAACTGGAAGACTTATTATCAGGGATCCTGGTTTTCTCTGATAAAAAAAACCCCTCAGTTTTTGGAAAAATGTGGATTTTGGGTTACTTTATTTAATCCGAAAACTGGGGGGAGGGGGTTATAATAGAAAACCAGGATCCCTGCTTATTATGTAGGAGCACTACGTAGAGATACACAATCAGAAAGATAAATATGAGTTTGTGATGGCTAGGTTTCCCACTGACCCATTCACTTACACATGAGCTGAGTGGATTTCAAATGCAACCATATCAGACAGGACTATATAAGTTTCAAGGTAATTTAGCATTAGGACCTCTGTGTCTGTATCTGTTAATATCTGTGAACCAGCAGAGGGGGTAAGACTAATAAGAAACATTCAGATAAACTAGAGACACCTTGCCTACACTTATTTATTCTTTTCAGAATGGAGACAACACAGCCCTGAAATGAGTGGAAGTTCCTGAAAATGACCTTGCAAAAATAATCAGTTCATGAAGCCAAGAGCATCTTCCCCATATAAAATTCTGATATGTGTGCAATTTATTTAGTATATCAGCAGTAGATTATGCATCATTCCTTCTCTAGAAAGGGAAAGAAGCAAACCACTTATTTGACAACATTCAAGATCGCTAAACTATCCATAAATGAATACATTGTGCTAAAAGGTCAATTAAGCATCTTACCGTGCACAGAGAAATTATTTTTTGAAATTATATTTTGTTTGAAGTTCTTTTTTTCCATTTAGTTAGTCTTTTGGTCACTTTAAAATGCAAAGCACTACATGAAAGAGAGGAGCTGCTATTGGAGAGGAAGAAGTTTGTAAATAATTGTAAATAATTGTTGACAAAACAATTTCACACAGCCCACTTTTGCAGACAGCTGTTATTGAGTTTCTAGTCACAAAGATGAAGCTATGGAATAATACTTGGCTGTAAAGTGCTACAAAAGCAGAACAGTGGCATTTTCTACCATGAAGTCACCAGAGGATTGGGCCCTATAGGTGTCTGACATTCAAGGATCCTGGTTTTCCCTGATTAAAAAAAAAATCCCCAAGTCATTTTTCCATGACTTAAATGAAACACCTCTATTATATACACATCTATATTAGTAGTGTATATATTGTTGGTGATTCATATATATTGATATATATATTGATTCATATAAATTACAGAAAAATGTGGATTTGGAGTTACTTTTTTTAAACCGAAAATTGGGGATTTTTTTTAAATCAGAGGAAACCAGGATCCCTGCTGATAACAATGACTGAGAATCACATAACAAATCCACTTATTAAGTATTGTGACTTATAGTACATTAGCAACCCATCTGAGAGCCCTGTTGTGCAGTGCACTCTACTGCATGCCATGTGCAAAGAAGATCCCTCTCCCAGCCACATCACAGCATCAATAAACAAGTCAGGAAAAGGTTAAGGAAGAAAACAGGGATACAAGAGGCAGGAACTCAGCAGCCCACTGCTCTTTAGAACAAGACAGAAAGACAGCATATGTTATTTTATCAATATATTATTATTCCCACATTAATACATTCCTACAGCAGTAAGTGACTGTTATTGTCTGTAAGTTTTAGGAAACCTTATTAATTTATGAAAAAAACAGCACAACTCTTTTTTTGCTTCACTGTAGAACCTCTGCTTGAAACCTTCACTCATGCCATTCCTATGACTTCCAGCTACAGATCTTTGCATGTTATTGTTACCTCTCTGCTGCAGAATGATTAAGGTTGCAATTTACTTGTCATTGTGAAATTCCAAATACCCTTTCTGGAACCATTTTTGCAAACCTGTTAATCATGAAAACACCAGGGTGACTACAAATGGAATAATCTAGGTATTCTGATGGTCTGTTTGAATACAGATTCATTCAATTCATGGTAGATGGCTGAAATCAGAATGAGTGGTTGGAAGATGATCTATATCCTGGTATTGCATGTAGCACATTATTCTGCCTTAAAAGTATTTTTGGAGGATCGTAACTGAAACTTGTCAATGTTAAGACAGCAGTTTGGTTTCATAGATTCATAGATTCATAGATTAAGGGTCGGAAGGGACCTAGTAGATCTTCTAGCCCGACCCCCCGCCAGGGCGGGAGAACAACAAAAAACCCCAAAAAGAGAAATGGGACTCAAACGAGTCCAGCCAGGTAGGCATCCAGCCTCTTCTTAAAGACCCCCAGGGTAGGGGCCAGCACCACTTCCCTTGGAAGTTGGTTCCAGCTCCTAGCCGCCCTAACCGTGAAGTAGTTTTTGCGGATGTCCAATCTATACCTCCTCTCCATCAGCTTGTGCCCATTACTCCTTGTTATGCCAGCGGGCGCTAGGGGAAACAGCGTCTCCCCCAAACCCTTCTGGTCCCCCCTAGTGAGTCTATAGACAGTCTCCCAGGTTGGTTAAGTCTCCCTGCGAGCTGTTTGAACTAGATAGTATTTATTTTAATGATGACTCAGTGTGCATCCTAAGGATGTTCAGGAATGTCCTGGTTGACTTATGGATTGTTTTGCTTTTCACTTTAGTTTTAGAAGATTTAGGTTTACCCCATTCCAGTAGAACTACTGCAGAACTTCTGACTAATAAAGTGATTAGGAACAGGAAGTATTATTGTTTGTGGGATTTTTTTTAAAGCAGTGTTTCTCTGCTTTATCAGCTGCTAAGAGATGTGAACAATTGTGCTATAATTTATAATTTATTACAATGTTGATTTTTCCTTCATAATGATTAAGAGAAATTGATATTGGATGGTTGGTCTCTGTAATGTGTCTGCTTGCTGAACTGGAGCCTAAATATGCAACAAACAACTATACTACACAAGAGGAAATGAAGAACAGAAAATATTGATAGGTAGTATACATGCTTCACAGAACAGAGGAGCTGGGGAGGGTGTGTTTTTGTTTTGGTTTTGAGGGGGGTGTTGAGGAACAAAATTTTCTGTTCTCCTCGCCTGCCTGGAAATCACTTGTTTTAGTTTAAGGAAAAAATATGCATATGATAACAAGAAAATATTAAAGTCAAGATTAGCCAGAAAAATCTTGAAATAAAATTTTCTAGAAAGGGTATCGTTAAGTTTTTATCACAAAATTACATTTGCAGGAATTTATAGCAGACATATTTTTACTGTGATAAGTTAGTGGAAGTTTTGCATTTAATGCGTAACAATAATGCTCTACCAACATTAAAGTTCAAGGTTAACAGAACTAATCATATTTTACTATATATGACAGAGTACTTAAATTAAGACAGTTGAAATAAGACCTACTTTTCTTTCTTTTCTAAGTATTGATACACTCAGCCTATCTCTATCATCATTGTTTCCCCCACTCACAGAGGCATTAGACACCCCACCACTTCAAGCAATACCTGATTGTGCACCAGGTGTTGCATTGTGATAAAGTGATACTCCAAATAGTCCAGGATAGCTGTGAATTTATTGTTGCTAAATGCTCCATTAGTAACACAAATGATTTAACTTAGCATAAAGAATCCTCACTAGTGACATCAAGGAGTTAAGGTAAACATTTATTTTAAAAAAACTTAATCTGACTTATAAACTCCTTTCCCAGATCCCAGCTAAACTATATCAGGCATTGCAGTCAGTTCTTACTGCTCTTACCTAAAAGGATTCCCTGCTGCAAAAGAGTCCTTTGCTGCAATGGGAATGGCAGGCAACTGGAAATAGACTCTCTTATAACAACAGAAGCTTCATTTGTAGTGCATGCATGCTACAAGGGCAGTCCTGGGTTTTCCATCAGCATGCCTGGAGCATAATTACAAGTGTATAGTCCTGAATCACCAGCCAAGGGCCTGCAGTTGTACTTCTCTGTCTACTGAAATCAAAGAAGTACAGAGATGGAACCTGTGGACTACTAATGTTCTGTGAAAACAATGTGACAAGAGTTTCCTGGGGAGTGCTGTAGATTTCTAAGGGCTGCCAGAGAGCTAAAACATTATTGTAGTGTAAGAGGCACTGGTTGGTGTACTGGACTTCACTCTAACTTCAGACTTGCAAAACTAAACCATTTAAACCTGAATAAATCACTTTGTCTCTCTAATGATGGAAAATACAAAGGAGAAACCAAACAACAGCTGCGTACCAGAATGAACGGACACCAGAAATCTATCAAAGACAAAAATACCCAATTAACTGTGCATGCATACTTCATATAAGACAACCACTTTCTCTCCAGTCTCTCAGTTCTAATCTTCAAAGGGATTTTACAAAACACCTTTTGTAGATGAGCCTACTAACTTTACTTCATAAATCTACTGGATCTAAAAAATCATGGACTAAATATAGACATACCTGCCTGCCATCTGATAATCTCAGGTAACCTGTCTGCATTTTGCCAGCTACATTCTATAACTAGTGTGACATTCCCCTCCCCACACCTACCTGTCTCACACCTTGGGCGTGTCCACACATGCAAGCATGTGCGCTTGCAGCAGCTCAAATAAAAGCGGTGAAAATTTGAGCTGGGACTTTTTGCTTCAGTGCAAGTGCTTGGACATGCACTTTGGTGTAGAGCAAATTGTGCCACTTGGGGCAAAGTAACCCTGCCTGGCTCCTCCCGGATCTATAGCTAGGGGGAGCTAGAGCCTGGGGCCAGCACCTGTGCTGTCCTCATTTGTATAAAAAGCTGCCCTGGCAAGTAGCTCAGGGCTACTAGCTCTCAGGGGCTTCTGGGGCCCATCTAATTGGTACCTGGGGACACTACCACTTGTGCCAGCTGGACTGCTGAAGCAGCCCTGAGAGTTTCCTGAACCCTCTACCCACTGCAGGGGTCTGGTAGTGGGGGCTGTTGCCTGGCTGTGACCTGCTGTGCACCTGCCAGACCTGGATGGGGACTGCAGAGCCAGTAGAGGCATCTGCCCTTCTGGGCCAGCTGCCAGTGGACTGTGGTTGCAGGGTTGTCCTCTGTGCAGCACTACTGCCATGTGTGCCCCTGCCTGGCCATCTGGGCAGCTATCTCCCGGAAGATATTCCAGGTATGGTGGCCTGCTTTGAACCTGTCAAAGCATGTCCTCCTGGCCCCATTTGGCCAGGAGGTCGGCCACAGCCAGCTGGGTCCAAGGTGCCAGCTCTGAGCCGGCAGGGTCCTGCCAATGGCCTCCCTAGCAGGAATTCTGGTGTTCCCTATTGGAAAACTGAAAAATCCCTGATAAAAAAAAATCCCGAAGTCTCTCTGTAAAATATCCCCAAATCCATGTTTCTCCACAAGTAAAAGAAAAGACCACTATAATGAGAGAGAAAGAACAAGACAGAGACAGTGATTAGTTGGACAATGTTTTATTGATATATCTTCAGTGGTAAGGCAAGTCTCTTATAATAATAAAGTGAACTCTAAATACGTGTTTTATGAATTCATGAATACATGTTTTGCTGCACTCCCAAAGGAGATGGCCCCCCACACAAGGGGTTTGGCCCCCCAACAGGGGATCTGTCCCCCAAACAAGGGGTGCAGCCCCCCAACATGGGGTTCAACCCCCAAACAAGGGGTACAGCCCCCAAACAAGGGGTTTCTCTCCCCAACAGGGAGTTCAGCACCAAACAGGGGGGTCAGCCCCCACACAAGGAGTATGCCCTCCCAATGGGAGCCAAATGGACCCTGCGGGAGCTACCACCCCCACTGCAAGGCCCACATGCCCCCCAACTCCTGCCACCCCTGGCCCCATCCCCCACCAGTAGCTGCAGCCCCCCAATTTCTGCCCCATCCCTCCACACCCCTGCAATGGCTTCCCCATGCAGCCTCACCCCTCAGCTTGCACCCCTGGACCCCCATGGCTAACCCCTCAATTTCAGGCACCATCACAAAACCCAGAATAAAAAACAGAAAAAAATGGGGGAAAAAAAGCCTCTGCTTATCCAAGAAGCAGGGGTGGGGGGGCTCCAGGGCCTCCTGGCAGAGTCCTCCAGGCAGCACAGGGCAGTGGGGGGCAGCAGGGCCTGGGCTGGGGCTGCTGGGGCTGTCAGCCTGCCTGCCAGTGTGTGGGTGAGGCCCCAGTCAGGCAGACGGCAGTTGGAGCTGCAGGTAAGTGCCGGG
>NW_017729032.1:116715247-116717038 GCF_001723915.1 Gavialis gangeticus
TGAACTGCCAGTAAGTGCCGGGGGGTTGTTTTTTTAAACTATAGTGGGGGCAGGGATGGGGGCACTTGGGGGAATGAGGCCCACCAGGGCAGAGGTCGGGGATCTTGCGGGGGCTGGCGGGGGCACGGGAATTTTCTCATGTGGGGAACATTTTTTTCATGCTCACATGTGCCTGTTGCCCCACCTCAAAGGGGTTTGAGGCAGGGCAAGATGCACATGCATGCTCATCTGGATGCACCCCTATTGTCTCCCTTTGCTTCTGATCGTCTGCCACTCACTTGCATTTTCACAGGCCTGCATTTTGCCTATTGGATTCTATTCTATGCAGGAGAGCAAACAAACACCATCAGTCTCTCCCTATGCCTAAAAAAAAATAGTGTTTGTGCCTCAAAACCTGCAAAGAAAAAATGTACCAAGTGTTTAGTTTATCTAATAAATGATATCACATCTATCTAAAGAACCCTGTCTGCCTATATCCTTACACCAACATGACTACAACCAACAACTCTATGTCTCTTTAGTGTGTTTCCAAATGCAAGTGGGTGAGGGTGGTTTCCTTTGTATTATTTTCTTCAAATGTGGGGGTCTTTTAGTCATCCAGTTTCATCATTCTTATGCTTTCAAGACAATCTCAATTTTAGTGCATCTTGTCTTCCTAGTTTCTTATATTCATCGAAATCATAGAAAATTAGGGTTGGAAGGGTCCTCAGAAGGTCAGCTAATCCAACCCCCTGCTAATAAGAAGATCATCCCCAACTAGATCATCCCAGACAAGGCTTTGTTTACCCAGGTCTTAAAACCTTCAAGAATGGAGACACCATGACATTTTTGGGTAGCCTATTCCACTGGTTTACTACCACTGCTTTTTTCTAATATCTAACATAAACACCCCCTACTGCAACTTGAGACCACTGCTCCTTGTTCCATCATCTGCCACCACTGAGAACAGTCTAGCTCCATCCTCTTTGGAACCACCCTTCAGGTAGCTGCAGGCTGCTATTGAATCCCCCTCAGTCTTCTCTTCTCCAGACTAAATCAGCACACTTGCCTCACTCTCTCCTCAGAAGTTGTGTGCCTCAGCTCCTAACCATTTTCATTACCTTCCACTGAAATCTCTCCAATTTGTCCAATCCTTCTTGTAGTGAGGGACCCAAAACTGGACACAGTACTCCACAACATGCTATACCAGCCTTACCAGTGCCAAATAGAAGGGAACACTCACTTCTCCCAATCTGCTGGAAATGCTCCTGCTTATGCAGTCCAGTATGCCATTAGCTTTCTTTGAAACAAGGGAATGCTGTTGGCCTATATAAAGCTTACTATTCCTGTAACCCCCAAGTCCTTTTATGCAGACCTACTGCTTAGCCAGTCATTCCCCAGTCTGTAGTGGTACATGGGATTGCTCTGCCCTAAATGCAGGACTTTGCACTTGTTCTTATTGAACTTCGTTTGATTTATTTTATTCCAAGTTGTTAGACCCTGACACCATGCAGCACACGACTAGGGAAATGACGATCCAGTTGTCCATGGATCTTGTTACTAATTAGCCAGCGCAAGCAGGGAGCAAACACGAGCACACATTGCTCACAACAGCTTTATTCAGAGTGGAGACAGCTTTGGGCCAGGTCCCAAAAAACAACAAACCAGTGACCTGCGTTGAACAATAGTTCTTTGCACATTTTATACACCTTGGTTTATACTCATTAGCATTCACTCAACCAATGTTTCATAGTTTCATAGTCTCTAGGGTCAGAAGGGACCTAAGCAGATCATCGAGTCCAACCCCCTGCC
>NW_017729032.1:116718417-116718726 GCF_001723915.1 Gavialis gangeticus
GACTGTTCCGGTCCCTGCTCAGGAAAATGGAGGCAAAGACATCATTAAATATGTTAGCTTTGTCGTCCGGTGTGACGACCAAATTTCCTAGGGTGTCCTGCAGGGGCCCACATTACCCGGAACCTTCTTTTTGCCCCCTATGTATTTAAAAAAGGACTTCTTGTTGTCCTTGATCTGGGAAGCTAGTCCCAGTTCCATCTCCGCCTTGGCCTTCTTGACTGCTTCCCTGAATCCCCGAGCAACCGCAGTATAATCCTCCCTGGTGATGGCCCCTCCCTTCCATTGGGTATACGCCTCCCTTTTAGCTAG
>NW_017729032.1:116719572-116721300 GCF_001723915.1 Gavialis gangeticus
ACTGCCTTGTATTCTAACCCAAAGCACTTCAGAGTGCCCCTCCTCTGATTCTTTGCTAATTGATGAGGATGTGTATTCCTCTTTAATATAGAGTGCCACACCGCCACCTTTCCTCCCTCTCCTGTCCCTCCTGTACAGCCTATAGCCCTTGACATTCACCACCCAGTCATGCGTTGGGTCCCACCACGTTTCAGTGATCCCCACTATGTCCGGGTTCGTGTCAGCTAGCAGGAGGGTAAGTTCCTCCTGCTTGTTTCCCATACTATGAGCATTTGTGTAGAGGCATTTAAACCGTCCTGAGGATGTGTGCACTGGCCCCCTACTTTCAGCATTACCCTGGCCCCTGTCGCTTACCTGTGTATATGTTCTGCTCGTCAGCCTAGGCTGGGCTGTACTTGTGGGTGTTGCTTGGTCTGGCAATCCAATGTTTCCTCCGCCCTCATCTTCCCCTTCCCCCAACAAGCCTAGTTTAAAGCCTGTTGGAGGAGATCCACCAACCTAGAAGAAAACACATGCTTACCTTTAGGGGAAAGGTGGAAAGGTGGATCCCATCCTATCCGAGCATGTCTCTTGTTGTGATGTGCCAGTCATTGTCGAGGAAGCCAAAGCCTGCCTCGAGACACCATTCCCGAAGCCGCCAGTTGGTCTCTGCGATGCACGTTGCATGCCGTCTTCCACGTCCACTCACTGGTAGGATAGAAGAGAAAATCACCTGTGCGCCTATCTCCTTTAGCACACACCCCAGAGCACGGTAGTCCGCCATCAGGTGATCAGGGCTTCTCCTAGCTGCACCATTAGTACCCACATGGATTAGGACCATGAGGTAGTATGGGGGCTGGATCACGACTTGGATCATCCCCTTCATGTCCTGAATCTTTGCTCCAGGTAGGCAGTAGACCTCGCGTGTTGAAGGGTCCTGGTGACAGATGGGGCCCTCTGTACCTCTCAGGATGGAGTTGCCTGTGACAATCACTCAACGCTTTTTTCTCCTGGACTGCTTAGCTCCTTCGGCCTGTTTGGAACGTGGAGAGCATGGAGTTGCCTCCTCCCCAGTTGCCTCCTCTCCTTCCTTCTCCTCCCGAGTTGCCAGGGCCTCGCACCTGTTCTCCAGCTGGACTGGAGGAACTGGTACTGCTGTGTTATGAGCAGCGCTGGTTCTGGAGGTGACTGTCTGCCACTCTGCAGTGGAGGGCACCTCCCGGGGTGCTTCTTCCTTGGGTGTGTGACCCTGCAGGGAAAAGAAATAGCTGTCAGTTTCTTCCTCTGACTCCCTGATTCCCCTCAGCCTGCTAACCTCCTCCTGGAGCTCCCTCACCTGCGCCTCCAGGGCCCTAAGGCGGCACCTGCAGGACAGGTGTGGGGGTCTCCAATCCCTGCCCCCCCAGGCCTTGCTGGGCAACTCCCGCAGGCCAGAAGGTGGGGGGATGCCAGCCCCCCCATGTGCTCTGTCTGGGTGGAGGCCTGAGACAAGCCCCGGGAAGGCTGGTCTCCCCGGCAGGGGCCCTGGCAGCACTCTGCGTCGACACCATCATAGGAGTTGCTGCTTGTTTCTGGTTTAGTGCAGTGCCTTTGCCCTTCCCTAGCAGGAGTCTGCCTCCTGGCCCTTCCTGCTCGCCCACCGGTGCAAACGCCGATGCAAAAGCCGGCACGCTCTTACAGAATGCACCTGTTTGCATGCTCTGTTCACACGGCTCACGTGGTTCCTCCTCTTGTTCCACCCATTTCTCC
>NW_017729032.1:116721338-116725859 GCF_001723915.1 Gavialis gangeticus
TCGCACCTGTTCTCCAGCTGGACTGGAGGAACTGGTACTGCTGTGTTATGAGCAGCGCTGGTTCTGGAGGTGACTGTCTGCCACTCTGCAGTGGAGGGCACCTCCCGGGGTGCTTCTTCCTTGGGTGTGTGACCCTGCAGGGAAAAGAAATAGCTGTCAGTTTCTTCCTCTGACTCCCTGATTCCCCTCAGCCTGCTAACCTCCTCCTGGAGCTCCCTCACCTGCGCCTCCAGGGCCCTAAGGCGGCACCTGCAGGACAGGTGTGGGGGTCTCCAATCCCTGCCCCCCCAGGCCTTGCTGGGCAACTCCCGCAGGCCAGAAGGTGGGGGGATGCCAGCCCCCCCATGTGCTCTGTCTGGGTGGAGGCCTGAGACAAGCCCCGGGAAGGCTGGTCTCCCCGGCAGGGGCCCTGGCAGCACTCTGCGTCGACACCATCATAGGAGTTGCTGCTTGTTTCTGGTTTAGTGCAGTGCCTTTGCCCTTCCCTAGCAGGAGTCTGCCTCCTGGCCCTTCCTGCTCGCCCACCGGTGCAAACGCCGATGCAAAAGCCGGCACGCTCTTACAGAATGCACCTGTTTGCATGCTCTGTTCACACGGCTCACGTGGTTCCTCCTCTTGTTCCACCCATTTCTCCTCCCATCACAAGCTCCTCCTCAGTTTACTGTTTACTTCATTATCATAGAATTGCCTATGCATTTCCTTTATTTACATGCCTCTGCTAAAAGCGCATGCGTAAGGCCATGAACTTGGGTACTTTCGGTCATGTGTTGTTTTTTTCTTGTTATTTGCTGGTTTCAGCACCATCTTCAAGGTTTGGCTTCTGTCTTATCTCCTGACGATAGCTGGTGGGCTGCATCTTGTTTTTCTTACACAAGGAATCATGTATTCTGCACACTATTCAATTGTTAAAGAAACTAGTTGCCTAAGCATTTGCAAGGTTATTTTAATACATCATTTTGCCTTGTAACCAGAAGCTTTGCTGAGACACAGATTAAAAGCATTGTTCCAGCTGCAGATCCAATGCTCCTCAATAATCCAAATTATTGTCACTGTGGCAGAAGGCCACCTCTGTTTCTAGCCATAAACTCTGCTATGTGACAATTTGGTTAGTATGGGCCCAGCAGAGGATACACACTTTACCCTATCTCTTTAGGTAACCTGAGCTGGATACATTCCTGAGGGAGGGGGAAAACCTGCTCCCTTTGCCTATGTGACTGGTATCACATACCTGGGTGAGGGGCTTGCTCCCTGGGGAGCTAGGAACTGCCAGTCTGCCCAGCAACTAGTGATGCATATCAAATTGGTTGACTGACAGCCAACAGGTGCTAGCCTCCATTGGACTAGGTAAATGAGGTCACAAGGGCTATATAAGTTCAGGACTGCCCAGGAGGAGGGGGCAGCAGCCATGAAGAAGGCTCAGAGAGAGAGAAGAGCTGAACCATATGAAACTTGCTCTCTCTCAAAACTCATGATCAAGGAACTTCCTGCCTCCAGAAGGAATCTCCACCTGCCTCTGGATGATACTTGTGAGTAAGTTAGCTGAGAACTAACTAGATATATAGCTTGCAGTAACTCAGATGCGTGATCAAAGGCTACCCAGCCATGGGAGTTTACTCTACAGGTTTTCTCTGATATTGCTCTACCCTGTACCCTATTTCAACCCTACCCCTTGTAAACAATAAAATGTTCCTTTGTACCTAGTGTGGAAGACTTATTGGGAGTGGGTCTAGATTATGCCTTGGGATCCCCTTGGTTTGGCTAAGGGAGACCACTACTTGTGCTTCTGACTGAGGGAAGCATCCTAAGTTCTTGAAGTGAATCAAGTACCCTTGAGGGCTACTAGGACTGTGTTTCCCAGGGTGCACAAAGCCAGAATCAAGCCCAGCCCTGGGTGGTGGCATTGGAACCCCCAAGCTAGTGGGTGTGCTCCAGGAAGGGGGTCAGCCAGACATGAGGCGCCCCCAGGGAGGCACTCATAGCCTGGAAGGTGGTCGGGCACAGTGACGTGGGTGGCTCAATGCAGGAGTTCCCCCTACTGGCCTGTCACAGTCACCCTAACACAAGTCTCCAATTTGTCTAGGTCTCTCTGAATTCTGACCCTCCCCTCTGGCCTATGTATTACTCCATGCAGCTTAATGTGTTCTGAAAACTTGCTGAGGGTGCACTCCATCCCATCTTCCAGTTCACTGATGAAGATATGGAACAAAACCAGCCCCAAGACCACCCCCTAGGTTAATCCACTTGATACTGACTCCACTTGAACTAGAGATCCAGCCACTAATTATTACCCTTTCATCATGGCAATATAACCAGTTTGCTATCTACCTTACAGTCCATTCATCCAAACCAAATTTCCTTAGCTTGCTTTCAAGAATAGTGTGAGACTGTATTAAAACCCTTGCTGAAGTCAAGGTAGATCACATCCACTGGTCTCCTTGCATCCACTGAGCCAGTATTCTTGCCAAAGAAGGCAATCATATTGGGCAGGCATGACTTGCCCTTAGTGAATACATGTTGACTGTTCCTAATCACCTTCTCCTCCTAGTGCTTATAAATAGATTCCTTGAGGAGCTGCTCCATGATTTTTCCAGGGACTGAGATGAGGCTGACCAGCCTGGCTGACCAGGCTGACCTTGCATCCTCTTTCTTTCCTTTCTTAAACATGGGCAATATACCTGACCTTTTCCAGTCATCCAGAACATCTCCAAATTGCTACAAGTTTTCAAATATAATGGCCAGCGGCTCTGAAATCACATTGCCCAGGAAATGCCAGGACAGTTATCTCCCCAGTGAAAGGTGAGGAGGGATGCCTTAATCCCAGTCTCCATCTTTGGGTAGGCTTTGGAGGTAGTTGTATGAGTAGTGGGGCCAGGCACAGCAAGCAGAGTGCCACATAAGCCCAGCAGCAATGTGAGATCCAAGAGACCCTGGAGGGGGTAGCATGAGGAGTGGAAATAGCCCTGCAAAGAGTAGGGCTGAATGGGAGTAGGCCTGAAGGGCTGTGTGTGGTAGGGTAGAACTAGGAATAAGCCTTAAGGGCAGTGCAAGGGCCAGCCGTATGAGTAAGCTGATGGTGAAGATAAGACCCCAGGGTGGGGCATGGTCCGGAGGCCCTAGGGGGGTGTAGTAGGAACCCCATGTGTGGGGAAGAAGCCAAGGCATAGTTGTGGGTGCCTGAGGCTGTAGTTTGGGGCAAAGGCCAAATGGGGGCTTATCCAGAGAGTTAGGGGAAAGCCCTGATCCTGGTAGGTCCTCCACTGCAAGGAAGCTGAGAGTAAGACAAAAGTAAGACCTTAAGGGCAAGCACAATGACCTGCTGCTCCAGGGAGGGAGTAAGAGTTCCTGTGAGAGCCGGGAGCACCAGTCATGCTGTAAGTTATTATTACATCCTGTGGGTGCTATCTGTGAGGCATGGGCTATGGTGTAGGGGACGTTCAGAGCTGCAGATAGCACCCCCTGGCATCAGGGTGGGGAATGGGCAGCTTCCCATGTTATACCATCAGTTTATGGAAACAACAAAGTCATGGCAGACAAGACTGGGGAAACTGCCCCAGAGACACAGGTGGGCAGGCTGCCAAGAGACCCAGCCCCAAGTGTGCTCCATGTCACAGTCGCATTTCTATGAAGTGCAGATTATTTAGAGCCCAATTCTCCATTATCATATACCTTGTGAACTCATATTACAGACCACCACATTGGGTGCATCCAGACAAGCATGCACATGCATTTCCCTGGGGACAAACATCAGTGGCACATAGTTGTGACACTGCTAGTTGTGCCTGGGGAATGCTTCTGCACATGCATTCTGGTCCAAGGCAAGTTGCCCTGGATGGGGTAAGGGAGGCTGATGCCAGCACATAGGCTGGTTCCAGCAGTCTTACTTGAAGGTCTGGGGACTTCTTGGGGCTCAAGCAGCAGTGATCTGGTATGCAGAGCCTGGATATCAGCTGGAGTGTGGCTCCAGCTGGTAAGGCTCTGGTTTCAGGTGCAAGTACTGCTGCCACATGCATTACACCACTTTTTTCAAGGATAGGTTTTCTTGACACTGGGACCTGTTTGTGTCAAAAAAAAACTATCTGTGCTGCAAATTAGTAATGCAGTGAATGCCTGCATGTGCAATTTGTGTGGCTTATGGCACCACAAACAGGTGCGTGGTACTGCATACACTCATCTGGATAGCCCATTAATAGAATTTTACTATCATTTTAAATTGATGTGAATAATTTAAAAATTTGCAAGAAATGGAGAATCATTGCCACTTCCATTCACTTTCTGTGCCTGCTATCCAGCACAGCACCAGATATGTATTTTGCTCCATATACTTTATTGACTCATCAATCAGATGGTTAATGACAGAAGTTTGCAAAATGAAAGATAAAAATAAAATCATTTAAGAAATGTTAGAAGATTTGGAGCATGGATATGGCCTGCATAGGGACTCTTATATCACCAACTCAGAACATAATCGTGGAGTCTCTCTCTCTTTCTTTTTTAGGGTTTTTTTTTTTTTTTTTTTTTTTA
>NW_017729032.1:116725980-116744791 GCF_001723915.1 Gavialis gangeticus
TTTTTTTTTTTTTTTTTGATAGAGTCATTTAGGTAAAATGCTAGAAGTTCTCTCCTACTAATGGTCTAATAAAGTAGCTATCTGTGACAAGGATTCCCCAGATAGAGAGCCAAAAGACCTACCCAGTAGATTTGTGACAGACACTGATATTATGTGAAGTATATAAATAACAGAACAGATAGAACATTCAGGTCCTATTCAGATCAAATTCATAATTTGTTAGTGATTCATTCAATCTTTTCCCTGAACAAGCTTGGTACTTTCCTGTTCCTATCTATAATTCAAATTTGAAATCAAAAGAAAATTTCTTGTAAAAAAAATAAGAAATTATAAAAAAAAATTATAATTCAACTGTCATTGTATTTCTTCTCTTCTGAATTACATGCCACAGAGCAATAACTATGTCATTATCTTGTACCTTAATAACTAATTTTTCATCTTATATAGGGCTTGTGCATTGCATGTCTTGGGATTCATTTCATTCAGTTCTAATATGACCATTTTACAGAGTCTCCAAAGGGTATTTCAGTCTAACAGTCAGCACAATAGTATACTGTGCCTTGAAATGAGCTCATTCTTGGAGATACAGTCTGTCTCTAAAATGTAAAAATTATGAATATCCCTGTGGGTTGAATTCAGCACACAAGTTCTGAAGTAGTTCATACAAACTTTTAGAAGCATAGAGAAAAAACAGAAGGAAAAGTTCTGAATTTTCCAGAAAATGTTACTGCACTTCATAATTACTAGGACATTGTGTGCATTTTTTTCACATTTTTATTTTTAATGTAGTGTTTATAACACATCTAAACAGTTCATAATAAATCAAATGACTGAGCATTGCTTTCTTCGTAAATGTAATAAACTGATATTCTCCGGCCAAAATTAGGAATTCAAACAACAACAAAATATCTGTAGGAAATTTCTTTAAGCACCTAGGTGTGAGGTGAAAGGATGGGTGCAAAAATGTAGAGAACATGCTAAATTCTTGTCTTTTATATTAAGTCCTATTGTAATTACTGCCCATACTACAAAATTGCCCCAGATCCCTGGTCAGGAGCAGATGTGCATTTTGCAATACACTGTGCAATATATGACCCTACCTGAAAAGGATTTCCAATATAATATGGAAAAGGATGGAAGACAGGGAAAGGATAAGTGTATGTTTACCCACCTGACTACTGTCAAAACCATTGAGAGTATTTGTAAGTACTCACCAACAAAAATAAGATTTGTAATCCAGTACTTTATTTGGAATATCTGAAAAAGTGGAACATTTCTGAACCTATGATTTTGTCCATTATACATCATATGTTGAGTAAGGCAATAGTTAAATTAATATGGATTCTGTGGTCTTCCTTTATGTAGATATTCCATTTGGTTCACTGACACTTGTGCACAGCAAAGGAGAACACAATAGAAATGAGTGATAAAAGCTAAAAGAATCCAAAGAAGCCTATTTTCAGAGTTGCCCATAGGCTATAGTATTATGATTTGGTCTGGGATTAAGATTTCACATTGTCTGTTTTAGCTATGATATAAACTCAACTTGTCATCCGTAACCATAACAGCATTAAACATGCTGCAATTTCCTGGTTATTAATGATGAAACCACCATTAACATCTTACACAGAAAGACAGCAAGCGAGAAACAAGTGCACCTCTGGAAGGAATTAACCACTTCTGAAGATGATTAAAGGAGTGAATGTAAACCTTTTTATTAAAACCACTGAGACTGAAGCTTCAATTAATGAACTACAACTCATGCTTATTAACTTGACTAATAAAGTCTGTAACTGAACAAAAAACTACTGATAATGAAGACAAAGTACCAAAGTTGAGAACATGTTGCCACTAGCAGGAGAGGAACAAAAACTACCTCAGTGAACTTGAGAAATAGATCATCAATAAAAATCTGGAACATAATTAGATTCTTCCCTCAGCCACTTTACCAATTTCAAGTCAGAAGGAGGCCAAGCAACTAGGATCCAATGCCAAATAATGAAGCAGGAAAGGTGATAAAGGTATAAAACAAATTATGTTATTAAAATAAGTGGCTGAAATTTTAGCTCTATTAGAGTTATTCTGTGGACTTCAATAGGACCAGGAGCTCTCTCAAAGTAAGCACTAGGTGCCTATACACATACTCGGGGGTCAAGGGTGTGGGGGTTAATTAGAGTGGTTCCTGGAGAGCTACTCTAATTAAAATTCTGCAGAATCATGTGTATTAAGTGCCACATGTCTAAAAATGGTCACAGGATGCTTTAATTAAATTAAAGCTTATTTGACAAGCTTTAGTTAAAGTGCCCCAGTGCCCATTTGTAAACTTGTGGGTACTTATACATATAACACCATGGTGATGCTAAACTATTCTAATTAAAATGCAGAACAGATTCAATTAATCAACTCTGCTCTGACCCATTCTAATTAGAACATATCAGAGCATGTGTATAGGCACTAGGGCTGTGCGAAGCTTTGGTCACTGATTTGATTTGGAGAAGACTCAGCCCGATTTGGCAGCCAAATCTCTGAATTCAAATAAAATCAGGAGACCCATTAATTTCTCCAAATCAAATCAGAAACTTACAAATCGTTTGGGAGAGATTCAATGATTTGGTCATAGACACAGCTTCATACGATTTTTCTACATACCTCAAGGTACCAGGCATGGCTTATAAATGCCAAGATGGTGGGGTGGTGTGAGAGAGAGAAGGAGCCACCAGGCTCCAAGGCTACTGGGCTAATCAAAGGCTCGGTGGCCCCAGGTCCACAGCCCCAAGGAGCCCGGCAGAAATCTCCCTTACTCAGGTGAGTCGGGAAGGGAGGGGCCGAGAACTCCCGCGCTGGTATAAAGAAGAGCCCGGGACAGGAAAGCAGGAGGAACACAGAACCGGAAAGAGGAGGAAGAGGAGGTGGAGCGAGCCAGCATACGCTGAAGGGAACTCTGGAATCAACGTGGAGTGCTGGTAGGAGACTCTGGGAGACAGTAAAAACCCCAGCAGGGGTTTAGAACCCAGTCTACTGGCCCCTGCAGGGAGTAAAACTGTTTGTTTACATGCCAGGAGCTGGCTGAGCCCAGCGTGAGAAAGGTACTGTAATAACCCTAATAGAGGGACACGGTTGACTTTGGTGTACCATAATACATGTAATAGTGGCACAAGCCAATAAGATGGACTCAAGCTGTTAAAGGAAATCGTGGCGATCTCCACAATAGGCTCTCAGAGAAAGAGAGAGAGCTAACAAAGAGGGATTGACTACACGAAGGTCAATTTCAGGTTAGATAGTGGCTGCAACAGTAGGAACAGTGACACAGGCCGGGAGAGCCTTCTCTGTTGTCTTGTGTTCTTTTTGACCTTTTGTTGATCATTTGCATGGAACAGAGGACATGTGGTCAGACCAACTGGCTGGCCAGCACCTGGTGGAACAGGTGAGGGTGTAGGGGTGGCGGAGCCCTCAGAAACTCGGGACCTCGCAGGACATTGGTGAGACCACTAATTGGACTACACATACAGGTATATGAACCAACTCCATTAACACCAAGTCGTGGCAGGAGAAACGTGGGCATGTAAATCCTCAATTAGAACTGATAACACCCTAGTCGAGCGGCAGGCGGTGCCCTACAGGTCCACAAGGGACGGCAATACCTGACAGGTGGATGGAGCATCCCATGGGAGGCAGGGGAATTCCTCGTGAGCTCAGCGATGTGGGCCACAATGGGGATAATAGTGGGCCAGGGACTGGTATCTAAAGTTAGTATTGGCCCCTTAATTCAGATATCTGTACATATTCAATTAGGTAAAAGTGAAAAATCAATTGATAAGCTATTAGACATGGGTGCCCAGATTTGCATTTTAGATTCTGCAGATTGGAAGGGGGAGAAAGGAACCCCTTATCAAGTAATTGAAGTTGGAGGCACCAGATGACCAGGACATCTAGTCTAAGCAAACTATACGTTACTTAATGGCTCTAAGGTGATGGTGGCAGTGGTAATACTTAAAGGGGGACCAAGCTTACTGGGACTTAATGTACTAAGGGGACAGCAGTTTGCCCTTAAGCAAAAATATTGGCAGTTTGGGTGCACAGTGCCTCACCAGAAGAAACAGCTATAATAGCTGTAACTCGATGTAGCATGATCCCACTAACCCTGCCTCCCATGAAAGGAGTACACAGACCCTAGTATCAAACTCCCCCCGAGGCCACCCAACCTATCCAGTGTATTATAAGCCAGTTGTTAGAAGATGGGACTATTATCCGAACCCATTCTTCATATAACAATCCAGTGTGGCCAGTGCGCAAGCCAAATGGAGGGTGGTGACTGACTATTGACTTTCAAGCTTTGAATGCTAATACTGACCCCTTGATGGCCACTGTCCCGTCACTACCAGCCTTAACAGAAAGCATCCGGTGGTATGGGCCTGCATGGATGGGATCCATCGCTATCAAGGACATGTTTTTTGCTATTTCCGTCCATGAAAATCACTGGCCATTATTTGCTTTCATGTGGATAGGGCAGCAATATACCTACACTGTGCTGCCCCAGGGTGGATACACAGCCCCACCCTGGCTCACAGGGTTTTCTCTGCAATAGTTCATGAGGTCCAAGAAAAGTACCCCAACGTACACATGTGGCAGTATATTGATGATGTCATGGTGGGCAGTCAAGACAGAGGCTGCCACCAAGGCCTTTGAATCATTGAAAGTATGTACCTTCAGATTCACGCTGTCTGAACAGAAAATCCAAGGAGTAGGGCCCAGTGTGAATTTCTAGGAATAGAATGGCAGAATGGGGGGCCCATAATAACAATGGAAGGGCTGCGAAGTATAGTAGAGACCCCAACTCCCACTAAAGTAAAAGAACTGCAAGCCCTACTGGGAGCACTCAATATTTAGCATATGCATGTTCCTGAGTTTCATGTATTAGCTCGTCCCTTGTATAACCTATGTAAGAAGAGAACTAAATAAGAATGGGGTCCTGAGCATGAATATGCCTTATGAGCCCTTAAAGAAGCAGTAACTGTTCATGCCTCCCTAGCAGCACGATGTCCCAAAGAAAAGCTTTGGCTCCATATAGGTGTCTTGGAAGGAGGACCACACTGGAGCCTGTGGCAGAAGGAGTCCTTGGAAGCAGAAGGAAAACCCCTTGGATTCTAGAGCTGAGTCTGGAGAGAGGCAGAAGCAGGGTATACTCTCTTAGAACAGATGTTGTGTGCAGCAACAGTGGCCCTGGAAGCCACAGAAGCACTGAGAGGGGAATTACCCACAGTTATCACTACTCCAATACCTATTCTTGGAATGGCTTTGTCAGACCACCAGCTACCACCTGGCGGGGAGAGCTCAAGACACCATGGTCCAAAGGTGGATTTATAGTTGGTCCGTTGGTAGAGAGTTATCATCATCTTGAGCCAGGTCCAATGAGTAACCCCAAAGGGACGCCCTGCATTAGTTAAAAGAGTCACAGAAAGTACAATTCATGTTTATCCTGATCAAATAAGCTGCAGTGAACCTTCACCCATCAAAGAAGCACCTCCTTTCTCACCTGAAATGGAGACCTCAGCCAATATTGAAGTCTGGTTTACAGATGGGTCTGCTCAAGGTCATGCCTGGAGAACAGCTACCTTGCAAATTTGGGATGGCAAGCAAGTAGTATTACAAGGCCTCAGAAAAAGTGCGCAGTACGCTAAACTCAAAGCAGTGCTCAGTGTGGCTGTGCAGGAGTTAGTAGAAGGTCCACATCCTGTAAAGCCCATTTATATTTATAGCGACTTCTGAATGGTGGTAGAAGGATGTACTAAATGGCTATCCCCTGGAACAAAGAAAACTTTAAAAGACAAAAACAAGACATTTGGAGCCACGAGAAACTGGAGAACTTATGGAAGTTAGCCTAAGATAAGCTTTCTCTACATATCTGACATGTGAGTGCAGCACATGGGAATAAAGCAGGAGAAGGCCCAGAGACAAAGTGGAATAGATGAGTTCATCAGCTAACAAGAGAAGAAGGTGCTGAAACCTTGTATGTTGAAGAAGAAAATAAAGCAGCTCATCCATCATTGCCCAATTCCTCCTCCCACTGTACACCTGGAGAACAAGCCACAGAATGCCTACATCAACAACACGGGCACCCCAGGCATGATGGAACCACCTGCCTGGCTGCATCTTGGGGCATTCATGTAACTAAAAAAGAAGCACAAGGAATAGTCAATGTATGCTTCACCTGCCATGAGGTTA
Source organism: Gavialis gangeticus (assembly GCF_001723915.1). NCBI lineage: Eukaryota > Metazoa > Chordata > Crocodylia > Gavialidae > Gavialis > Gavialis gangeticus. The sequence continues at coordinate 116,732,203 of NW_017729032.1, forward strand.
AAATGCAACTAAAACCTTCCCCAACTGTCCCGTTGTCATTACGTGAGGGAAAGGTAGTGTGGCAGGTATGGCAATGTGATTTCATAGGCCCCCTCCCTTGGACTTCCCCGAAGCAACGGTATGTGTTTGTAGCTGTAGAAGTTGCAACAGGAATAATGTTCGTCTGCACCTCAGTGAAAGCTACAGCCCAGGACACTTGTGCAGCACTGGAAACTCTGCTAGCTGTGTATCCATCACCTATAGAACTATAGAGTGATAATGGCCTTCACTTCTGCAACCATCTTGTGTATGACTAGACTGTGAAACAGCATATTATGCAATCTAATGGACTGGTAGAATGAGCCAATGGCATCCTCAAATGCAATTTGTGGTGGCTGCAGGCCCGGCTCTTAAGAACTAAGACTTGCACCTGAATCAAGCTATCAATTGGGCCAATAACCGACCCCATCCGGGAGGTAGCCCTGTGCAACAGGCCTTTGGATTGAGTGGTCCCCGTGAGCCAGCAGTAGAGCGAGAAAGCTCCAGGCAGGAGATTGGGTAGAAGTGAAGCATCCTCAAGGAGATAAATGGAAGGGGATACTATTAGCAAAAGGTATGCATAATACACGGTGGGTATTTAAGTCAGATTCATCTAACAGGAGCCAAGCTCCTTGTTGTCTTGTTCCTACAGATCGGATCTGTCTACAAATACAGCCATAACCATTCCTAATTGAGCCTGCCACTGAAGACAAGTCCTGCTCTGTCATCAGTCTAAATTGACTTGCACCATAAAGTAGTGGATTGTTATGAATGTACTCTTTTTATTAATGCGTTATTGTGTGTCCTGGGTAGGGCATGTCTACTATCCTTCTTATTACCCAGATATTAATGAACTTGCTCCTGAAGACTTTAAGGAGTGGTCTGACCCTGAAGAGCATCCCCCAGAAACCCACTCAGATGGCCTTCACGTTGTCCAGCTACAGTATCCATACTGGAAGAAACCCGCCACCCCAGAGAAAATGAAGTCCTGGTCTCTGAGTAAAAGAAACAAGATAGTTGGCTGGCAAGGTGGTAACTGTCAGTGCACCTATGGCATGAGTTATTATCTTGGATACAGTCCTTACCTGAAGGCAGGAATGACTAACTATGGGAGGGGAGGTAATTGTTGTAGCTCTGCTCATTTATGGGTTTGTTGTTACATACTTCCTGAGGGAAACCCCATTGAGCTCAACGCCCCTGAGTTTGTGTCCCCAATTGTGCATTCTGCATCTGTTCAGCTTCTTGAGCCACTGCATTTATGGAAAAATCTGCCCCTATGACTGACAACACTCTCCAGCAATGGTGTGAAGCCCACCAGGTGGGAGAGCACTTTACAGGTTGGAACAAAGTTATTACATGGTTTGTGAATCATACCTATACAGAAGCGTGGTGGAATGGTACCCAATTTAATACAACCAGAAGGAGGCTGTATCCACAAGTCTCCATCACTTATCCCCATCCTTTTATACCAGTGGGGTTCCTAAATCAAATTAGTGCTATGATTCTGCCAGGGCAGTGCCATTTCATCAACCCAGTACAGCATCATCCCTATGAGTGACAGTTGGAAATCTTTCACTTTCTTGGAGGTGAAGCATGGTTACAGGCTCCCAAGGAAGGAAGGATAAATGTGATCTGTGAGAGAACAGGATGTTCACTACTATCTCTGGCTATTCCCCCACGGGAATCCCGACACAACCCGTGTATAACTCCACACCCTGGTGGAGGTCACAGGTTAAAATCCCAACCCTCTTAAATGCTTCATTGTTTACTGCCCAAGTATTGTTCAGACCAGAACAATGGTATGTCCAAGCTATGTTTCCAAACTGTTCGGCAGAAGCCCGTGTAGCTGAAGGGTTACTTAGGTAGGAGTGGCCAATCATTTTCCATTCCACAAATACAGTTAAGTCCCGCAAACAAAAAGATGCTCCAGGTTATCTTTGGGATGGACTTAACTCATCTATGAATGTATGGAACTTAGATAAATCCCAGAAAAACACTGAAGGAGTAGCCAATCTCAGACAGGCTGCTCACTAGGGGAGACATGCTCAAAGGAAAAACTTTAAAGCACACTGACAAATTGCTAACTAATGTAGGATTAGAAACAGCCTGTCTTGCCCAGGTCATGATAGACAGTGCTTTTAAAGCAGACAAAAATCAAACTTGGAGTACTGCTTGTGCACAAGTTCAGTTATCATTAAATATACATTTTTCCCTGGTAATAAACAATGTTAAAAATAGAAAATGGACCCCTGGTTTAGAGCATCATGGAATGCCTGCAACATTAAAGAAAGATACCCCTATCAAAGTACCTGCATTACCACTTGGGAAGGCTGTGATAAAGGAAAGTGTTCATTCCTGGTGCAGGGGGTAAAAGATGGAAACTGAACCACTGCTTATTTGCTAAGCATGGGGCTAGGAGGAGGATGCCTTTAGGACTGGAATCTGCATCACCCCATATGGGAAATAGTTACCCCCAATGGCCCTCGGTATGTGGCACAATCCCCCTTGGTTCAAATCAGTAGCACCTTGATTAGATTAGGGACCCTGTGGAGAAGCTGACCTCTCAGCCCACCTAACATGACCTGTGTATATGAGTTACCTAATGTGTTATATATAACAATAGGGCAACGTGTTTGTTGGGAAGGACCCGGTCGTTTGCTGTATGAAAATGGCACCACCTGGACTTTGTGCAATTCGTGTTGCTTAGAAGCTAAAAGTGGAGCCATTGCTCTGCTGCAATTAAGTAACCATACAATTGCCCTAAAATGGCCAGAAATTTCCTCTGAGACTATACCTCTCAACTTTACAATACCCACTTCATGGGTATAAGATGTAGAAATGCCACAGTCAGAAAACTGGAATGAATTAAAAAATAAGCTGCAAAGCCTTGAGGCAAAAGCTTGGCAAAGCACTCAGTTAGTTCTCCTTGCCTGAGAGGGTGGGTGAATCATCAGTTTGGCTGTCAATGTGCCCGAGCCATATAAATGGTATAATGTGATCTGCACTATTCGTGTGTCACCAGGTGTCACTTCAACTACGTGGCTAACCATCTTAAGTGTCATAGTATTCTGCATTGCCCTGGTGGCAACAGCTAAATGGTATTTTAACCATTGTTGTCATAAATCTGTTCATGCTATGCAAGTTAAATTTAAAGATCCCTCCCCATTCCCTAATGTAGCACATGCAGCTTTAGCATCTGAACTGTAGCTATCATAGTGCTTAAGCAAGCAAGGAGTGGAATGTGACAGCTGAAAAGTATGTCTATGTGATAAAGATGCTTGCTGAAGGCTCTATGAAGATTAGACCAAGTGTTTTTCTGTTATTTGCTCAAATATTAAGCTGTATGTTGTTGCTAAGAGCCTAATTAAAGTTTAAGATGTGGTAAGGCCTTGTATAAAGGAAGGCCTAGTAAATTTAGCAAAGCCTTTAAGTAGTAAGGCCCTGTGGCATAGTTAAAATTAGCATTATCAAAGGAATGCAAGGCTTGTACTGCTATTGGTCAGTCTAAGGACAGTTGAAGTAAAAAGAAGCTGAATGGCTGTAACTTATCAGCACAGCTCAGAAATTATAAATTGGCTGGCACACATGGAAATAATTCAGAAGGAAGATACATCTCTGTGAAAGGGAGTAATTAGCTGTTGACTTGGATCAGTGGGCCTGTGCATCTCGAGAAGCCCAAGGACTGAATACCAGGGTCCTTCCTGGTACCTCTCGGACACCACTGACTGGGGACACCTGACTTCGCAAAGCTTTGTGGAAAGAAAAACTTGTTGTACATCAGGCATCAGAGGTGACTGCCTGATGTCAGAGTTGCTGACATCAATTATTATTGTCTGTCATTATCTGTCTTGGTATACTAAACGTAGTCATGTTTTTGTTAAGTCAATAAACTTTTCTTACCTTTCTATCCCCCGACCACACTCTCAATCAATCCTGAAACCTCCGCAGGCAGCTGGGACACCTCTCCTCCCCCCACCTTAGCCTGTCCCTCACCCCCTTGCACCTCCATTTCCATTTTCACTGATTGGCTTTCTTGCCTGCATTGTATGCCAGTCTCTGGCTTCTTTACTATTCCTTCCATCCAGGAACAGTGCACACACACACCAACTGAAGGTGATTCCACAGCCTGATGAAGGGTTCTTCAACCTAAAAGGTTGCTAAGATATATTTCTCCAATTATTCAGTTGGTCTACTAAAAGATACCACACTGACCCATAGAAACTTGTCTGTCAATGCCATGTCCTTAGACCACATGGCTGCAACTTACACCCCTAGTGCCTGTCACTGGTCAGCTGACTGGAAGGATGCAGGGCCCTGGGCACATCTAAGTCCCTGGGCTGAGGCTGGCAGGGAGAGTTCTCTGGAAGCAGCTGGAGAAGAAGCTCCTGCAGGAAAGGAAAGAAAGGCTCTGCCACAGGTTGGCTGCCTGAGATGCTCTGGTGCTACTGTACTGCTTACTTACCTGTTGTTATTTACAGTTCTGGAGTGAGATGAGGCTGTAGGGGAACAGGAGACCTCATAGGGGCCCACTACGATGTTATATAGAGGCCCCAGTGCCAGTGACAGCATGCCTTAACACACACACAAAGTCACACGTCACGAGTTTTGCTTGTAAGCAGCTTGAGATGTAGTTTCCCAGAAACCCTGTACCTATCTCCTTGAAACCTGGAAGGCTTTATAACCTCAGAAGGGGCTACCATGCCTTCTGTTTTCATCCCCCTGTGCCTTTATACTTACAAGTGACACGAGTTTTGCTTGTCAGGCGTTTGAGATACAGTTTCCCAGAAATCCCTGCACCTATCTCCTTGAAACTTGACAGACTTTGTGGTCTCAGCAGGGGCTACCATTCCTGCTGTTTTCATTTGAATCAGGCAAGAAATGACAATGTTATAGGCAGTTTTGTGATTCCCCATTATAGCCTATGGGTGAAATGTCAAAACAGCGTAAAAATAGTGAAACAGTTTCGATGAAACAAAATGGAACAGTGCTTTGAAATTAAACTAAACATCAAAATGAAACACTGTCCCATCAAAACAGTGATACAGAAGCCAAAATAAAATGATGCTGTTTCTCACAGCCCTACTAGGCATTAGTTTGAGGAACACAGTCTCATCTTCCTGCATAATGATCTATAATTAACACTGTGAAAGTAATTAAACTCTTAATTCTAGGAAAACCTTTTTCATTTTCCCTGGTGTCGGCAAGTGAGTACAAGTAGTTACATTTAAGTGAGTTAGGCTATAACTGAGAAACATTCCATCCCTGCACAATTAGTTTCCTAATAATTTTTAGGGTTCTCAAGATTAGATAAAGAAATTAATGTAATAGACCATGTAAATGTGCATTAGAGAAATAAACCATTTAAAAAAAACAGAATAGGGATTGGGAATGAACTGAAATTAACAATTTCTATTAAATATAATAAGAGACAGGTGTTCAACTATTAAAGGCATGGTTCTTGAAACTGGAGTGGATGAATAAGGTAAAAGAACAGCTGTTCCTTAGCATTAGTTCTATATTAGCTGAGAATACTTGTTTTTATGTTCACTTTCTCTAAAAAACATATATCACAGCTAACCCATAAAAGAAATTGGTAGATGGTGATAATACTTTAATTAGCATCTCTGAATTGTTATGAAATTTCACATTTCAGATCATCTGTGCATTGGTTTGAAACATTGAATGGGTGGCCCTTACACAATTATTCATTAGCTGAATGAACATTAAACAATGCTTCTCAGCAATCACTTCTTAAGAAAAAGCATCATATTGTGCCAAATAAAAAGCAAGCCTCCTACAAAGTCATCTGTTCTCTGAAATCCTAATGAATGGGTTTTTTTTCTTGAATGCAGCAAACTCTGCTCTGAAGATGAAGCATTTTTCTTGGTTTTATTTTCCATTTCCATCACATAATTTGGTGATCTCTTATTACTTCAGTATTTATTTCCCAGCTGTGATGACAATAAGGGAACAAACTTGTCACTCTTACATTCTAATGTTTCATAGTACTGGACTTGTGAGCTAAGTACAGACAGTCAAAAAGCCTGAGGCAGAATCAATTCAACCTTTGCAGGTTTCTCTAAGCTTCATAGATTGAACTGATAATAAACTGAACTGATGTTCAATTTCACTTGGAAAAAGACAAGCAAAGGCCTGCACTGACCCAGCCCAGGAGGCAGCGGGCACTAGAGCACACTTCCCAGCCTTCCCAGCCCAGCCCAGGCAATCAGATCCCATACCTAAGTGGCAGCCCAGCACATGCCACCAAAGAGCTCCCTCTTGGTACCAGCCCCCTGAACCAGGTGTCTAGGTATGGGGGTGGGACCCATGTCTCTCCCAAGGGTGACCTGGGATCCCCCCAGCCCTGGTCAGCCCAGCTGCTCGGGGAGCTAGGATAATTCCGCCCCCCTTCCCATGGGGTTGGCCTGGTGTGAGCCACTGATGCACAGGGAAGAAGGGGAATGGGGTCTTTCCTCCCAGGGCTGGTCCTGAGACCAGTGTCTTCCCATGTTGTGGAGACCCCCACACTGAGGATCCCTCTGAGCCCTGGTCTTCCCAGTTGTGGGAGAAGGGAGTGATTCCCCCTCTATGTAGCCAGTGAGAGTCTCTGATGCATAGGTGGGAGAAGAGAATGAAGCCCTACACCCTAATCTCAGCCCCCCTGAGCTGGGATCTTCCCAGACAGGCCCTGGCAGGTGGGGTTTCCCCCATCCCCACCCAATGGGCCAGCTCCATATAAAGAAGGATTGGGCCCTGCAGCCCAGCACAATTCCCCTGGACCACCCAGCATTTCTTGTCAACTGGCTGCCTCTGGTGCCAGACTTTAGCAGGATGCACCAGGTGGCCTGGGGGTTCCACTGGGCAGTGGGGACAGGTGTACTTCATAGAGATAAGGATTAATCCCCACCAATCAGTGCAGGTTCCCTGGGCCACCCAGTGTGTCTTTTCAGCTGCTTCTGGTGCCAGGCTCCAGCAAACACTCCATAGAGGGAGCACTCCATACAGAGAATGATCATGCCCCACAGCCTGGCACCAGAATAGGCCAGAAAAACAAATGGCTTGGGGAGTGGCTTGGGGAGCTTGAGCCAGGTGGTGGGGCCCAATTCATCTCTCTGTAAAGTGCTCCCATCCCTGCTGCTCAGTGCAAACCTCCCAGTGCATTCTGCCAGAGTCCAGTGCCAGCAGAAATTGACAACAGCACAGCAACTGTGGTGGGCATCCTGACGGGCTTCTGCCAGCCAGCATGACCCAACCCTTCTTTCTATGGAACTAGCCCAGCTGGGCAGGCATGGGGAAAACTCCGCCAAGACCTGGCTTCCCTAGCTGGGAAGACCCCAGCTTGGGGGGAGGGCAGGGGGTTGAGACTTGGGTGGAGAGCTTTACTCCCTCCTCCCCTTGCATGTCAGTAACTCACACTGGCCTGGCCATGAGGTGAGAGGTGGTGAATCACCCTCCTGCACCTGGACAGGCCAGAGATGGGGGGGATCCTGAGCTAGCTGGGAACCCCACCCAGAGGCTGGGTTCCCCCCACATAGACAGACACCCAGCTCAGGGATGGACCAAGGAGAAGGGTCTCCTTTCCTCCTCCACCCAGCAGGTCAGTAACTCATGCCAGCCTGTCCTGGGAGGGTGGAGGGCAACCATCACAGACCAGCACTTGAGGACTCTGTTCCCCAGCCTCCCCCACCACCACCCGCTCCCCCACTGCCTCACAAGTCTAACAGGTACAAGCAGGACAAGACTGGGGAGCAGAGGCATTGCTGCCTCAGCTCTGTGGAGTGGTGCTGGTCCAAGCTCAAAAAGGATAAAAAGTCCTTCTTCATGTATAAAGGGAGCAAAAGGAAGGTGCAGGGTAGCATAGGACCTCTACAGGACAAACTAGGGCAATTGGAGACAGAGAGAGGGGACAAAGCTGAACTCCTCAATGAGTTTTTTGCATCTGTATGCCTAGACACAGACCAAGACAAATCTCCTAATTGGATCATAGATAGACACACAAGGGACACCAGCCTTCCAACTGTTAATGCAGACTTAGTAAAGGGGGACTTGGAGGGTCTGGATGTGTTCAAATCAGTGGGCCCAGATGAACTCCATCCAAGGGTGCTGAAGGAATTGGCTAGTGTCATAGCAGAACCACTGGCACAGCTATTTGAGCACTCATGATGCTCTGGTCAGGTCCCAAAGGACTGGAAAAGGCCCAGTGTGGCCCCTATTTTCAACAAGGGGAGGAGGGAGGAACCGGGAAACCATAGGCGAGTTATTCTCACCTCTATCTTTGGAAAAACTCTGGAAAAAATCATTAAGAATCACATTTGTGGGAGCCCAGCAGGGAAAATAATGCTGAAAGGAAATCAGCACTGGTTCATTGAAGGTAGATCCTGCCTGACTAACCTTGTTTCTTTTTATGACCAGGTCACAAAATGCTTAGATGCAGAAGTCAAGGTAGATGTCATCTACCTAGACTTTAAAAAGGCCTTCAATATGGTATCTCATTCTGTTCTCATAAAAAACCTGACAGGCTATGATGTAGATGATTACACGGTCAGGTGGGTACCAAATTGGCTTAGGGATAGCACCCAGAGAGGGGTGGTGGATGGGTTGATATAGACCTTGAAAGATGTGGGCAATAGAGTCCCTCAAGACCCGGTCCTTGGACCGGTGTTATGCTTTGTCTTTATCATTGACTTGGATGAGGGTGTAGAGAGCACCCTGTCCAAATTCATAGAGGATACCAAATTATAGGACAAAGTTAACACATCAGAGAGTAGGAAATGGATCCAGGTGGATCTGGACAGGTTGGAACAATGGGCAGAACAAAATAGGATGCAGTTCAACAAAGGTAAGTGCAAAGTGCTGCACCTGGGAAAAAAGAACCACCAACACTTAAGGGCTGAGTGGTGACTTTCTCAGCAGTGCAGCAGTGGAAAGGGATCTCGGAGTCATAGTTGACAAGATGAACATGAGTCATCAGTGTGATAAAGTGATCTACAAGGCTAACCACACTTTATCATGCATTAGCAGATGCATGATGAACAGGTCCAGGGAGGTGATGTTTTCCCTCTACGCAGCACTGGTCAGGCCGCAGTTGGAGTTCTGCATCCAGTTTTGGGTGGCATGCTTCAAGGGGGATGTGAAGGATCTTGAGAGGGTTCAGAGGAGGGCCACTCATATGGCAAGGTCCTACAAGGAGAGACTGAGGGATCTAGATCTCTTCAGCCTTTGCAAAAGAAGGCTGAGAGGTGATCTTGTGCCTGCCTATAAATTCATCAGGGGAGGACAGCAGGGAATAGGAGATGTTCTATTTATTTGGGCACCCCCTGGAGTAACTAGGAACAATGGCCACAAAATGATGGAAAGCAGATTTAGGTTGGACATTAGAAAGAACTTCTTCCCAGTAAGGGTTGCCAGAATCTGGAATGGGCTTTCAAGGGAGGTGGTGCTTTCCCCTATCCTGGGGGTCTTCAAGAGGAGACTGGACAAGCACCTAGCTAGGGTTGTCTGATCCCAGTGCTCTTTCCTGCCCAGGGCCAGGGGTCAGACTCAATGACCTACTGAGGTCTCCCCTGCCCCTAACATCCATGGCTCAGCCGAAGGAGACAGCACAACTGAGGCTAGCCTATCTACTCTGTGAGGGAGGTTAGTGGGAGGCATCAATGAATCCTGGTATGCTAGGGAACTGGGACATAATTTGAGTCAGGAGATCTCTGACATAATTTCACAGACCGGTTTAAGCTAAATCAGTTAAGTCTGATAATGCATCCGTCAAGGTTTATCTTAAACCAGGTTTGGCCATTTTGAAACAGCTTTATGGGCATTGAACTTCTGTTCTGTTGCAGGTTTAAAACAGTTTCTGATCACTTATACCAATTTATGTATATCTTCTGTTCCTAGCCCTGATGATAAATAGTGGTTTATCTGAGTAGTTTAGGATTACTAATGATTTTCTAATGACCAATATTTCAGTTACACAAGCTAGCTGCCAGGTTTTTAATACCAGCCTCCTGTTTTTGCAAGTGCAATTTTGAACTCACCTTTCATTGAAATGGCATTTTGCGCCTTCATTTGAAAATCATATCTTGAAAGAATCCAATTACTGGGTCTTCAAACAATCCTAAAAGTAGCCCTTCCAGATGTATGAGCAGCAGGATTTTTGCCTGAAGTCATATATGGGTCCAAAAATATAAGAATAATTATTTTCAACTACAAATTGCAATTTTGATTTCTCAACACTTAAAAATGAGGTGAATTGATATGGCAGATGAATAACAATAACAATAAAAACAATAATAAATTATCAGATCTTATCTGTACTTTCTGAAAGTTCAGCACTTCTTTCTTCTGATTCACTTTCAACACATTCCATCTTTATTTCATTCCTTTTACTCTCTGATCTCCCTCTCCCCTCTTTTGTCCAGTCTCCAGGTTGCATTATTATCTCAGAAGTTTTTGAAGAGCCAGTAGGCAAATTAACATGATTGCACAGACTAAAAATATAAAAGGAAGCTTCTGCCCCCTCCCCATATCATTCAAAAAGAAGGAGGCAAGTCCAAACCACCAATTGCACTAGTAGCCAGAAAAAAATATTTGTAGGTGGGGCTAACATATTACCTTTCCTGTGATATGTGGTCAGAAATTTGGGGAAAATAATTGGCCACACATATTAGTCAGGTGTACTTCCCACCACACCTCTTATGATAATTTGCCTGAGAGTGGTACAGCATTCAGTAAAGTGTCTCCTCCCTCTCATCCTTGCAGATGAAGGGATGTAAGTATCATAAGACTCTGCCCTGAATGCCTGCTAGTCTTTCCACTCACTTGATGGAGCAAAGGCCCTACTTCATTATTGGGATCAGGATTTCTCCTCTCTTGGAGATGAGCATGTACATTAGCCTCTCTCACAAAATGGTGATGTTGCTGCTACTGCTACCCTACCTGGTGCCATCTCATCAGCCAGAAGCTTAGTGGTGAAGTTATTCAAACAGGATGAGAGACCTGAGTAAAATTCCCCTTCACGAGATTTTAACGCACATCCCTTAGAGGAGCATCCTCACCCCCAGGCTAAATGGTCTTCTGGGAACAGGAAAGAGCACTCCCTTTAATCCCTTCCATTAAAGACTGTTGCACTTCTTATGGAAGAACTAAATATTCATCGAGCCAAAGAGAAAGAGCACCAAAGTACTATCAGCCTAGTGGTATGGGCACAGTGGAAGAGATTGGGATACCAGTCTCTGCTTCAAGGACTTTTTTTCTATATCTTACATGAATCCGTTATTGGATAAGATGCACAAAGTGAGAACAAGAACCCAGAGTTTTCCCAACTCATGCAAGTATGTAGTATAGACAGTCATTCTTCTTGTCTCTGAGAAAAAAATCCATTGGGTGCTGGGAAATCTATCTGTTGGATTAATGCTGAATTGTTTTATTTCAGAGTTTTCTGGTCTTGTCAGTGAAAATTTCAAAAGGTGCCCTGAAGAAAGGGCTCAAACAGATTCCATGTGCAATATTTTATCTTTCCTAGGTAAGACAGGTTAACAACTTGCAGAACCATTCCTTAAAGAAAAGAAAACAGCTAAGTGCTAAAATGCAAGTTTGGAACTCTAGTAGGTTTTGACAATCTGGGGCAGCAAGTAGCTACACCTGATAATAGATCTAAAATTGAAAGACACCATTGCTTTTCCTAAGCTTGTTACTCTCAAATAGCTTAACAAAATGCATGATGAAATGAAGAAGTATCTTTGTTGTCAGTGGTTGATTTAGCTAATATTGTATTATATCAAAATGGGTAACTAAAAGGAAGTATACATCATGATTTTAACAAGGACAGATTTGGGAAATATTCCAATCATTTTAAGAGAGACAACTTGTTTGAACAGCAACAAAAATCAGCACTTTGGCAATAAGTAATTATCTTATATAAGTTTTCCACTGTAATAAAGCAATTTGAAAAGAGCTAGTGGAATACATTTCAATGGTTCTAAACAATATCTAAATAGGGACATCGTGCCTGTTTTTACAGCCATGACTAATATTGTTTGCAACCTATTCATATAATTAATAATCCCTTGCACTTAAAAGGCCTGCCATCCAGTGATTTCAAGGTACTTTACACTTGTGAATAAAAATGAGCCTCATAATATGTGGTGAAATCATGTCTCCATTAAAAACAATAGGATTTTTGCCACTGATTTCAGTGAAGCCAAGATTTTACACCTGGTATTATTATCCATATCTTACACGTGGGAAATCTGAAAGATAAGTGTTCTATTCATCTTCAAACTGGAAGTGTATGGTATAACCAGCAGCAGAATTTAGCTGCAGCCTTAAATACCCTTAATGTGTATAAATCTACAATGAGTACACAGGAAAAAGGAAGCATTTCCCTCAGTACAGCATGTTAAGTTTGAATGATTTTATACTGTTATTTATAAAGTAATATACTAAATAAAATTAATATATAGCAGAGGAGTTGAGATGGGATTGATCCTCTAAGAATACCTCACTTAACAGAATGAGAGATTCCCACATGAAGTTTTTGGAATGAAAACTATCTCTAGATGTGTGCTTTAATGAA
>NW_017729032.1:116749791-116751607 GCF_001723915.1 Gavialis gangeticus
GATCCTCTAAGAATACCTCACTTAACAGAATGAGAGATTCCCACATGAAGTTTTTGGAATGAAAACTATCTCTAGATGTGTGCTTTAATGAATTTTCATTGCAATATTTAAATTTAAGAATGTAGTAGCCTTCTATAGCATAAAAGCCTTTACTTTGCTTACTTCTGCTCTACTATATAATCAAAGAAAATTTAATGGAGTGCTCTAGAGTCCTCACTGTTCAAATCTTCTATGTATTCATATGTGGTCTCTGCACTGCAGTTTAGCTTCACACTGTCATTTAGGAGCTCATTTAAACAAATTAAAATCTACAGTCAGGGTTTTGTTGAACTGCATGTGCTCAGCATAGTTGAATAATTAGACTCAAGCGCCCCCAGTGCAAGGCTGAAGTGGTGTATCTGTTTAAATAGAAAAGCCATTTTCTGCATTGGTTCTTTCTGGTTTTAGAAACACCACCAGAGAACAAGAGATACAGTGAGTGTTTTCAGATAGAATTTCTTACAGGTATTTTTTTGCTGGTGATATCCACTGCTATCCGGGTAGCATTTTCAAAATGCACTTACAGGGCAGATTTTAGGTGCCCAGTGCTATTATCCCTAGGTGAAGGTTAGCTTCTGAGCATACCAACAGCCCCTCTTGCACTGAGCTGCTCATCACTATCAAAACTATTGCATGCCATACATCATCAGCAAAGATCCTGGCTTTCTCTGCTTAAAAAAATCCCCCTGCTCATTTTTGGATAAAAGAAACTAAACCAAAATCCACATTTTTCTTTGATTAAAATGAAATGTCAAGATAGATAGATACATAGATACATAGATAGATAGTAATGTTTTGTTTTAATCAAGGCATTTCATTTTAATCATTTTATAGATAGCTATATAGATATAGATGCTGGTACATCCACACTGCATGTGGGAAAGGATTACTAGATATGTGTAAATGCCAAAAATGGTAACTACATTCCTGGCTAAGTACCATTTGGACATGTAAAATGTGACTTGGGACATGTGAAACAGGACTTTGACCTTGGTCTGTTAATCCTGATGAGCAGGGATCCTGGTTTTCTCTGATTAAAAAAAATCCCCCCTAAAGTAACTCAAAAATCCACATTTTCTGTGATTAAAGTAAAACACCACTAAAATATACATTCTATATATATAAAGGGTCTCTGTGTGTCTGTCTGTGTGTCTGTCTGTAATGCTTTTGGGGGGCATGGCTGCTGGTGGGCTATGGCTCCAGCCAGTGCTTCATCAAAAATGTCTGTCAATTGGCTGCAAGTGCCCAGAGCATTATGGACAGAGGGGGTGAGGAAGCCATCACACTGAAGCATCCGACAGGCAGGGGAAGGCTGCAGGGAAGAGGGGAGGGAGGAGAGAGGAAGGGGAGTGGGAAGGAAAAGGGGGAGTTTTCACCGCCACTCCCCACCCCCGCTGCCACTACTTGATCCCAACAACAGCCACTAATGTATATATTAGTGGCATTCTATTATATATACACATATACACACACACACACACACACACATATACAGTAAAAGCTGTTTTCTGACATCCCCCAGGAACAGGGGGATGCCAGATAACAAAATATGCTGGTTAATTGAGCAGCCCTGGCCACCGCTTCTCATGCCACATCTGGGGTGTCTCTCCGCCCCTCCTGCGGCATCGCCACCCCTCCTGTCCTGCACAGCTCCACAGAGCCTGTTATGCCCCCAGGCCATGGGGGCTCGGCATCACAAACTGCTTTGCCCTGAGCAATGGGGGCTCAGAGAAACTGAAAGTGCCACAGTGGGCACTTCCAGTTTCACTTTATCTTA
>NW_017729032.1:116751809-116772326 GCF_001723915.1 Gavialis gangeticus
TAGCAGGCCTCTATTGAATGACCAGTAAGGACTGGACCATCAACTCCCTGCATCCAGCCCCGTGCATCCCCCCACATTCCCCTCCACTTCCCACTTCTGGCACTGTGGGACTCCCCTCACTCCCCACCACTCCCAATGTGGTCCCATGCACCCCCCCTGCCGCTGCTCCACCCCGCACTGCCACCAGCTCCCAGGAATGGTGGGGGGGAGTGGTATGCAACATGCCCCGCTTCCCTGCCTCCCTTCCCCTTCTCCTCCCTCCCTCTCCACCACTCTGCTGGCTGTTGTCAGGGTCAGGTGGCAGCAGCAGAGATGGGGGCATGGCGGTGGGGGGGCCCTCCTACCAGAAACCCCGCCTTCCTCTTCCCACTCCCCTCCCTCCGTCCCTCCCCTCTTCCCTACCACCTCCCCCTCCCTGCCAGCTGCTTCTTGTGGGGGGGGCACTGCAGCAGCTTCCTCACCCCATCTGTATGCAACACTCTGCACCCTGGCAGCCAGTTGGTGTGCACCCTCTTCGCAATGCATGCACAGTTACCCCAGAGCATTACGGAGAGACAGACAGACAGACTAAGGCATTTATTATATGAAAAAATACGTATATACTAGTGAAGTGCCCATTAACAATGATGTGGGGGGGCAGGGACCGAGTGCTGCCACCCACCACCCTGCACCACCAGGATCCCTGCTCATCAGGATTAACAGACCAAGGTCAAAGTCCTATTTCACATGTCATAAGTCACATTTTACATGTGCAAATGCTACTTAGCCAGGAATGTAGTTACCATTTTTGGCATTTACACATATTTAATAATCCTTTTCCACACACAGCATTGATGTACCAGCATCTATAGCTATATTTCTATCTATAAAATGACTAAAATTAAATGTTTTGGTTAAAATGAAACACTACTATCTATCTATCTATATTGGTAATTCATTTTCAAGCATCTACATTGTTACTAGGCCAACATAGTAGCTGCATGCTGGCCAGATACATATGCGGTTCCATGAGTATCTCTGGGCTCCTATACCTGCGCAGGGAGGTTGCTCCAATGCACTGTAGTTACAGCATATTGGGGCAGAATCACTTAATCGAGTCTGCACCATTTTTCAGTGTGGGGATGTTGATACACATGACATTCCAAGCAATTTAACTGGTGTGGCTTTTGGAACCATGCTTATTAAATACCCCCTTCCTCCCTGACTCCTAGAGCACATATATAAATGACCTTCCATTCTTCTAAAGAATTACAGATGCACTGGGGGAAAGTGAGAGAAAATAAGAGATAACAAGATAGGAGTCTTCTACATTGCTGGTTTGAATTCTTATCAGGAAATTGGGAGCTTCATGTTCAAGACCCTACATCAGTTAATATTAAGTATAAAGTTTTCAACAGGACAGACTGAGAGCGAGTCCCCTTGGAACATCTTATCATTTGATGAATAAGCCACACTTGCTGGGAAAAGTATAAGTTCATGCTCCAACTTTAAATCTGGGTGAGTGTCTTAACCATTGCATGGTACCTTATGCCAGAAGAAGATACAGAGCTGAGAATCCTAAAACCTGAAGCATGGAATCAAGCCCCACACCTCTCCTTGGCATTTCATACTGACTACCTTTAGTATCGCCCTGCTCAATTTGCTACCTATTGTGAATCCTATCTTTAGGTACCTAATTTTCTCCTCACACCAGGTAAGTCTGGGTACCTAATTTGGAACCAAAGGGAGCACCTAAATGTGAGGTATGGTAAAGCCTAAGTCCTACTGTGGATCTTTAGCCCTGAGAATCTAAAGGTTTTATTTATACTTATATCCATTAAAGGACTGAGGTGCTCCAAATTTAGGCCCAGTAGCATATGAGTTTTATGCTCCTAGTCCCTTGGATCTAGAACCAAGAGTAGGTACCTAGATTGCTATACTTCTGGAGAATTAAGTGCAGAAAAAGAATGACTCTGAAAAATGCTCAAGGTGAAAAATGCCTTGAGTTCACCAATAGGAGTCAGGTAGAATTCAAAGTGAGGGCTGAAAGCAGTATGGTAAAAGTGCCAGAGAAGGAAGATGGCACATTTTATGCAAGAGGATATCTGAGTAATATATGCCTCAGATTAAGAAATTTATTGATCATTGCAGCTTCATTTTGATTGGATTGGAGAGGACAAAATGAGTGTTGTGGAATACAAAGGAAATGAGGAGGAGCAAGAAACTGCAGTAATTAAAATGGCAGGGGGAAAAAGGGGTGGAGGAGGGGAGAAGGGAGAAAGGAATAAGGAGAAGGATTCCTAAAACTTTGATTCCTAAATTCCAATAGCATGGTTTTTTTCCCTGCAGTATATTTTCCCCATATCACATAAGTACTTTTTTATTAAGTCTGTTAGTATGACTCCAAAGTATCAGAAGCATTGAGTTTAAAAGTCTACCTGGTTTAATGGTCACTTGAGACATGCATTATACAAAAGGACTTCTGAGTAGTATATGCCTCAGATTAAGAAACTGTTATTGCATTAAGAATGTGAAAAGGAATAAAAGGCTACAGTTTAAAGATAAAGGCCATTTTCTTGCACCAATTTAACTGAGAGTAAATTTGTTCTTCATGATTCTATTTTTCCCTCCTGGTGGAGAAGTCAAATTTAAACAGTTCCTTTGGAATGATTTATTTTTCTTCACAGGTAAGGTTCAGGATGATGTTCTGATATATACCCTTAATAATCATTTTAATGTGTTAAAATTAACTGGATTTACTAGATATACCTACACTATCCCACACGTACACCTTGATAATCAAATGAACAGGAACTAATACTCTGGCTCAGTTATGTCAGAATGTTGAAACAAAACCCAAGCAGCCACAAATCCCTCCCAAACGAGTCTCCATAGCAAACATAATTTCCAACACTGTTCCTTATTGTGGAGATGCCTCATCAGATGCCACACAAGTAACTCAACTTCTTTAGTAATTTCACACTTGAATGGCATCAGATATTTAAGTATTCACTGGAAACAATTGTGGGAGCACAGCTTAAAACACACGTAACCTCTTGGATTCAGCTTTAATCAAAAGGAAACAGGAAACAAAAGATCTCTGCAGAAAGGGAATACAAAATTTTCATCATGGAATGCATGACCCCTGCCAGAAGATTTGACATTCATCAGTGTAACAGAATAATGTACAGTTTTAATAAATTTATCATTCTTTTCCAATTCCCTGAAATTATTTAATAGGGACAGTAGAAAAGATCATAAAATTTACAATAGCAGGAAAGCCAATCACTGATAAATGACATCTACTATTAGTACAGAAATTTTGGATTAAAATATTAATTAAGTAGATACAATTAAAAAAAAGTTGTGTATGTCCCAGAGTTCCACCAACCTAAGAGGGATTTATCAAATGTGTTCAGTGAAGGAGAACTTGTTTTGAAAAGAGATGATTAGTTCACAGCTTGATTGATACTCCTTACTGTCTAAATTTGTTGGGCTTGCAAATATGCAAGGTAAAACCAACCTTCACAGATTAAGAATTTGCAGATTAAAGGTTCAGACAATGTCTGCTTTACTAGGATTTGTAATTTTTTTTTGTTTGTTTCCTTTTCATTTATGGCTTTCCAACATTGATTAACAGCTTTGTTTTCTCTTTTAACTCATACTATAAGGCTTTAATCTGAAATTATTTGTCCCCTAAATAACCTTTCTTTTTCCTATTTAAAAATAAATCAGAAACAACACTTATTCCAGTTCACAGTTCTTATATAAAAGCAGAATACATTTATACATGCTAATAGGTGGACTACTGGGCTGGCATATACAGAAAGGCTGATTTTATATCATCTGAAAGGAGAAAAGTAAATTGTGTTTATTTATAAGCAAGAATCCTGATTTACTCTGACTTAAAAAATCCCCAATTTTTGGACTTAAAAATGTAACCTAAAAGCCACATTTTTCCATGATTAAAATGAAATACTACTAACTGTTGTTTCATTTTAATCTAAGTGGCATTTCATTTTAATCATGGGAAAATGTGGATTTTGGGTTACTTTTTTTAAACCAAAAATTGGGTATTTTTTTTAAATCAGAGAAAACCAGGATTCCTGTTTATAAGTAAGAGTCAAGAAAATATTTGAGACTGCCAGTTAATGTCTGCTGTTTTAGCATGTTCATGGCAACAGCTGGTGCTCAGATATCACTATAAAATGCATTGTGTAGGAACATGTTCAACAGTGCAAAACATCTGCAATAAAATCCAATCTGGAAGCTTGTTTTGTGTTGCACCAAAATGTAATTAACCCTTGGTCCTCTTCATCTTCTATTGTATCTATTACTTGGAATTCTTCCCAACTCCTTCTATTCTGAACAGTAACTTAAGGAGAAGGCAGGGCAGATTTGTACCTTATAGGGCGCATCTACACAAGATGCTATTGCACAGTGATTACTGTGCATTTATTTAGTACTTGTATAATCAAGTACTGAATAAATGTGCAGTAACTGAAATTACTGCTCAGTAGTGCTGGCATATGCCTTTTAAGTGACACTACTGCACAATAGCCTAATAATACTGTGCAGTAGTGCCTTAGCAGTGTTGGTGCTGTGACACACTACTGTGCAGTATTATTCGGCTACTACGCAGTTAACATCTCATGTAGATGTGCCCATAAACCATCTAAATTAGAGATGTTTATAGCATAAGATTCCATGAGCTGGAACCCACTTTATCAAATGCTGTGAAAGATTGTTAATAGACTAGTGTATAAAATGGAGAGTAATTTGAATACAAAAGGTAAAACAAGAGGCGGAGAGGAGAGAAGGAAGAAGGCAGTGCTAGGAGAAGCAACAAGCAAGAACCCATAGGAACAAAGAGGTCACAAAAATTAATCCAGGTAATGGGATAAGAATTCATAGTCCCCGTTTAAACCATACTTAACATAATCCAGTCTGTTCCATAATTTTCCAATCAAATTCCAAATTTTCTGTTTAAGAACAGCTACCCTGAAGTCAGCAATTGAGTATTCATGGAGATTAAGTGTTCTGTCACTGCTCTTTTTGTCTTTCTGGAGCTGTCAGATTGGTGTTTGTTCATTCTATCGTCTAGAGGTCATCCCATCCCATTTGTGGTGTGTCATTTGAATCACAGAAAAATGCGGATTTTGGGTTACGTTTTTAATCCGAAAATTGGGAATTTTTTTTTTTATCAGAGAAAACCAGGATCCCTGGTTCTAATGTAGAACTTGAGTGTAACAATATATCTAGTGGTAGGCTTAGGATGAAAACTGTTAGTGTGAAAGTAGCTGCAGTGATCAATTAGTTTCTGATAAAATGTGGTAGCAATCTGGACATTGCAAATCTTCACTGTAGTACCTAGAAAATAAATTTGCTGGGTTGAGTATTTCAAGGTTAGTATGCTGGAAAAATGGAAGTTGTTAAAGTTCTGGTGAAATGTATCTAGATCCCTACCCACATGTCCATACAATGAAAATATCATTGATGTACTTTATGGGCATGAGAAGGCAGTTGTGGGCTTTATAGACTTCAAGGTTTGCCATAAATATGTTGGCAAAATTGGGGGCTGTGACACCTCTCATCCTGTGCCCCCAAGGTCTTTTTGGGATTAGCACAGTTTACTTCCTTAGTTGCCCAGTGGTCTATGTCCTCTCCTGCCACATCTTGGTGTTTTAGTTTGTTATGCACCCTCACTTCAGTTGAGAAGAGGTTCTTTCTCTCCATGCATCCCAAAGTGTTAACAGTAGGCCTCATACAACTGCAGGCCCAGACCAGGGGCTGGCCCTACTCCAGTCATTTGTGTGTAAGACTGTCTTCTTGACCATTCTTGGGAACATCTAGATCTGATGCTACATTGCCATAGCAACACATTACAGTGACGTACAGTAGGCAGGCACAAACCATGATACCACAGCTACATCACTGTCATAGACAATGGAAGGTTAGGGCTAATGGGGCTTAGGTCCTCCAGATGTAGGGCAGCAGGTAGGGCTGCAACACAGCCCACCATGGGCTCCAAGCAGCTGCAGCGGGGTTCAGGAGGGACATTCACGCAGCAGTGAGGGAAGGAGTGCGGCTGGGGTTGGGGCAGCTCCAGACACTGCACAGCAGGGGTAGGGTGTGGGACAGATCCGCCAGTGACTCATCTGGGGGCCATGGCTCCTGCTACTATGCGCACCCCAGAAGGGCATGAGGGGCATGTACCCCCAGATCTGCATGGGGGCGGGGTAGGCTGCCACTGTGGGCTGGGGCCAGGACTGCACTGGGCACTTCCCAGTTGGGAAATTGAGTCAGGCTGTGCTTGGGGTGGGCAGCAGTGGCACTGGGAGAGGGGCTGGGGGTGGGCTGCAGCCACCACAAAATTTGCTGTAGCCCCACCAAAATGCCTCCAGGCACCACCACCACCCGCCCAGAGGGCAGCCCAGCCCAGCCCAGCCCCATGCCATGAAGAGTCCAGCACTCCCCCTGGCCCCAGTCTACAGCACCAACATGCCCTGCCCAGCATGCATATCCAGGGCATATGCCCTCCCAGGGTGTGCCCAGAGGTGGGAGCCGACACCCCCTCCTCACCCCAGGTGTATCCTGGATGAGCTGATCATAGCTCCATCCCATACCCTGCCGTGGCTGTGCAGGGCTGCCCCTGCCTCTGCCCGTGCCCAGCCCTAGCCTTAGCCCCAGCCCCACTACTTCCCTCACTGCCATGCAGGGAGTGTGGGCAGATCAAGGCCCCAGCGGTGAGGGAGGGAGTGAGGCACAAGCAGAAGCAGGGGTTGGGTTGAGTGGGGCCCTGGGCAGGCCAGGTGGTGTGACAAGCAGAGGCCCGGAGGGCACATGCCACCCCCAATCTGTGTGTGGGGTGGGGGTGGCTGCTGCTGTGTGCTGGGCTTTGCTCCCTGCTGCAGCTGCCCCAAAAACAGCTGACATGATGTGCTTGCCACTGCTGGGCTGTGCTACGCTCACTGCCCACCCAGTGGCAGGATGCATTGACAGAAGGGCTCAAATCCCTGTGTGCAGTGGCAGTTGCATCTGCCCTGTGCACAGTTTGGGGGGCCATGTGCCCCCTGAGCCTCTGCTTGTCCTACCAGCCGGCCCAGCCAGGGCCCCACACACCCCAGCCCCAGCTTCTGCCTGTGTCCTGCTCCTTCCCTCACCACTGGGGCCTCGATCTTCCCCTCCATTCAGTCCTTTCCCTTCCCCCTGCCCCTTCCCTCACAGACTTACCTGCTGTGCATGCTCATCTGCCCCAAATAGTTTTTTCTCCCTCCACCTATGATCACCGTAGTAATGTGGATCCCTCAATATAGCCTTTTGCTATGGCGATGTAGCAACTTAAAATAACCATGCATTATTGGCATGGCACAGTACAGGCTGTTACTACACCATCATTTACTACTTCCAGAGCAATAACAATGGCACCATAGGGATATGCTCTTTGAGTCCTACTCTTAATTAACCAACACATCCCTCAGCAATAATATTTGCAGGTTTGGCTCACCTACAAAGAATTCTCTAGTGCTTGGCTCACCTGAAAAGCAGTCTCCAGGTCTTTTCTCACCCACAAACCTTTTCCAGGTACCTAAGTACTGTTCTAGTCAACCCTGTTCATGTCCTTGACAATAGATTCATAGATTCATAGATGCTAGGCTTGGAAGGGACCTCAACAGATCATCAAGTCTGAACCCCTGCCTAGGCAGGAAAGTGAGCTGGGGTCATAGTTTCATAGTTGGTAGGGTCGGAAGGGACCTAAGTACATCAACTAGTCCGACCCCCTGCCATGGGCAGGAAAGGATGCTAGGGTCAAATGTCCCCAGCTAGGTGGCTGTCTAGCCTCCTTTTCAAGACCCCCAGGGTACGGGCAAGCACGACTTCTCTTGGAAGTTGGTTCCAACTCCTAGGCGCCCTGACAGTGAAGTACTGCCTCCTGATATCAAGCCTGAATCCACTCGCAGCCAACTTATGGCCATTGTTCCTTGTTACCCGCAGTAATGCTCGGGGGAAGAGGAACTCTCCCATTGCCTGCTGGTTCCCCTTGGCAAGTTTATAGGTGGCCACCAGATCCCCGCTCAGCCTTCTTTTCTGGAGGCTGAATAGGTTCAGGTCCCACAGCCTCTCCTCATAGGGCCTGCCCTGCTGCCCCCTAATCATGCGAGTGGCCCTCCTCTGGACCCTCTCAATGCTATCCACATCCCTCCTGAAGTGTAGCACCCAGAACTGGATGCAGTACTCCAACTGCAGCCTCACCAGTGTCGCATAGAGAGGAAATATCACCTCGTTGGACCTGCTCATGATGCATCTATGGGTGCGTGACAAGATGTGATTAGCCTTCCTGACTGTGTTCCCACATTGGCGACCCATGTTCATCTTGGAATCAAGATCCTTCTCTGCCTCTGTGCTGATGAGAAAGGAGTTCCCCAGCCTATAGGTATGGTGCTGGTTCTTCTTCCCCAGGTGCAACACCTTGCACTTCTCCATATTGAAACCCATCCTATTCTCATCCACCCACCTCTGTAACCTGTCGAGATCTTGTTGTAGCCTGTCCCTCTCTTCTAGCATGCTCACTTCTCCCTACATCTTAGTGTCATCTGTAAACTTGAAAAAGGTGCTTTTCACCCCTTTGTCCAAATCGCCAATGAAGATATTGAACAGTGCAGGCCCGAGGACCAAGCCCTGGGGAATCCCACTGCCCACATCTCTCCAGGCCAAAAATGACCCATCCACCACCACTCTCTGGGTGTGGTCCTCCAGCCAATTTGTGACCCATCTGACTATGTAGACATCGACACCACCAACGCCCAAATTTTTAATGAGGATGGGATGAGAGACAGTGTTGAAGGCCTTCCTAAAGTCCAGGAAGACTACGTCCACTGTGACACCTGCATCCAAGGCTTTTGTGACCTGGTCATAGAAGGCCACCAGGTTGGTCTGAGAGGACCTGCCACTAATGAACCCATGTTGGTTGCCCCTAAACATAACCCCCCCCTGCTGACTCCTCGCAGATGTGCTCCTTGATAATTTTCTCAAAGCACTTCCCCAGGACTGAGGTAAGACTAACAGGCCTATAGTTTCCTGGGTCCTCTTTTCTCCCTTTTTTGAAAATGGGGACCACACTGGCCCTTTTCCAGTCATCAGGCACCTCACCAGAGCACCACGAGTGCTCATAAAGCTGTGCCAGGGTTCCTGCAATGATCTCTGCCAGTTCCCTAAACACTCTGGGGTGCAGGTCATCAGGACCTGCTGATTTGAACACATCTACTCCCTCCAGATCCTCACTGACCCTGGGCCTGGCTGTGCCTCCCCTGAGTCCATCTGGAATCCCAGTGCGGGGGATGTCCCTGTCCCTGCTCAGAAAAATGGAAGCAAAGAATCTGTTAAAGAGATTATCTTTGTCGTCTGGTGTTACCACCAGATTACCAAGCATTTCCTGCAAAGACCCCACATTATTTGGCACCTTCTTTTTACCCCCTATGTATTTAAAAAAGGACTTCTTGTTATCTTTGATCTGGGTTGCTAGTCCCAGTTCCATCTCTGCCTTAGCCTTCCTAACCGGCCCCCTACAATCTCAAGCCAAAGAGATATAATCCTCCTTGGTGATGGCCCCTTCCTTCCACTGGGTGTACACCTCCTTTTTGGCTTTGAGGCATTCATGGATGCTTTTGGTGAGCCATGGGGGCTTTTAAGCACTCTTGTCCCCTTTAATCTGCATGGGGATCGTCACGCTTTGCACTTGGAGGATCATGTCTCTAAGGAATGACCACTCTTCTTGGACTCCCAACTGCCTTCCCCTCTGGGACCTCAGTGCCTCCATGACTAGTCTCCTTACCTCATTGAAATGAGGAGTCATCCTCAACGACTTGGAGTCATTATTGATGCCAAAATGAACATGGGCCAACAGTGTGGGGACACGGTCAAGAAGGCCATCCATACCTTGTCATGCATCCACAGATGCATCTCAAGCAGGTCCAAGGAGGTGATCCTCCCCCTCTATGCAACACTGGTCAGGCCACAGTTGGAGTACTGCATCCAGTTCTGTGCACCGCACTTCAGGAGGGATGTGGACAACATGGAGAGGGTCCAAAGGAGGACTACCCACATGATCAGCAGGGCAGGCCCTATGAAGAGAGGCTTAGGGACCTGAACCTGTTTAGCCTCCACAAGAGAAGGCTGAGAGGGAATCTAGTGGCCATTTACAAACTAGTCAGGGAAGACCAGCAGGCATTGACTTAACTGCCTCTACAAGCTGACCTGAAAATTCCCTGTCCAGCTTTTCTCCTTGGTTAGGTGACCTGCAGTAGAACCCCACCATTAGGTCCCTTTCCTCCTGACCCCCTTGTATTCTGGCTCAGAGCCCCTCCGTCTGCCCTACCTCAGACCCAGTGCTGTTTGCAGAGAGTATGTATTGCTCTTTGACGTAGAGTGCCATACCCCCACCTTTCCTCCCTGTTCTATCCTGCCTATACAGCCTATAGCCCTGGTTTACCACCCAGTTGTGCATTGGATCCCACCAAGTTTCAGTGAGCCCCACTACATCTGAGTTTGTGTTAGCTAGCAGGAGGGCAAGTTCCTCCTGCTTGTTCCCCATACTGTGAGCATTAGTGTAGAGGCATTTAAGGCCTCCTGAGGGTGTATGAGCCTCCATCCCAGTCCCTGGACTCTCTGGACCCCTGTCTCTTACCTGGGTATTTCCTGTGCTCGTTACCTGACTTGGCTGGGTTGTTCTTGTGGGTATCTCTTGGTTTGGTGTTCTGTGGCTCCCTTGGTCCTCCTCTTCCCTATCCTCCAATGTGCCTAGTTTAAAGCCCGTCGGAGGAGATCAGCCAACCTGGAAGAGAATACACGCTTACCTTTGGGGGAGAGGTGAAGCCCATCCCACCCAAACATGTCTCTCATTCAGAAGTGAGGGTCATGGTCCAGAAAGTCAAAGCGCGCCATGAGACACCATTCCTGAAGCTGCAAGTTGATGTCTCAGATGCAGGTCTCATGGCATCTTCCATGCCTGCTCACTGGAAGGATCAATGTGACCCTATCTCCTTTAGCTTGTCCTCCAGCGCTTGGTCTGGACTGCTCCTAGCTGCATCATTAGTGCCCACATGGATTAGGACCACATGGATCAGATGACCCCAACCAGATGCCTATCCAGCCTTCTCTTAAAGACCCCCAAGGTAGGGGACAGCAAAACCTCCCTTGGAGGCCCATTCCAAATTTTGGCTACTCTTACCATGAAGAAGTTTTTCCTGATATCTAGCCTAAATGTGCTCTCTGTCAGTCTGTGACCATTGTTCCTTGTTACCCAAAGAGGCACCCTGGTGAACAGAACATCTCTGATCCCTTGCTGCATCCCCCTAATGAATCTGTAGGCAGCCACAAGATCACCTCTCAGCCTTCTCTTGCAGAGGCTGAAGAGATCCAGGTTCCTCAGTCTCTCCTCATAGGGTTTGTCCTGCAAGCCCCTAACCATATGAGTGGCCCTCCTCTAGACCCTCTTGAGTCTGTCATCATCCTTCTTGAAATACGGTGCCCAAAACTGAACTCAGTACTCCAACTGTGGTCTGAACAATGCCACATAGAGGGGAAGTATCACCTCCTTGGTTCTATTTGTCATGTATCTGCTGATGCATGATAAAGTGCTGTTAGCTTTGTTGATGATTTCATCACACTGATGACTCATGTTCATCTTGGAGTCCACTATGACTCTGAGATCCCTTTCTGCTTCTGTGCTGTTGAGAGGGTCACTTCCCAGCCAGTAGGTGTGCTGGATATTTTTGTGCCCTACGTTCAGCACTCTGCACTTGTCCTTGTTGTACTGCATCCTATTGTGTACTGCCCACTTTTTTAACCTGTCCAGGTCTGCCTGCAGTTGTCCCCTACCCTCTGAAGCGTGTACTTCACCCCACAATTTATTATCGTCCAGAAACTTGGACAAAATACACTTCACATTCACATCCAAGTCACTGATGAAGATATTAAAGAGTACAGGTCCAAGAACCGAATGCTGTGGGACCCCACTACTCACATCCTTCCAGGTTGATACCAACCCATCTACTACCACTCTCTGGGTGTGACCTCTAAGCCAATTTGCCACCCACCCCTGTAAACATCTATGTCACATCCTCTTAATTTATTTATGAGAATAGGATGAGATATCATATCAAAGACCTTGCTAAAGTCCAAGAAAATGACATCCACCTCTACTCCTGCATCTAAGCGTTTTGTGACCCTGTCATAAAATGAAACCATATTGGTCAGGCATGATCTACCTGCTACAAATCCATGCTGGTTTCCTAGCTGCATTATTTTTCCCACTGGACTCCCACAAATATGATCCTTCATAATCTTTTCAAAGACCTTTCCAAGGATAAAGGTGAGGCTGACTGGCTTATAATTATTCAGATCCTCCTTCCTCCCCTTCTTCAAAATAAGGACCACGTTGGCGCTTTTCCAGGCCTCCAGGACCTGACCTGAGTGCCATGAGTGCTCAAACAGCTGTGCCAGTGATTCTGCTATGACACTGGCCAATTCCTTCAGTACCCTTGGATGAAGCTCATCCGCGCCTGCTGACTTGAACACATCCAGTCCATCCAACTGACTCTGTACCAAGTCAGCATCAACAGTTGGTAGGCTGGTATCCCTCTGATGCCCATCTAAGAACCCATTAGAAGACTTATCTTGAACCCTAGCCAGGAATATTCATTGAATAGCTCAACCTCATCCCCCCTCTGTCACTAATTGCTTCTCTCTTGTTCAGTAGGGGTCCTATGCTGCCCTGTGCCTTCCTTTTACTCCCTGCATAACTAAAAAAAGACTGTTTGTTGTCTTTAATTTGTGTTGCCAGCCTCAGCTCTGTGGCTGCTTTGGCCTTTTTAACTGCCTCCTTGCAGGTATACTCCTCCTTGGTAGCTTCCACCACCTATATGCCTTCTTTTTTGCCATAAGGCTCCCCTGGATTTCCCTGTTTAGCCAAGTTTTTTGGCTCCTTTCCCCCTTTTTCCTTGTACTGGGATAGTCTCCCACTGTGCCCAAAGGATCGCTTACGTTAGGAACAACCACCCTTCCTGGACTCCCGTCTCACCAATACTCTTCTCCTGCAGTGCATCATTCACTAGACTCCTAAGCACATTGAAATTATCCTTCCTAAAGTCAAGCACTTCCACCTTACTAGTTATCTACCCACCCTACATTGTATGGTAAATTTGATTGATCAGTAGTCACTGTCCCCAAAGTCACCACAAATCTGCAGTTCCCCTACCAGGTCCTCCCCTGTAGACAACACCAAGTCCACTAAGGCCTTCCCCCTAGTGGGACCATATACCTCCTATTTTAGGTGAAGGTCCTGCACACAGGTTAAGAACCTACATGAACAGTTAGATTTGGCTGAGTGCTCCTGGGTATTTTAGGTCCCCCATGACAACTACATCCCTAGACTGTATGGCCTCTGACAGCTGCCTCAAGAATTCCAGGTCTAGCTTTTCCTCTTGGTGCTGCGGTCTGCTGCAGACTTCCACCACCAAGTCCCTTTCCCCATGACCTCCATGTATCCTAACCCACAATGCCTCAACTTTCTCCTCCTCTGATCTCATTTTGATTAGGGTAGATGTATAATGCTCCTTTACATAGAGAGCAAACCCACTCCCTTTCAACCCTACTCTGTCCCTTCTGTACAACCTGTAGCTTTCAATGTGTATGGCTCCACAACTGCTGATGCTGTACCCAGCTGTGCCCAACTCACTGTGCAGCCTTCTGTAGCAGGCCAAGATCAACTTTGGAGCTCTGCCTGCTGCCAGGTCATTCAGGGACAATGGCAAGAACACCAGTGGGAGGGAGATGTGAGGGAAGGGGAATTGCCACAAATTATGGATAGGAAGAAGGGAAAAATATCACCTGCTTCAGGGACTTAAAAAGTCTCCAGTTGCTGCTCCCATGGCATGGCTCAAAAGGTGGATGTGGCTATGCCACCACCTCCCCTCTGGATCTGCCTCTGAACTTTGCATCTAAGTCATTTACATGCCTAGTGGGTATTCTATAAGGAATTCTATAGCCTGTGTTATTCAGAAAAGTATCCTATCTGGCTTTAAAATCTGCTAGTCACAAGTACTTCAGATCAGGATACAATTTGGAAATCATGCATATTGCAGGATTGGACTTTTATCATTGTTATTTCTCTCTGAAATAAGAAGAATGTTTCATGACTGTTGAGTACATAACATGAAGTCCTAAACTAAAGCAAGAAATCTAGGGGTTATTCATCACAAGGCCTAATACTAAAAGATTCCAGAGTCTATTGTACTACTGCCATATTACAACTAGAAGAGAGCAACAAAGCAATAGACTAAATTTATGTCACATTGTACAAGACAAGATGCTATGAAAGCTATTGAAATGAATGTTATGTCCTCATTCTACATTTTGTGCCACTTTTGCTGAATGCTGGGGAGTGTTCTAGTAATTACTAATTTGTAAGTGGCACTCAGATTTGTGGATCTTACTAGTTCTATATAAAAGGAACTGAAAATATAGGGCAAAAGCAATGATTGGCAGCTCAGTGAATTAGAGAAGCACCAACAAGAGGTATAAATGGTTTAAGGTGAAAGAAAGAGGTATAAATAAGAGTAATAGGACTGAATTGTGAAAGGAAAAAAAACTTTGGATGAATATAATAATACTTAGTAATAAAAACTAGTAGATTATGAAACAGTCTCACAGGGGAAGTAGTAAGATAGAAACACTTGAGCTACACTATGTCAAAATGAAGAGGACAAAGTACTCAATTTCACCCAGGGAACAATCCTGCTATTATTATGAAAATAGTAAATATAACTTACCAGGAGAAAGTTGGTTCTCATTGTAGTGCTGCAACATAGATAAGAAAAGGCAGAGAATCCAAACATGTCAGGGTTTTGAAGAAAATAAATGTGAACAACTCGAAAGGGTCTAAACCCCTTTGAATAATAGTCACTTTGACATTCAAAAGAAATTAAAAAGGAAATTGCTATTTAATGTGCTATAGCTAAGAGCTGTGCATGCCAGGGAGATTATATCACAATCTGCAGTTTTTGAAATTTATAGGTATACAATTTTGCACTTCAAAAACCTCCACCAATTATGACAGTCATTTTGCCTTATGTTCTTTCATAACAGTAATGATTAGCAGGAAATTCATGAGCCTCAAGAATGATAAATGATTTAAAAGCACATTTTTCAGCTGGTGACGGCTGCTGGACATAAGAAAAAGAAAGGTATTTTGCCTGGCATGGCAAAATACAAGGGTCACTATGTTTCTGGAATGCATAACTTATTGGACAAGCTAAGAGACTGTAGCAATAGTTATAGTTGCACAGCCTATCACTAAAACAGAAAAAAGGGGCAGTCAGTGCAAATTTTTATCCATGTGAAAGAAGGCCTGTATCTAGTCTAGAAAAGGGCTTAATGCTTTTTCTTGAGCATCTTCCAGATTAGGTCTTTAGACCCTCTATGCTCTTATCTATCATTTACCTTATCTAAAATGTTTACTCTACACTATATTTGCTGACTGATGGAAAATGCTCTTGTGATCAGCAATTTGTAAATGACACTCAGATCTGTGGACTCTACTAGTTTCATTCTAAAGGATACTGAATATATAGCCCCAAACTGTAGCTCTGGTATAAAGTTTCCAGGGTCAGACTGACTGGTACACTGACTCTGGAAATGTGTGGTTCTCTAGTGGCCCCAAAATGTCCAAATAGCTAGGTTAACCTGGTACAGTTCTCAAAATGTAAATTATATCAGTGGTGCTTTAGGCACGGACTGAATTTCCTAACCAGACTCTCACCCTCCATTACACATGTGTGTATGCGCGCACACACACACACACACACCTCATTTGACAAAAATAGCATAAGTATACTTCAAGATAGAGAAATACTCCTGCTGTTTTACTACTTCTTTGAAGTCTGGAACCTTTATCTTTCATGACATATTTTCTTTAATCAAATTTTATATTCATGGAAAAGATAATATGCCACATTTTTTTCTCCTGTGAGAACCAGATTGAATGCCTCTGTCACACAATGAATACTGTTATACTGACTAGTTTCTAAAGACAACATTTTGAACAGATTCAATTTGAATAGTTCCATTAATCTAAATAGGACTTTCTGCATATTAAGGTCATAACAAAAGTGAGTAAAAAATCTGATGCAAAGAACTTCCCTCATCAAGATACTACTCAAAATGTAAAAAGGATGGGCCAATCTGTACTAATTTTCAAATCATCTTTTGTTTTTCATAGTGATTTTTCAAACATTAAGCCTGAGAATAAGTTTAACAAATTGTAACAATAATCCCCTAACAGAATCCAGATTTGTAACATAGATCAAAAACATAAATCAAAAACAATTTAATCTACTTTTGAATTCTGTTTAGAAGTTTTGTGCAATTCTCTTAATAACTTTGTTTTAAATTGAACTAATATTTATATAAGTTTCTTAAAGAATCTCCACTGAAAATATGTTTATTATATAAAAATAAAAATTATTCAGATTATTTTGATAGGACTGAGTCAGTATCCTGAATCTCACACTTACTTCCAGCTTTTAATCACATGCACAGAGTAAGTAATTTATAGATGGGTTTTTTAAGCAACATGTTTCCTCCTAAATTAGTTTTCCTACTACAATAAAGATGATTCACTTATGAAAGTTTATTTTTAATGTAACAACAAAATATGGGTAATAAAGCTCTTCTGCATCTGCTGAAATTGTCCGTCACAAGTTCTTTAGAATTCAATAAATAACTTGAGCGTAATAATTACCTTGATGCCACACAATTGTAATATATCTTGAGGCACACATTTTGAAGCACCACCTCAACTCTTTTAACTAGATGACTAAACAGCAGAGTGGTTTGAGTTGCTTAACAATACATTAATACTATATTACTTTCCAGTGAAAATGCAGTTTTATTCTACAACAATACTGAAGTTATTTTTCACTTACCACTTACTATTTTTTGTTTATTAATTCATTAGACCTTTATAATGCTCAAACATTTCATCCAATTGCTGTTATACATAGCAGTGGAGGAGCTGTGGTTTAGTAAATTCAGCACCCAGTAGGGCTCCTGTTTATGATTCTAGGGAAATGTCTGGGACTGCTCTGACTATGCTGTCACTGCAATAGCCCCCAAACAGCTTGACTACTAGAGCCACGTCCAGATGTGCAGGGGTTTTCACATGTGCAGTGGTACAAATAGTAGTGGCACAAATTTGTGTCACTACTTTGTGCTGCAGTGCACATCTCTGCACATGTGGTTTGTCGTGGACGACTGTGTCCCGCTTCAAACAAACTGCCCTTGCCCAACTCCTCCCAGCTTCTGGCATGCTGGAGCAGCTGAGGCACAAATGGAGCAGTGGAGATGCTCTGGGTGACAGACAAAGCATTACCCTAGGGCTAGGGACAGGCATTACACATAAACCAGCTTAAGTGTTCAGAAACTGATTTGAACCTGTAATAGAACAGATGTTCAGTGCACATAAACAAGTTTGAAAATGGCTGACACAGGTTTGAGATAAACCTGGTTGAATGTAGTATCATCAGACTTAACTGATTTGGCTCAAACCAGTTTATGCAATGTCTGTCCCAGACCCCTGGCTGGTTTAAGGTAAACCAGACACCTCCTGCATCCCAGCATGCTCTCTGGGCTGGGCAGGGCTCTCTGCTCTGTAGCAGGGCTGGCCCCTCCCCTCTGCTCCCTGGCTGCAGCTCCAGAGACTGAGGGCTGCTTCTCCCGTCCCCTCCCCTCCCCACTTCCTGCTAAGCAGGAATCACCACTTCCATTCTGCCTTGTTGAGAGGTGTCTGTGTATTAGCTAGCAGACCACATGCTGCCTAATGTCTGTGCTGAATCAATAGGTAAAATCAACAAGCAGAATCAACAAGTAGCTGGTAATGTCCCTCTGCTGTTTTCTTAATTGGGTGGTAAACACTGTTATTGATTCCCTGCTGGGCTAATCAGAGCTCCTGCCAGCCTGGTCACACCCCCTCATCTCTATACTGTGGAAGGAAGGGAGGGGCTGCTCTAGCACCCCTCACTTCTAGCCTGAGCCACTGCAGGCACATGCCTGCATTTCTGGGATGTCTGTCTGGTTACAAAACTGATTTAGTGCTAGCCAGGTTAAACTAACCTGCAAAGATTGGATCAATTCAGGCTCAGGCTTTTTGAATGTCTGTCCCTAGCCTAGAGGGCCAAGCCTCTGTTTGTTCCAGTACATGCTATTATAGGAGTTTTCTTTCTGTTTTTTCATTTGGTTGGTTTTGTTCTGTTTTGTTGGTTTGTGTGGGGGGGGCGGTTAGTTTTGTGGTGTTTTATTTTTGCTACTAAGAAATCCTGGTAGCAAATTTTGCCCCTGCATTGCAAATTTGCAGTACAGGGCATCTTTTAATGTTACACACATGTGGTTTGTGGTGCCATAAAGAGGTTTGTGGCACCATAAACTGCAAATGCCTGCACGTGGGGACACAGCCTAAGAGTTGCCAGACTACAATATACTTCAGTCTTTCTCCTTGTTGCATTATTTTCCATCAGGCTGAGACCTGCGAAGTATCATTCTTAAAGCTAACTGCATTGGCTTCATGCAATCCAGGGATTATTCTATGTAGGGAGAATTGCCACGTCATTATTTAATCCATCGTAACAAAGGAATTGTGCCTAAGCCTAACATGCAATAAAAAATAATTTCTAACACATATATGCATCTTGAAGTAGACCCACATTGTGGTTGTATTTATGTCATTGGGGTCTGTGTCTCATAGTTTCATAGTTTCTAGGGTCGGAAGGGACCTGAGCAGATCATCTAGTCCGACCCCCTGCCATGGCAGGAAGAGCACTGGGGTCAAATGACCCCAATAAGGTGGTCATCCAGCCTCCTCTTAAAAACCCCCAGGGTGGGAGCCTGCACCACCTCACATGGAAGCTGGTTCCAGACCCTAGCCGCCCTGACCGTGAAGTAGTGCCTCCTGATGTCCAACTTAAACCTTCCCTCCGCCAGCTTGTGACCATTGTTTCTGGTCACTCCTTACGGCGCTCGGGGGAACAGGGACTCCCCCAGTGCCTGCTGATCCCCCCTAACCAGTTTATAACAGGCCACAAGATCCTGTGTGTGTGTGTTCAGTGAAGGTACATAACTCATAGGTACAGTATTAAACACAATTTACTTTATCTGAAAATATTTAAAGACAATAAACTGAGCAAATAAGATTGAATTTGCATAATACTATATGGAGGAAAGTTTTAGCACCCTTTGAATATACTAAACATGAACATACCATGAAAATTAAATATAGTTCTTTTGATTTAGTGTGACAATAACCCAATGTGTTAAGTGTTTCTGGAAGTATGCATATCTCTGTAATTATTTACAGAGATATGCATTTACAGATCAAGTGCTCCCTAAAGTGAACACAACATGATAAACTGCAATTATTCTTCAGAAATGTATGTTCTAGAGACCATTCTCTGAACTAAAGATAATGATTTACAATCTTCTGATAATAAATGAAATTTAATTGTACTTCAGAGCACTCTCTAAGCACCAATAAGCATGTCAACAGCTTGAAAATTTCAGAATCTCCAAGTGATTTTCATGATGTTTCTCAGACCTGAGTTTGGTAGTCTCTTGCTTTTCACGTTTCCCTCACAGAAAATGAAACATGCCATTCTGGCTAAAAGTTACAGAAATCTGAAAATAAGACATATAGATTGAATTCTGACTTTTTTTTACGCTTTTGTTTCTTAAGAGAGTTTGATGGGTTACATAGACCAGTAATTCTTTAATTTGATGGAATTAAGAACAAAAAAGCTGAACTAATTTAAGCAAACAAAAAAACTTGGTCCATAACCTTCTCTTTCTTAATTTCAGAACTGAAATTTAGAAACAATTGAATTAAATTTTTTCTTTTAGGCAGGCTTTCTTCTACTTCTGGCTCTTCAAGCTTCTGCACTTCTAAAACTGTAGTTCACTCCCTGTTTATCTTTCCTTCTCCACAAACTGAGCTTCACAGTTACCTTCTTATCTTCCTAGAGAGATTAGCTATAGACTTCTATTGGGTCTATTTTGAGTACCTTCTGCCATGCCATCTGAATGCCAAATGTTCTTGGATGTCCTCAATACCAGGGTTAGGAGTCAATCTAAATGCCCAAACATCTGGCATTTGGTCCAATCATCTAAATTAGTGCACTTCCTCAGGTAAACTAACTTAGATTGAAAATGGGCTAATCTGATCCAAGAAAGGGTAAACATGACCTCATGAACACCTGCCTGCATTTGCAACACAGTCCCAGGACCAGAAAAACCCAGCCACTTGACCCAGCCCCAGGGCTTTGCTATTCTCACTGCCTCCATGACCCTGGGCTGTGCTAGTCTCACTGTCTCACCACCACCACCCAACCTGGACTGGCTATTTTTACCTTTGTAACCTCCCCCTTACTGGGCAAGCCCTCTCCTGTAGGTCCACCAACCCCCCCACTACAGACTTGCCAGCCCCCCCACCCCCAA
>NW_017729032.1:116772565-116774647 GCF_001723915.1 Gavialis gangeticus
TTGCCAGCCCCCCCACCCCCAATCCCCAAAACCTCCCCTGGACACAATAACTCTCACACAGTGGACTCACCTATCCCATAAACTTAGTCCCACTCTTGATCCCACCCTCTCCATCCCACAATCTGACTTGCTTACATCAGTTTTCCTGTGCAGCTCCCCAAAGTGGTAAATGGCTGCATGCACCATTACCAGTCTATGTTTACACATCCTAAAGAAAGCTGCATGAACATAGAGCAGGTGCAGTGAACAACAGTATGCACCCAAAGATTTACTACTTTATACCTTATGACATTACCTAAATCAATTCATAGTAGTGGCAGATGCTCTCAAATCAACCACAATCACTCTAAACTCATTTTACTCTGGAAAAAATAAACTACAGAAGGAACAAGACAATGGAAAACTAAGCCTATTTAGTACAGTTCATTACAAATAAATGTAATGAATAAGAGTATAATGAAGTGTGGTGGGGCAGGGAGGGGATAGGGAACAGGGCACAAGCCAGAGGAACTGATCCTGGAGGGAAGGCAAGGGTAGAGGTTGGAAAAAATAGAGACTACTGCACCGCCAAAAGGTAGCACTGCCAATGACTCTGCCCTGTGATTCACTGCAGCCCAGGGACCATGTTACAACTCTAGTAATGAGGATTTTTAATAGTTTACATTCATGTTAGACATAATTTTTTCTTAGTATCACACCTGTGGGCAGAGCATGTGCCTTTGGTTGTTGTGCATTCTGTGTTTTTTCTGTATTTACCCTTTTCCCCCCCTTTTCTCCGCTGGCCTTTTGCTTTAAGAAGAAAAAAACGTGGTCTGGCCATGTGGGCAAGATAAGTCTACAAAATATACTGCCTGAAGCATAATTAACAATATTCTGGAGTAAATTATCTTAATATACAAGTCCACCTACAGTGCCAGAGTTAATCATTTCTTTATTTAAACTTCTGTTTTAGGAAAATTTTGCTCTGGACTTCCTTTACATATCAGGGAGAACTGCAAATTAGCCTAAATTCATAAAAGCTTGTTCAACTCAACATTTTTATTCTTAAGCATCATTCTACTTAGTGGAATTCCCAGCCACAGGTGAAAACCTGACTTTTGTACACAGTGCATATGAATAGTTGAGTGTGTCAGAATAAATCTACAACAACCAATATGCTGAGCTGCCTAGTGAATAGGAAATATCAAAAAGGGATGTTAAGCTTGTAAAAAGATGCCTCCCTTCAATTCATAATCAGGA
Organism: Gavialis gangeticus; assembly: GCF_001723915.1. Taxonomy (NCBI): domain Eukaryota; kingdom Metazoa; phylum Chordata; order Crocodylia; family Gavialidae; genus Gavialis; species Gavialis gangeticus. The sequence continues at coordinate 116,773,805 of NW_017729032.1, forward strand.
ACCTACTTTTCTGGAAACAAGGGCCTAAAACTTTCTTATGCAAAATGGAAGAATAACCAAGGATGGTGTTAATAAACCTGTGGTTAGAAAACTTAACTGAGATGTGAAAGATTTCCCTCCACCTTATTTATAGAGTGTCCTATCCATTTGGCTATAGGGTATTTTGAATATTAAGTATGATATATGAAGAGTTACAGAAGAAGAAATTAAGAAAATCCCACCTCAGAATACCCAATAGCCCCCAAATTAGGGTTCTTTAATAAGTGATCTGGTTCAACTCCCTGCACCAGTTCAGACAAACAAAGATAGTTTTCATCTTTCATGTCATCCTGTAGCTACCAACTGGGCACACCCTTGTGGTAAGATGGTATCTGGCTACTTCCTCTGGTCCCCTTATCCGTCGCTTACCTGCCATGTCTTGGTGTTCATTGAGATATTGTCTCAGGAAGCTGTCTTTAGGGAACCTAAGCCTAAGCTATGGGTATCTTGTCTCCCTATCCTGTCCCCAGCCCCAGCTCAAATGGGGCTGTGTATGGCTTTGCCTTTTCTCACCCCAAAAACCATCAAGGTAAGTCCAAAAAAAACCAACCCTCAAAAAACCCCACAGGAATAAAATCACAGTACACTGGGCACTCTGCTCTACATCTTCCTTGCCTCCCATCACAGCTGCCCCTGTCTACAAAGTGTTACTATTGTTATGAGCAGGGATCCTGATTTTCTGTGATAAAAAAAGATATCCCCAGTTTTCAGATTAAAAAGGTAACCCAAAATCTGCATTTTTCCATGATAAAAATAAAGCACCATTATATATATATATATATATATATATATATATATATATAT
>NW_017729032.1:116779647-116793829 GCF_001723915.1 Gavialis gangeticus
AACAGAACTGGTGTGTAGTAGGGAGTCTGCAAGATGCTATCATAGTACACAGAGTGGAGGATTGGTCCATGAAATATCAAAAATATAGACACTTAGCCTGAGTCTTCCTACATATTGCTTACATCCTGTCTCTTAAGCAGGCAAGCTGGTTTTATCTGATAAAAAATCCCCAATTGTGGGATTAAAAAAAGTAACCCAAAATCCACATATATATATATATATATATATATATATATGTGGTGTTTCATTTTAATCATGGAAAAATGTGGATATTGGGTTACCTTTTAATCCAAAAATTGGGGATTTGTTTTTTTATCAGAGAAACCCAGGATCCCTGGTCATGAACAGAAAAACAAGAGAAAAGAACAGCAAGCAAGCCTGTACAGGGCTTTCAAAACAGTCTGAGGTCCTTGGGGTATCCCACTTTCCCAGGCCTTTCTAGTGTCTCCACAAACAGTCTGTTTGGATATACTCACCCCACCCCACCCTCCAGGGTGAATATAAAACCACCCTCAATTCTTTGTATCCCCTTCCTGGGGCCTCCCAAGGCACACACACAAAAAAAAAAGAGTGGAGAACCCCAGTACTTCCCAGACATTTCCTTCTTCATTCTGGGGTCAACAGAACTTCCTCCTCTCAGACAGTAGTTCTCCTGGCCAGAGGGGTTTCTGCCCTTGCCGCCTTGTAGGGCTCTTTCTCCCTCTGCCAACATGGCCAGTCCCCTTTCTCTGGCCTGGGGAGAGTTGGTATCTCAATCAGCCATACCCACCTGGTCAGCTGACTGAGCTTCCAGCTCCCTGGGTGCAGGTGTGATCATTGATCTCTCGCTCTCCTCTTCCTGCTGGGTCCCAAAGCTGGCTGTCTGTGGAGTGAGAATTGTATGGGCCCCCAGCTCAGGGCTGGCCTCTCCCTTTTAAGATCCCCTGCTCCTTTTCTCTACAGCAAGCTGCTCAACCCCTGCTCCTGTCCAGCCACAGCTTTCCTTGATGGCCAAGATCCTCTCCACCCCATCCATGCTGGCTGGGTCCTTCCTTACAGCAGGTAATCATCCCCTTCTCTCCGCTGCAAAGGTTCAAGCCTTAAAGGGGCCATGCTGGTTTTCCTTCCCTGGTTCCCTCGTCTGCACAACAGGTCTAGGGTCCCCTGTTACAGGGGCATCGTTTCCCCTTCATATTTTGTTTTAGACTGAATCCTGTAAGCATGTTCTAAGAACACCAGCCAGATAGATCTGTTGAAGGGGTCATAGGTTGGAGAATGTCTGGTTTGTAAATTCTGTTTGGCATCAATATGTTGAATAGCATAGATACTTGGGTCCGAAGGGAACTTTACTACCCAACAACAAAAATACAGGTGTTTAGGGGACTTTCTGGATGGAAACTTAAGCACTTCTAAGTTTAAGCAGAACATGAACAGGCATTTAATGAACTAAAATTTAGATACAAAACCATAAAGTGAACATAGCCCCCAGGTCTCATTTATTCTACTGTAAGATGATTTGTTTATGCTTTGTATGTGCCTAGATATGGGAACAAAGAATATTAGACTTATGAGTTCTCAGCTGCTTTTTCTGATGCAGCTAACTTATTGATGAACTATCACTGAAACCCTCAAAGGGTACAATTAAAAATATTGGTAAAACAGAGGTGCTACTGCAAGAAAAAGGCTATTTCACAGAAAAGTGTTCTTTAATATAATATTAAGTTGTACAATTTATGTCTGTTTTCTTCCTTCTGGTGTTTTTCAATACACTTTTATCACTGGCTCTAAATTATACTTTCACAGGAAAGGTCTCCCTTTTAACTTTTAGGTCAGTATTGTTCAGATCTTTTCACACTGAATCAGTCAGTTCTAAAGCTGGCAAAATCCTTGGCAGGCTTGTAAATCTTTCAAAAGATGTTATCCAATTACCCTTCATGGTCCATGGGATTCTACAGCATGACTGTTTCCTTCTATGTGAGGAATTAAGTGCTCATGAAAGGTTAGGGACCATTGGCTTTGAAAAGTAAGGTTTTGCATTTTTATACAGTTCAGATACTATGGCTGTATCTATAGTTATACTGTAATGATCTATCAAAGATATTCAGCTGTGGTCAATAATGTTGTTCCTCTCTCCAGGTCAGAGGAGTATTAAGCTTCACAGCTTTCTAGTTTATTTTACTTATTTAAGAGAAACTGGAACAGATCATACATGTGCATCTTTGTTCTTAGATTTGAATGAGATCACAGAATCCATCCCAAAGTTTCTGTGTCTGTTGCATGTCTGGACATTTGTCATGTACAGCCTTCTTCTGGACAGGTAGTAATGGGTCATAAAGATCCTAGGTCTTTTTTAAGATAAGAAAGAATATAATAAAGAACAATTTCTAAAGAGTTATTTTATTTTATTTTCATTCTCCAATCCATGAATATAAATCTTTGATAAATTTAGTTTATTAACAAAGGAAATATACAAGATAAATTTTACTAAGCTCTTTGTTAATGGCAAAAAGGATTATGGATCCTACTAGTTTTTAAAGTGAAGTATTTATACCAATAAACATATATTGCAATTGTAGAAGCAATGGAAGATTTACTAAATTAGTTTCATATGTAGCGGAAAAATATTATTTCATCATACTCTGTCGGTCAAGTACATCAGAAAAATACTAATTCAAAAGCATTACACAGGCAATAAAATTGTAGTTGAGAACAAAATGAGAAAAAATATATACTGCTTTTTTTAAAGGAGAATTTTAAAATCCTTTTCATTGTGATGAAAAAAAAAAGAAGTCAGCAGTGATAGACATCCAGCTGCATCTTAAATCCTTGGTGATGACCTGTAACTAACCTTTGACACATGGTGACTTCTGGAAGCATTCATGCATGTGTTCCAGTTCATATCATGAAAGGGTTTTGCTTCTGCCTTGCAAAGGCAAAGCGTATATAATTATAACTTAGTCAAAAAATATCTTCTGGGCCTGATTCTGCATTTCTTGTAATCAACCATTTTCACTTGTGCCAGGGAATTTTAATGCCACCAAACTGGAAAAGTACAGGACTTTGTTCATTCCATACACAGTAGTAAATAACAGTAGCTAAACAATATTGAAGATGTTAAACAGTAGGTCCTCTTTTGTTTGTTATAACTCTTTAACATAAATTGGAAATTAGCTAACAAACCTGGCATTTTCAAATGCAGTTTCTGGAAATGTAATTTCTAGAAAACACTGTTTCACAATTTTTTCCTTTATGCTGTTCACCTCAACAGAACTTGTAAATATTTAATAGCAATTAGTATAAGTTGGATTCAATGACATATAAATGTATTTGTGACCCATGATTACAGTGGTTAATTACATTTAGGGAACATACTGGTAGTTTTTTAAAAGGTGACTGTTGTACAAGAACATGCAGTATGATCTTCAGCAGAGCTCAGATTTTAGTTACTTTCATATATAATTAATTCTGTTTACTGGAGTTTTGTCCATTGCAGATTAAACAGAGATTGCTCATTTTACATCTCAGGACTATGGTGCACTTATAAACATCTCTGTCACAAATAAGAGGACATTCTAAGTTATCAAATGAGGGATTATTTATTATTTAAAACAAGCATCTAGGTTTAGTGAGAAGGCAAGAATACAGTACCTGAGGTGTACAACTGCATAGTTAGTTAGATCCCCTTATGTTTATTTCATCTAATTATAAAATGATGAGAGAGATCAACCATAAATTGCTAAGCATTTTAGCATGTATTTTATTTACCATATTTACCTGAATCCAAGATGATCCCTAGTACAAATTTAATGTAACCCCCCAATGATTACATTCTAGACATGGATAACTTATAAATTTGTTATTCTTTTCCATATCTGGAATCTAATTTTTGGAGGGCAAGCAATGGAAGGGGTAGAGGTGATGGTGGGGCAGGGCAGTCAAGTGGCCTGACACCTTCCCCTTCCTGCCTGTCTCCCCACCACATTCCCCCCTGTCTGCCTTCCTCCACTCCCAGTACCTGGATGCCCACACCTGTATCAACAGTGCCTGTACACCTCCTGCCTTCCCCCCTAACTTACACTCTTCCCACATGGCCTTGCCAGTGTCTGCCTCCCCTACCACTTGTGCCCTTCCCATCTGTTTCCTGCACCTGCAACCCCTGATGCCTTTCTTCCCCCACCCACTTCCTGCTTTCTATGCTGCACCCACCCACCCTGCTACCTGATCCCCTACCACCACTCACCTTCCCCTTGCAGGTCCAGCCCCTGCTGGGCCCCACTCTGGCTGAGGCAAGGACTACATAACCGGCTGTCTCTGGCCCCAGCCTGGTCACGTGCTATCTGTCGTGGTAGTGGCAGCTTCAGACCCCAGCCCAGAAGCTGGGGCTAGAGTTGCTGCTGCCACTGCATGTCTAAGATAAAGCTGGAGGCAGCATGTGCTCTGTGTTTCCTGTCCTGACTGGAGTGAAGCCCTACCAGGAGCCAGAGCTCCAAGGGAAGGGTAGTGGTGGCAACCAACAAAGGCAGGTGTAGGAAGCAGAAGCTGTAGGGGAGGCAAGTGCAGCTCCAACTCTGACCCCAGGTTTGGGTTTGGGTTTGGAGCCAGAGCCATAGCCACAGCAGCAGCTGCTGTCCTTTCCCCACCATCCCAGCTTATGCTTGAATCTAAGATGAGGGGCTTTTTTGTGCATGTTGGATGGGGAGAAACCTCATCTTAGATTTGAGTAAATATTGTACTATCTTGTATCTTCTCTGTATTTTGACAATATACAGTAAATTGCTGATGTGTTTATAAAACAGCTATATGCTTAATAATTAACCTCTGTCATTTTCATCTAGACCAGTGATTCTTAATCTGGGTACTATGGCGTTCGAGGCTGCCTTGAAATTCTTTCAAGGGTGCTGTGGGGTGCCAATCAATGTTAGCATTATTTGGCATTTCATGAGATAAACCCAAATAGGAATCCACAATGTTAAATACATTCTGACCTCCTATATAGTAAGAACTAAGACTTGCTATTTTTGAGAGGTGTCTCAAGTTTCACGAGGGTTGCCTCAAGTCTAACAATGGGTGCCTTCAGGCTAAAATGATTGAGAACCACTGAGCTAAAGACAGAAATCAAAGGACACTGAACAAAGGAAAGTGAATTAAAAATTGTACATGGGAACATTAAGCATACTGCAAAATATTTATCTGAGACTGATGTTAAGCAACTAAAACTCTGATAGTTGTATTCAGACTCCACTGAAGTCACTGGGGTCAGGCCTTCACCTTCAATTATTGAAGTGCTCTGCATTCCTAAAGGATCAGGCCGTCCCAGGCAGGATCCCTACACCCTCTCCCAGTGGTTCTTCCAAGCCTGCACCCCCATCCTGGAGAGGGCTTGTGGCTACCCCCACCCAAAAGCAAATACCAAATCCCCCAAAAACAAATGCAACATTAAATTCAAGAGAATCTCAACAAAAAGAAAGAAGTTAAATGGCACCCTAGGGCAGCACCTGCCTATTATGTTCAAAAGCTTTATTCAAAAGCTTTTGTAGCAAATCACATTACCTGGGTAAACTACAACAAGTAATTATGAGACTGTCTTATGATCTAATTTTTTGTCTTCTTTCCCCTTGACTTTCCTTTTAGTTTTGCTATCTTCATATGACTTGGTTAGAGTCCAACATATGTCCACCTCCTTGGTAGGTCCAGAGAGAGAATGAATTGAAATTTCACATACATTTAGGACCTCGCTGTCAATGTTCTTTGACAGGTATAAGATGGAAAACTCCTACTTAAGTACCACAGAATTCAATGTGCAGAATATAACAGAAGAAAATAGTTTGAAACAACAAGGGGGGAAAAAATCCTTCCTGACTTATTTGCTCTTTGCAGGCATCTTTTAAGTGTGGATTTAGTTCATAGAACAATGGGTTGATCCAGTTTTAATGCAGAGAAATTTTCAATTTAATTAAAAAAAGATCCAATTTACATTTAATTCAATTGTTTATTGCACTTCAAATTTTCAGATATATTCTCCTTTTCCATAATTAAGAACTTTAATCTTCAAATTTTGAGTCTTGACCTATGTCTCAGAAGAGAATCCTCAGGATAAATGGAGCTTCTAGCCCAAATGGCAGCAAGGTCAGTTTATTAGGTATAACCACTCTAGTTTTACTGTTACATTATCTTTTCCTGCTAGTGAAAATAAGAAGGAACAATGCGTTAATGAAGCACAGGACATGATTACTTGGTCATGATTACTGGTCCACACCAGTCATACTGAGGTGGCTACATTATGTATTTTTTTATGGGATAGAATTCATGGAACAGTTAAACCTTGTTTTTCTGGTGTGTTCTCTGCCATGGTCATTTAACGATGAAGACATATCTGAAGTCATCTGTAAGCAGGTAACCTGCCTTGCTGTCCTCTGCATGTGGGCTTTTGTTCTCCACAGAACCCCTCATCTAGTCTTCCCAGGTAACTCAGTCCTAGGCCACAAACAAGCTGATAAATAAATAACCAGAATCCACTGCCCCACCTTGAGCACTTGAGGAGGGATCTTTTGGCTCTAGCTCCTAATTCAGTAACCTGGTCCTTTGTAGAAAGCAGTGGCATCCAGGGCTTGCTTCCTCCAGTCCCTGCTTAGTCTTCCAAGAGGTTTTTAAAGCTCTTAGCAGGACACTCCCTCTCTGTCCAAATGCCCTGCACCTGGGCTTTATCAACAGGGCTGCCTGTTCCCCCTTAAAGGGGTAGACTATCCTGTTACATCATCTTTTACAGATTTTCTAGAATTATGATGTTTAAATTACCCACAGGAGACTAACAGGTAAGTTATACTTGTTGCCATATTCCCATTATAAGCACAGAGTATACCGTAAATAGTATGGCAGTTTTTCAAATAAAAAGGTCAAATAAGTCACAAAAACTGCAGTGGGTGTATTACATGTACAATTAATGCAACTGAAGAAACTGCAGAGCAATTTGTGCCAGAGTAAACTAATCCATTTGCACCCAGGACAGCAGCAATTTGAGCCAGAGAGGAACAGTTTAGGCCGGGGCTGTTCCTGCCCTGTTCTTCCCTCCTGTAGCATCCAGGGGGAGCTCCAGGCTTCATCCACAGCTGCCCAGGGGCAGCCCGGAGCTGGCAGAGGGCACAGGGCTCAGGCCCAGGCAGCAGGTGATTGTGCTGGGTAACAGAAGAGCTGGCTGGGCTCTCACAGCTGCCGAGCTATGTGGCTAGGCAGCAGGCAGGAGTGTGGCCCCCTGTTGGCTGGGCTGACCAGGTACAATTTATGCCTGGGTCAATGTCTACACATATGCGTTGCACAGTAAATAACTGCACAGTAGGAAAGTACTTATATTTACAAGTACTACCCTGCTGTAGATTTAATTAGTTTCCTGCAGCCTAACAGGGCTGCACATGTAGATGCAAGTCATTTACTGTTTAGCTAATTAGTCTACTCAGCAGTAAACATCTTGTGCATATGCACCCAGTATGGCCTAGATGTTTGGACCTATTACAACTGTTTCATACTACTCCTTAACTGACTCCAGGGGGATCCCAGGATTACATCAGTCCTATCTGTGACTGCATTGCTTGACTAGGCACATATCCATGGAGAAAGTGGTACAAGAAGGTACTTGTACAACCCAGTCCATTGAGGCCATAAGTAATCAGGCAAAAAATCAATTATTTTAATTATGCTAGGAACTGAAATAGTTTTCTGCTGTCCCTAAGATCAGGATGGAAGCAGAATCATAAAGGTGAAATAAAGTGATGTATAGCCCTGCAAGTCTCTTACAGGGCTATACATATGAAACAGAGACACAGACTTGGAATGGGGCCTCCATCAGCCCCTAATGATGAGGAGAATGCATCACTGTTATATTCTAAACAACAAAAGCTAATATTTGAAAAGTAATAGTAATAGCTTTAAGTATAAAGACACCCAAATTATAGCTAAATTGGATCTTTATGTCTGCAAGTATAGTGTTATAACTGCTTATGAAAGGTTCAGCCTAATGATGGTTATGTTGAACTAAGTGTAAAGTCTGCACATACCCATTATGTCCCCATCTAACCTCCCAAAACATCAGTACAGATCAGCAGTTAAATCAACATAACCCTAGTTAAAATATATCCCTGGTTAGGTTGATCTAAGTGCTGATCTGTACAGATGTTTTGGAAGCTCACACTGGGCTAAAAATGATTGGCCTTCATTTTATCTGAGGAGGGGAACTAAGTTAGGTCAGGAACAGGTTAGCCAGATCTAATGAAACACATTTGGAGTGCAGCCCTAGGGCTAAGAAAACCAGCTGAAAGGCTCAAGGTTAATTTTTTCCATGACTTACTTCAATCTGTGTGATTCTAGATCAGATACTGCACACATGCATACAGACCCTTATTGTTCATGTCATATACAGTTTTGATGGTTCTGGTATCTGAACACATTTACTTTGGCCAGTCCTAAGCACACAATTCCTATGGAGGAACTGTCAGTACTGAGTACATCAACAAAACTGCTGACTACTATGAAGAATTAGGGATTATTCAGAAAGCAGGCACAGAGTAAGGGAAGCAGTTTTGGATTGCCAGCTGTGGGTGCCCAGGAAAATTTACGAGAACCTCTCAATGCTGGCTGTATATGGCTCCAAAGGGTTTGTTATGGCCCAGATATTTCTGGGTTGTAGAGATGCTTTTAGCATCTCTCCAATGTGCCCTAAACCCTGACCTAATAGAAATAGTACTTTCTTTGCAATACCAGATTTTGTAATGTAGATATTAGCCCTGAAAACAAGCTGAGCCCATCAGATCATTTCATATACATTACTGAACAGAAGTCAGAGTACAACAGCTTTTGTCACAGCCACTAAAGTTCCCAGTTGAGCTACTATCACTGCATACTTTTTTAATCACATCTATGAATTTATCTTGATGTAAAAAAACAAAACTATTTCTGGCTTTCTTTTTAGTTTATCTAACAAATCTAAAATCACAATTGATTGCCATATTTACTTTGTTGGACTCCATTGTTTGTTTCCACCTGGCTTTTGGATGTATCAAACTGTAAATAGAAAGAAAGAGAGTAATGTTTTCAAAAATGTCAAACAACATATTTTAAGATAATTTGGTGAAAGTTCAAAAATCAGTCTTCTCTTAAGTTCTTAGATCTTCAGCTAACCTGGGATAATTTATTTTTAACTTAAAGCAATGAATTTTTTTTGTATCATATTAATTATTAAAAAGCAAAGGTCTAACAGGAGCTCCACACCCTGGATAGCAGGGGATGCACTAGCAGCCATACTGCCAACAATAGCATCCAGCTGCAGCAGTGACTATTTTTGCACCACCCCCCACTTAACAAAGGTAGTGTTAGGGGCTGCTGCCCTGATTCCGGTCATGCTACTGTCAAAAATGTTAAAGAGAAAATCCAGGACTTCACCAACAATACCTTATAATGTACATGGTAACAGGTTGTAACCATATTGTTCTATGTAGAGGAAAAAGCAATCAGGACTCATGGCAGAGGTGATATCTTTTATTAGACCAACTAGATTTTTGGGAAAAAAATTCTTCTGCTTTGAGAAATGAATCAATTATGCTTTTCCTAGTTTTGTGTTCTTAGTTTTATTGGGTGTTTTTTTCTTGAGTAGTGAATTCCTTAGTGATATTAAATAACTGCACACTTCACTTGAGATGATTAATGTTAAACTAGCCTTTTTCAAGGAACCAGGATTAGCACTGGCTGGGTTCCCCTTCATTTTGGAGATGGTCCTCATGAAGTTGTTTCAGAATAGGTCAAGAAATAAGTGTGTGTTGAAGCAACTACCCAAAGGACATGGAAAATATAGATTTTGGTTCTTGAAATACTATGAAGCTTGGTTACAAAAAAAGGTTAAAAACTATAAAACAAGATGAAATGGGAAGAAAATGAGCAAAAAAAATTGAATTACTATTTGCCCAGTACTCCAAGAGAATTAAAATTTGGAGATTTGTTGACCTATCTCTTTCCTCAAGTAAGCTGTCAATTCTTGGTTTAATAAGACAATCCAAGATCACATTGTCTCAAGGAAAGAAGGACTCCAGAGATCTCCTTGCAAAGACTTCCAACATAATCTGATTGGTTAGATTTTGCACCAGCGCCTGCAGGAAAAGTCATATGAGCCACCCCAGTGTTTGATAAATGCCAATGTATGTGGATTCCACAGCCCTTTATTTCCGTATCTGCTCTAACTAGACACCAGCTCTTTGATTTTAGAGCTGACTTGGCAGGGATTCTCCTTTGGCTGCAGCTGACCCCAAGACATCTAAGAAGATCTCCAAAACAAAGAGGATGTATTCCTGGGTGCTCATATTTTTTTCCACTTAATCTTCATGGAGATAATTTGACTGCTGCTAATGCCTGAACTTCACCTGCCTTGTTTAATGGCAGTCTCCCCACAACTACCACCACCCTATAAAATATTCATACCCAAGACAATGCAGAGAGTACTCTGTAGTGTTGAAAATAGAAAATAAATGGTCCTGTTAAAGCAGCTGAGCCCCATCATCCCATTACATGATGAAGAGATTCATTTGTGGCATGTCCCTTATAAATGGAGTTAAGTGGTTTGGCCTGATCAACTACTTACTTTTACAATAGTTATAAACTTTTTTTCTGGACAGGCACTACAAGGTCAAATAAATTAATGCCTAGAAGAGTCCAAATTGAGACATTTGTAGATAATGTAGGCAAAGGTACTCTGCTTAAAACACGTTTCCATGTGGAGTAAACTATACCCTTCACTGTCTTAGTGTGTGTATATCTCCAGCCTGACTTGCCCTTTCTTTGTATCCTGCTGTTGTGAGCAGACTACAGAATTTACAGTTAGCATGGAAATGCTAATTATTTCAGGACTAAGCATGGGCACAAGTTCAAGATACTGGTACACCCATCTTCCACCTTCCTCCTGTTTCTTGGGATAGGACTGAAGAGCCATGAGCAGGCCACACCTTGTAGCTCCACAGCTAAGGTCTCTCAGAAATGTAACTAATGGAAAATTACCACCATGTTGGGTAGGCTTATTCAGTTACTACTTGTACTAGTTGCCTATAGGTGTTCTATAATTGTTCTATGTTATTAATGTGTTGTTAAAATGGATGTTGCTAGTAGTTGCTAGAAGTTATGTAACAAGGCTAAATGGTTGGTTATACAGTAGAACCTGGATCATTTGTATCCAGGTGGTTTGTAATTCTCCTGATGATTTCCAGTGGGTTGCCAAATTAAGAAAGAGCTGCTCAGCTGTTTAGTACAGCTTTTTACATCAAAGGGCACAACTTCTCTGATCAGCAGCTGTTTCTCCAATCAGCTGTGTAGGACCACTGCTGAGCTCCAGCTGATCAGAGAAGGGGGAGAGGATGGTTTTGAAATAAAAGCAATGGCAAACAGCTGGACCACCTCAGCCATCAGATACAGCTATTTACTTCAGCTCTCTATACCCCTGGATATTTCATAAACTTTCAACTTCACAGGGGGTTAGGACTCAGCAAACTATCTATACTATATAAGACAGCCAATGTCGGGATGGAACTAAGGCACCTGAACAAAACAAAACATCCTTGCTCAGCCTCCCAATGCGTGGTTGCATGCTATAGCTGATGATGCTGACCAATACACTGTCATACTGCATGTTCTCATTAAAGGTGTTCTATCATACCTTCTGAGAGAATTCATCCTTAGTTAACCTCCCTTTTATAGTGGCAATCTAGTATCTGAGATGTCCTCTGCCTCAACTGACTTATCATCATTCCAGTGTCATTCCCCAAACTCTCTGTGAAAGCAAGCAAGCCATTTTCAAGACCCTGGCCAAACAATGTGTCCAAACATCTGCATTTCTCCAACTGTAATCCAGAGATTTACACCAGAATTCCATGCCATACACTATATTCTACCTGTACAGCGACTGTACAGCTTTTTCCTCTGTCATGAAGGAGGAATTCAGCTGAGAAAATGTCATCTCCCTGAGGAATGAGCTTGATATGATTAGCATCTCACATTAATGCATGTACTTAGGGCCAGATTCTACTCCACCTACTAGGTGTCTAAGTGAACTTAGATGCCTATGAGTAATTCTATTCCACCTTGCTCAAACCCCTGAAAAATAGTTCATTCAAAAAGTAGACGGGTCCACTTTCTGATCACTGATTTTATGACAGTCATAAGATGAAGAACATAGCTTGTTACAAAAATATATATATCAATGTTTTTTTCAACAACTTGATTAAAATGGAATAGTGTCTCTCTTAGGTCCATCTAAGTCCACCTAGATGGAACAGGTAATCATTGACTACCACTGGGTTCACTTCCCCAACCCTAATGGGGGCCATCAATGACAACCACGCCCCCATCCTGTGCCTGCCCGAAGGTGCCATGGACTTCATCAACCACAAGGACTTCTTTTTCCATCATGCCGCAGGGCATTATCAACCACCATTGCCATTTTACCCACATCTTTGTCAACAGGGCACACAGCACCCTTTCTGTCAAGGCCTTCCATAACTCCACGCTTCCCCAGATGATGGAGAACAGATTCAATTTTATTAGTAGATGTTAAGAGTCATTAACCAAAAGATGACAAAGCCAGAAGGGAAATATAGACTCCCAGTATCAAGGTCAACTGAGTCATTACCATATTACTATTAATTATCAAGGGCACTGCACTTTGTCCATATGCCATGCTTCCTCCTCTCAGGCATTACAGAAGACTTCATCTATAGATGGAATGTCTAGTTGTCTCTGTTGCAAGCAGCACCAGGGACATTGGGTCCCTAGCTCAAGGCAGACCTGTCTCTGGTCCGCCTGTCACTCTCCTGTGTGTTAAGTGTGTGACATCTATTCCCCCAAACCTGGGGAGAATTCCCTTGGCTGGGAATGCTGTAGAAACTGTGGATGAAGGAAAGACCACATGGGACCCATGAGCTATGGGGTCTCCCAGGGAGAAAGCAATGATGTCAGTCAGGATTGTTATACGTTGCCGCAAAGCAATCCAGGAACCTGGCCATGCTGATGAGATTCTGCCAGCTCTGCCTACACCAAGTAGCCATCTCAAGCCCCCATACCTGCACTTTGGCAGACTGGATGTTGGCACCAGGTTTCATAGTTTCATAGTTGGTAGGTTTGGAAGGGACCTAAGCAGATCATCAAATCTGACCCCCTGCCATGGCAGGAAAAAGTACTGGGGTCAAACAACCCCAGCAAGGTTTTCGTCTAGCCTCCTCTTAAAGACCCCCAGGGTAGGAGCCAGCACCACTTCTCTTGGAAGTTGGTTCCAGACCCTAGCCACCCTGACAGTGAAGTAGCGCCTCCCGATATCAAGTCTGAATCTACCCTCTGCCAGCTTGGGACTGTTATTTCTAGTCACTCCTAGTAGTGCTCAGGGTAACAGGGTCTCTCCCAATGCCTGCTGGTCCCCTCTGACTAGTTTGTAACAAACCGCTAGATCCCCTCTCAGCCTTCTCTTGTGGAGGCTGAACAGGTTCAGGTCCCATAGCCTCTCCTCACAGGGCCTGCCCTGCTGCCCCCTGATCATGTGAGTGGCCCTCCTCTGGACTCTCTCCATGTTGTCCACATCCCTCTTAAGTGCGGTGCCCAGAACTGGATGCAGTACTCCAACTGTGGCCTGATCAGTGTTGCATAGAGGGGGAGGATCACTTCCTTGGACCTGCTTGAGATGCATCTGTGGATGCATGACAGGGTACAGTTGGCCTTCCTGAACACATTCCCACACTGTCAGCCCATGTTCATCTTGGCTTCAATAGTGATTCCGAGATCCTTTTCTGCCTCTGCACTGACAAGAAGGGAGTTCCCCAGCCTGTAGGTACGCTGCTGGTTCTTCCTCCCCAGGTGCAGCACCTTGCACTTGTCAGTGTTGAAACCCATCCTGTTCTCATCTGCCCACTCCTGTAACCTGTCTATGTCTGATTACAACCTATTCCTCCCTTCTAGCATGCCCACTTCCCCCCACATCTTAGTGCCGTCTGCAAATTTGAACAGGGTGCTTTTTACCCCCTTATCCAAGTCACTGATGAAGATGTTGAACACTGAGGGCCCACGGACTGAGCCCTGGGGGACCCCACTGCCCACATCCCTCCAGGTCAAAAATGACCCATCCACCACCACTCTCTGGGTGTGGCCCTCCAGCCAGCTAGTGACCCATTTGACTGTGTAGGTGTCAACA
>NW_017729032.1:116798829-116817716 GCF_001723915.1 Gavialis gangeticus
AATCCCCTGGCTGGGAAACTCCGCCCTGCCAAGGACTCACTACTAGTTGCCCCACCAGTGGATTGGGGCAGGGTCCTGGGACCTATCCCTCCCCTGCAGCTCTTTCCAAGTCCTCTGCCCCTGATCAGGGAGCCAAGGCCAGGAAAAATGTCTTAGCTCCCACCAGGAGACAGCTGTCTCTTGGCCTGGTGCTCCCTACCAATCCCTGGGATAGTTCCCAGAAGAAGTATAGAGCTCCCCCTGGCTACTGCAGGGGGGCCAGTGAAGAACCAGTGTGAGCAGGAGCAGATTGCTGCTGTGAGCAGCAATTCTGGTCCAAAGACCCTGCACATGTAGGCAACTGTCCAGGAGCAGTTACTTGTAAGTAGTTTACTCATGAGTAAACTGTTCCCAGATCAAATGGACATGTAGACACACCCAATAAGAGTCAAGCCTGAGTGCTATTTCTTATTCCAATATGATAATATGATGCCCCAAGACACCACATCCATCACTGCTACTGTTCATGCAGCACTCACCTTCTAAAGCCCTGACTGAATTTTCAGTCACATTCCACTGCCTGGGTACTGCCTTAACACCCATTACATTCAGTTTCCATGTTTGGTGCCTATGCTTAGAGATGAAGGAAAAGAAGTAGAAGCTGTTTGGCCCTGGCTTCCTCCCTGCTCTCCCCCATCCCCACTACTCTTAAGCCTCCTCATGATCCTTGTGGCACACAGCACCATCAGTGTGCCATGAAACAGCAGTGGGGAGTGCCGGACCACTGTGGGGTGCTGTACTATGTATTCTTTTGGGGAATATGGGAAGGGAGACATGCTTTCTGGGAACTGACTGGGGCTATATGCTAACTGAGGTCTTTAGCATTCAGTATAGTGAATGCTTCTTTCATAAGACTCAGGTCTGCCATGCAGACATAGACTTTGCAGTGGTATCAAGGACTATGCGTATCATGCAGAGCACTTCCTGACACTCCTTCATAGTCTATTCCTGATAAATAAATATATTCTTTTGGTTGGTTTTTATGGGCTACTATGGGGGCTACAAGATCCAATCCTTGTCTGCCTGCTACAAGGGTGCTTGAAGAACCTTATAACTAGGGTCCAGCTAGGAAGCAACTGGCAGCAGGGTTCATGGGAAGTTGTAG
Source organism: Gavialis gangeticus (assembly GCF_001723915.1). Taxonomy (NCBI): domain Eukaryota; kingdom Metazoa; phylum Chordata; order Crocodylia; family Gavialidae; genus Gavialis; species Gavialis gangeticus. The sequence continues at coordinate 116,799,974 of NW_017729032.1, forward strand.
GGGGCATAGTGGGGGGTGGTTATGACCCTTAATGGAGTATGGGGGGGATATGACTCTTAATGGAGTATGGGGGGGTGCAGGGACATTTCCCACAGTGGTGATGAGGCAGGCAGAGTGGGTGTTGGCATTGTTCAAGGATTTACCAGTTCAGAGAAGAATTTTCACAGCAACAGAGGGAAAACTCAGGCTGGTGTGACTAAGTTAAATTTATTTTCAAACTTGTTGATTGATTAGGTACAAAATGCTCAAGGACATGGACTGGATGCCTCAGGTCCATATCAGAGAGACCAAGAGAATACTTGGTAGTGGGCACTGTCCACCATGGGAAGGGAGAGGATAGGGGCCCCACAGATGTCTACAGATATCAGTTTAGAATGATGGGCTACAGATGGTGAGGACCCAAAACCCTACTACCAAACTGCCCTCTTATCTATTGGTGTGAGGCTCCCTCTAGGTGTGATGTTGCCTAGGTCCTCATCATATCCACACAATACAGTGTTGACCTCTACTTTCCAGTGCAATAGGTCCTTCCCATGACACCATTAGGATCACTGCTCAGACCAGGGAAAGGGGTACTGTTTAGGTCCACACACTAGGACCAGTAGAAGTGGGTGCTCTTCAGCCCCCTGTGCCGAAATCAGGAGGAGAGGTGAGTGATTCTTGGCTCCCCATGCTGGAATCAGGATGACCGGTAAATAGTCTTAGGCATTAATGGCAGGGCCTCTTAGGAGCCATCAAAGGAAATGAACTGAAACATCATTGGATCCAACAGGAAATGGTGTCTCCAGACATGTGACTTCCCCCAGATTCAGAGGGTCAAGGTCTTTCAGGGAACAGGTACTCACCCTGAGTCACCTGCAACATAGATGAAATGGCATCTCAGTCAACATCCTGTATTTTGATCATTGTGCTCTCACAACTGTCTCACATGTCCTGCTCTTCAGTGCACATGGAGCTGCAATGCAGTGCATCTCTTAATTCCCCAATTAGTTCCTGACAAGCTGCACATGTACTCCTGGTCCCCCTGTGCTCCCAGGAACCTTGTCCTGTGCACACGGCCCCCATGTCTTTCTGGGGCTTTCTTGCACTGCCTGCTGCTGACACAAGCTGCTATTCCTCCCCAGATGTGAAGGCTGGAGGCAGCCCTATCCTGAGGATGCAGGACAGCTAGTCATAGAAGAGCATGGCGTGCCTCCTACCCCTGAAGGGCTGATTGGTGTCATTCATCCCACTTAAGGTTGGATCCATTGGTTGAATCCATTTGGTTTAGCCCCCGAAATCCAACCAGTCCTAGTCATGAGTGTATTCTCATACACTTCCTTGTTGTGGCTGCAGAGTTACTCCTGGGTCTCCTTGTCTCAGATGGTGATCAGATTCATCATCTTCTTGAAGGTCCAGTTCTCTCTGGCTGCAGGTAGTGGAGTAAAATGGACTGGACTCTGCCATGGTATTTGGTGGCACCTCTGCATTCTGGGTTTCCCTGCGTGGGTCTGGATGTCACCAAGTAGATGAGGATCTGACCAAGAGGCTGTAGGTCAGGCTGCATGCTCACCCTGAGTGGGTGCTTGTGCTCAGTCAGGTGTTCCCTGCTCCAGAGTAACAGAAATGACAGAACTCTCTCCCACTTGTTGGGGGCAGAGTGTCTATGTCAGGATCTGGGTCATGGGCTGCTTGGGTCTCGATGTTCAGCTCTGGGATTTTGGGTCTGTGTCCATGTTTTGGGGGGCTGGGCCTTTGGGTCTGTACCTGAGTCTTGGGGATCTATTGTGTGTTTTGGGCTTCATGTGGATCTCAGGGTACTTTGGGATGAGGTTTTGGGGACACAGGAATCTTATCTAGGGTCTTAGGAGGTCTGGGTCCTGTGCAGAACACACAGGTGCCTCAGCCCTCTCTGTCTCCCTGCAGCCAGGGTAGGGCTGGGCCTTCCTGGCTCTGAGACAGTCAGGGTTCAGGATTTGTTTTGTGCTCCAATGAAGCAGTGACGTGCTACAGTATCTCCTTTTGGGGAGATCGGGGTTGGGGGCAGGGGTGATAGAAGCAATGGATGATGAAAAGCCAGTAGCGGGGGTCAACTTGTATTCATAGAGGAATCATAGACTCCCTGCACAGGTTATGCAAGCACCTACTCTGGATACCTTTAAGAAATACCTGGATGCTTCTCTTGCTGGGGTGATCTGATACCAGCTGACTTCCTGCTCCTTGGGCAGGGGGCTGGACCCAATGATCTCACAAGGTCCCTTCCAGCCCTAATGTCTATGAACTCTATGAATCATACATCAGCTGCATTACCTCCTTGTTGGACTAGTCTTAACCCTTGTCAGACAAGGTTTAAATTTCCACCTCACCATTTTTAGACTGGATTAAGCATTGTGAATGCTTGCACATTTCTACTGGTCTAAGCTGAATTCTATCAATGTAAATGTAATGCTTGTAAATTACAATGTAATGCAATGTAAATGTAAACGTACCCTTTATCAGCCACTGATCACAAGCTTCAGAAGATAAATGTTTTGCAGGTATCAGTTATAATTGGTCCTGTCAAGTTAACATAGCAGGAAATATGAGGGGACTGCCACCCTGGCATCTAGTGTAGAAGCACTTGAACTGCAGGGCTCCACCTGAACAGAGTAAAGAGGTGGTTAGCAGTTTTAGTCTGAAGTCAGGCAGAAGTTATGGCAGGGTGGCACAATAGAGACTAATTAATTTGGAGGCATGAGCTTTCTTTTTACATCTTCTTGCCACCCTTGGAATGGGATAGGAAGAAGACATAGCACCCCTGCTCTGTAATCATGACAAGGAAGTGAAAATGGGGATACAAGAGAAGGGACTGAAGATGGAAGATTCAGTCTAATGTAGTGTAAACTATGGAATTGCACTCAAGAAAAAGTGCCAAGAGAGACCTGCCACTTGCAGAGTGCTATGTAGATCTGTCACTTTGAAAGGGTGCCCATGTGACAAACACTGGAGAGATCAATGGTACAGTTTGCCCTTATTCCATTACCCATGGAGAGATGCCTTCCTTGTGTATGACTTTAAAAAAGATTTAGCACTTTAAAAAGCTATTTTTAGATCTTGTAATTTTTTCCCCTGTATCTATTTTTAGAGACTTTTTTCCTGCTAAACTGTTTCTGGATTCAGTAAGACATTGATCATGTAGGAAGATGCTGCTTCAACCATATGAAGTTCATTGTGGGCTTGAGATTGAATTATTTTCAGAACTGTTACACCATATTCCTGAACACAACTTTATCAACAGACACTATTTGATAAAAGAAAATAACACTCTGAATTTTATCCCTAGGCTTTGGAGGGAGACAAGCTGACACTTTTAATGCTAGTTTCCATGACAATTAGATTTGAAATGCTTTATGGCATGTTTATTTCAAGGCACCTTCTTGTACCTTTCTTTCCTGTCAAATATATTTCTGGTTAGTAAGGGAATTTGTACATGTATAGGTAAACATAGTATTTGTACAGTTTAATGGAGAATATGTATATGTTCTGAAATACAGGAGATTTTAATTTAAAATAACTCAGGTTTTAATATAGTCTGTGTTTATACTTTTTAATATCTCCTTTGAAAGCAATAGGCAGAAATGACATTTTTAAATGGTAAATGTAACAGGGCACCCCCCCAAAAAAAGTTTGTAATATCCTGTTCTAGGGGCATTCCACCCCACTCTTGCCCACCATGCCTTGATGTTACTAGATATGTATGTTCCAGGAGGCTGCCGCGATCTTACTATACTATACTGACTTGTGATCATGGCCAATGGGTCAATCACATAGCTCTGTACCTTCCTTACACCATGTCCCATGCCTCACAGATGGCATCCTAACAGAAGGTCCACCTATGGTTGATACAGCCCCTCAGTGGTCTTTCAGATCCCTTGGTCTCTCTCTCAGCCCCACTCAGATTGTCAGCTCATCTCTGGCCCCTCTCACTGGGCCTCACTCAACTCAGGCCTTACTCCATGGCTCAGGTTTCTCAGACCCCTCCAGGCCACTGGGCCTCTGGAGCCGCACAATCCTCTATACAATCTTGGCCTGTGGATCCCTGTGGTCTTCCCTAGTCCCTTGTGGTCCCAATCTTCCTGGGAAGTGCTTTTCTGTCAGGGTGTGCTCCCCTAGCCTTCCACCTCCATAGGGTAACCAACAAGGTAGTGGGAGTTGAGGCTTTCCAGTGCCCCATCCTCACCTTTCCCTGAAGCGCCCCTTTTGTGTGGCATTTCGTGGAGGCTGCCCCACCACATGTAGCCCCACTAGACCAACCAACTCCAGTAGGGTGCAGTTTTAAGTTTTACCCAGGACCACTCTTCAGGCCCACCTGATGTCACTCTTCCCTCTCTGGACTCCCCCTAGAAGTCTTACATCTCTCGTGGGCTGGTAATCACTGGACCCCCTGGCCCTGGCTGAATCTCATCTCTGACTCCTCCATCTCTGGACCCCCATCCTAGATCAAACTTGGACCCCCGTCCTGGATCTCCCCTCCTTAGAGGGCCTAGCACCAGTCATCATCATCCTGGGATGCATGTCCCTTTACCCCTTCCTCTAAGCTGCAGCTGTCCATGGACCTTTGGCCTCTCCTAGGCCCTGGCCCTGCCTCAGGCCGCTTGAGAACTCCAGGCCCTCCTGGCTCTGGCAGTCTCCTGTTATTGTCTTTTTCACCCTTCAGCCCCCTTCTGGGCCCTGGCCCTGCATAGGTCAGTCAAAGCTACCAGGGTCACTCCTTCAGCTGTCAAGCCTTCACACCTTTGTGGGTCTGTCCTCCCAGGCCTCTCCATAGCTCATGCCTGTCACACTCCGGCTGGGCTCTGCCAGTTTTGCCCAGCAACAGGTGCCGTCAGCACTCTCCATGCAATCCAGAAAGCCCCTAATTGAATTGCTGCATGGCCCTCGGCCATGTGCTGGGGAAACCCCATCCCCTATGGAAAATCCCCGTGAACATTTTGGCGTGGAAATGTGGCCAATTGGGGCTTGAAATTGTGTTTGTCATCTGGCCTATAAAAGCTATGGTTAAGCTTCCACCCAGAGAGAGACCAGAGCATTTGCTGCTCAGTGGGCAGGCCTGGCCAGCTTCCCATGGTTTCTCCTGCCTTTGGACTCTCTGGCATCTGACTGTGCACCCGAACATCAACCGCTCGCTCATCGTCCTCTTTGGTTTCGAGTCCAGCACTCCGTCTGTCTGTCTGATGTTCATCCTTCAACCGAACTGTTGACAAGTGTAACCGCCTACACAACCACATCCCGACGACTGGTGGACGTAAGTAAGAAATCAAAATAAAATTTACCTTGGAACCATTACGAGTCTACCTACCTCTCCCTCTCACTAAACTAACACCAGGGGATCAGAACCCCAGGGCTATAGCCACAGCCTGGCTTGCACCCCAAACATGGCGACGAGGATGGGATCCTCAGCAGAGGGAGATGAAATGCAAGCGGGCTTGAATGCCCACTGCCCATGGGGTGGAGGCTACCAGTCCGTGACGATCCCTGACAACCTTTGGGACCACATAGTCTTTCATCAAGCGGGTGGCTCAAGGGACACGGAAGTGTCGGGGTACCTTTCTATGAAAACCGGAGGAAAGGAATGGGCTTTTTCAATCACCCCTGCCGTGTTTGGCTGCGTGATGAGGAGCCCCACGGTCAAATTTTGACCAAGGGGAGATGACAGCGCACTGTCTCTCACTGGGGTTAAACCAAGCAAGACCGCTAACCCCACTCCGGCACAGGAATTTGCACGCTGTATTCAGAGTGTGCGTGAAGGGGGAGAGCCCACTCCAGCCAACAACTTTAACTGTCCCCACCTGGGTGAAGGGACCCGCGGCCATGAAATACTGACCCAATGCCGCAAGTCATTAGAGAAAGACGGCCGAACCCCGACAAAATGGGCCGGTCCCAAATGGGACAAAGAGAAAATAGTTAATGTTTTATTTCGTGTGGTGGTCAATCTACTGCAGGAACACCGGGATATGTCTGTACACTCAGAGACCCTTGCCCAGGCCGTGACAGAACAAGCGGCAGCGGCAAAAATCGACACTGAGGCCGCAAAGCTGAAGCCCGGCCTGCCACAGGCCACAGAAAAAAATGGTGCCGAGAGTGGAGTGGAGCCTGGTCCATTGGCCCCACCCCCTTACCATCAGCCGCAGCCTACATCAGCGGGCACGTCGATTCCGCCCCTGGCTGCTGGCGTCAGTGAAGAAGAACGGGAAAAAGAGAAGCTGTATCCATCCCTTGCAGAAGCTTTGCCTACTGCTATCCAGAAGACTATCATCGATCCTCAAGGCGGCAGTCAAACCACCACAACTTTTCAGAACCACACTCGCACCAAGCTGCAGGATTTCATGAAGGAAACAATGATTCGACCTGATGAGAGTGCCATTTGTTGGCTCAGTCGACTAGTGATGGAGGCATCCTCGGAGCTACTCAGTGGGGAAGAAGGTGCATTCCTAGTGCAGAATGGAGGATGGAGCAGAGGCCACGTGTCCGACCTGCAAGGCCTCATGTACAACCAAGCATGGCCCATCCCATTGCCAGCGTTTGCTGCCGACGCACTCGCACATTGAGCTCACGTCTGGCACAAAGGATGCCCGACTAATCCAACACCACTAGCGTTGATTCATGCAGCGGTCAGAGCATCCTATTGTTCTTGGGATCCCTCGGCCTCACCGCTGCCCAGGCTCAGGGTCCATGGCTGCACCGCTTTTTGTGGCTTTCAGGATCAGTTCCCTGTACAGCTGAAGCAATTGAGAGCGTGACAGAGCTATATGGGAACAAACAGGCAGTCACGCTACGCCTCCTGTTGTTACCAACAATTGGTGCACCAGTCACACAGTTGCTAGCGCAATTGCCGCACATCCAGAAGGTTTCACTGAATGAAGGAACGACAGTCAACATCGTTGTTGAACCTAAAGATTGCCTGCCGTCTGTCTGCCTTGGAAGCTCGATTCGCAAAGCCCCAAGAAACCATAGTGGCACACCACCTCAAGCTCGTCGACCACCGCCCGATCATACCCCTCATGAACAGGCTATGTTTGGATTCTTTATGCATTATACCGGGTTGTCAAAAGACCAATTGCGCAGGATAGGAGATGAAGGCCAAAAGATTATGGCTACCAACCTAGGCTTCGACGACTACAGCAAGCCAAAAAACGAGTAGCGGCCGCCGGAGTGACCGGCGGTCCACCTGGTGATATGCGCCCATACACGAACATCAGTATAAGAAATCCCACCACAAATAAGAGGCAGTCAGTAAAATTTCTATTGGACACCGGCGCACAAGTCAATGTGATTCGTGAAGACTGCCCACACGAGAGAACCAACACCGTGTTACATGTCCAAGGCTTGCACTCCTCATCCACCACGCAAGTCGTAAAGTTTTATTCCGAGGGCGTTACAATGGCCCTCCGGGATGTTTTAGGCAATGTCAATCTCCTTGGAATCCCTGGCATCCATGACTTACATCTCAAAGGGGCCGTTTTGGAGGCCCTGCCTCTCACTGTACATTTACCTGCACACACACCAGAAATGAAACCAGGACGCAACAAGTGGTGGTATTGTTCAATCCCCACAAGAGCCGAGCTACAAAGCCTGTTGAAAGATCTTTTGACTCACCTACAGGACAAGGGGAAGATTGTGCCCATCTCACACAGTGTGTACCTCTCGGTGGGATGGGGCATAGCCAAGGCAAGCAATAGTTGATCAGTTCGCCTGGTTGTAGATTATCGTGAGGCGAACAAGCGGTGCCTCTCACTCGCATTAACATGCACCAGGACGCTACCCAACATCATGAGTGAGATAATCCACTTTCAAGCTACCGGAACGTGGTGGGGTGCAACCATCGACATCAGAGATATGTTTTTCTCCATTCCACTTGATGATGTTAGCGGACTCCTGAACATGTGTGTTGATGGCCAAATCTTCAAATGGAATGTCTGCCCGCAAGGGTATTGTAATGCACCCGCACTTGCCACCGCTGCCATGAACACCACGTTAAGCAGCTTTCAACCGACCGGCAATACTCGAGTCTGGTCGTACATCGATGATCTGGCAATCATGGGATCATCGCGCAATGACACAGAAGACAACTTACACTGCTTGACTCTGCACCTCCGTATGAATGGCTGGACTATTAATGAAACTAAATCTTCCACCGGACCGCAAAGGCAGTTCACTTTTCTTGGAACAGTGTTCGATATGGACACACGCTGGGGAAAGACTCCCAAACTTGAGCCCAGTAAACAACATCCAAGCACGCCTTGAGACTTCAAGAGCATCTTAAGGAAGCTCACGTGGCTCCAAACCTACATCGACCTGGCTGACCTCAGAGTTGTCAGTTGCCTTCAACAGCAAGTCCAGAAAAAGAGTCGCCATCGCGCACCTTGGACCGCTTCAGACTCCGCCCGTCTAAATGATCTGTTTGAGAAGATAGCCAAAACGAAACTTGTTAGTTTCACTCCAGATCAGACCCTCTCAGTCACCATTGGGTTCACGGAGACTCATCTCTTTGCCATGGGAAAGACTGAAGCCGGCAACACAGCATTCCTGTTGCACCACTCTTTTCAATGTAACCAACATTGTTACGGTACGAGCGGGAAAGTTTTACTTGGGCTAAAGATGGTAGCCGCACTTAGTCTTCGAAGAGGCACCATTATCGCCCCAGGTGCCACTCTACTGCCACACCTCAAGCCAGACCGACCCGACCCATCATTCAAAGGCAACCCTGAGACATGGTGTAGCCTCATCCTTAACTACAGGTACACTGGCGTTCCTGGAACCATTGGGAAGGAAGCCCCCCACCTCCACTAGAGAACCCGAAATTGAACCTGTATGGCACGACCTTTCTGGCATGGATGGCCTCTGATGGATCGTCATGAGACAGAGGATGATTCGGATTCTTTTGCAATGCCTGTAAGATACAAGAAGTCGAAAGTGACTATCCAGACCCTGACTGCTCACCACAGAAATGTGAACTACTTGGATTCACTTTGATGCCTAAGCACTGCGCCACTGCACATAATGGATCGAAACCACCCCCAGTGCTAGCAGTCATCTCAAAGTTCATTTATGACATCTTGACTGGACAGACCACTCCTACAGAGCACCTAGCACTTTGGAATGGCATAGAAGTACTCCTCACCGAGTTCGAAGACCGTCCGTTAATCAAACACACCCGGTCCCACCGATCGGACACCGATCCTGTGCATGCAAAAATCGACCGGATACTTGCGAAGCCCTCATGTGAAGCGTACTCCGTCAACGCCACGCTTCAGGTGTCACCATTCACACACTGGCTACATGAGCACTGGGGACACCCGGGACTGAAGAGAGCCCGTGAGCATTGGTATTGAGAAAAGGGAGACCCAAATGCCATCAGGAAGTGACACTGGGAGGACATTGCATGACAATGCCACATTTGTGCAAAAGAGAAGGCTCATCCAGTCAACCATGAGAAGGGGGCATTCAATCCTACCTTCTTCGCCCCAGGAAAGACGTGGCAACTGGATTTGATGGGACCCCTCCCCGGGGCAAAAAGTCATCTGAAAGGTCTTGTTATCATAGATCTTGGCACACACCAGGTAGCCTGTCAACCGCTCACTCGCACCCGGGCGACGGACATTATCAGCGCTCTACTTGCAGTAGGTTCTTACTGGCAGTTACCCACGAGCATCCAAAGCGATGGAGGTCCACCATTTGGCAGCAAGAAACTTCAAGCATTTGCGCATGAACACAACATCAATTGGCACCTGCACCTACCCTATCACCCCCAGTCTAACGGGGTTGTCGAAAGCACCATTGGCCTCCAAAAGGAAAAACTACGGCTGGCCAACGATGGAAAATTTAAAGGCTGGGAACAACATCTAAAATTATGCCTCCTCAATATGAATGCCAACAAAGATCTATGGCAGGAACGCATGCCCACTCCTCGACCACCCTGGATGCTGAAATTCGCCCCTGACGAGCCCATGTGGCTTACCTTGCCTACAGAAAGAGTGACTCACCCGGATCCACTTGAGGCAACCGTGTGTTGCTCCGGACAGTACCCAAACACATACTACGTCTGAGCCGACACGAAGACTTACCTGGCCCATCACAACTGGCTGGCCAGATGGTCAAGACCTACCTAATCACTGTTTGATATTTGAATCTTCTATGTTAATGGTTTTTGCTTGTTTTGTATAGGTGTTTACCCATACGATGATGTTTCCAGCTAATCTGCTAATCACGTGTAGCCTCGCTTCTGTCATGTCAACTGACGAGCGATTCCCGCCGATCCCAATGACCGGAAACACCTTCCTGGACTTGATGAGTCTACCGGTTGCCAAGCCCAGTCTAAAGCTTGTAAAAAATGAAGTTGTCACTTCAGTAACTTCTATGTGGAACCTAAAAGGGTTACAAGTTGGCTGGCGAAATATCACCCGTCGGCACGAAACCTGATCAAAGTGCTTGTTAACCGCCGAGCAAAACAACCACGCTTACACACACCTACTAATGTTTGGCTTTACGTTGTTATGTTTTGTAATTAGTATCACCAGCCTGTGTTGTGCATTTGTATAGTTAAAAAAGAAAGTAATGAATTTGTCTGCCTTTGTATATACCCAGTTACCCCAGAGCGCTACCGCAATCGAAGACGAGGACAACGACGTGTTGTAGTCAAATGCTTGACGGCAAGGGGGCATGTCACGCTCCGGCTGGGCTCTGCCAGTTTTGCCCAGCAACAGATGCCATCAGCACTCTCCATGCAATCCAGAAAGTCCCTAATTGAATTGCTGCATGGCCCTCGGCCATGTGCTGGGGAAACCCCGTCCCCTATGGAAAATCCCTGTGAACATTTTGGCGTGGAAATGTGACCAATCGGGGCTTGAAATTGTGTTTGTCATCTGGCCTATAAAAGCTAGGGTTGACCTTCCACCCAGAGAGAGACCAGAATGTTTGCTGCTCAGTGGGCAGGCCTGGCCAGCTTCCCACGGTTTCTCCTGCCTTTGGACTCTCTGGCACCCGATTGTGCACTCGAACATCAACCGCTCGCTTATTGTCCTCTTCGGTTTCGAGTCCAGCGCTCCGTCTGTCTGTCTATTGTTCATCCTTCAACCGAACTGTTGACAAGTGCAACCACATCCCGATGACCGGTGGGCGTAAGTAAGAAATCAAAATAAAATTTACCTTGGAACCATTACGAGTCTACCTACCTCTCCCTCTTACTAAACTAACACCAGGGGATCAGAACCCCGGGGCTACAGCCACAGCCTGGCTCGCGCCCTGAACAATGCCCACTTTCTGGGGCTCACCCAGAGCCCTCTATAGATCTTATTTGATGCAGCCCCTTTCTTCTTTATGTTCCCCAGGGCCCCTCAATAGGCCCCTATACCTTGTCACCCTCTCTGGGTTCACCCAGGCCATGAACTTATTCTTACAGCTGCTCAGGCCCTCCCTCAGGTACCACCTGGCTCCTTCATAGGCCACCAGACTCTCAGCCTTTTTTCCAGGGCTTGCCAGGCCTCTCACTGGGCCCCAATGCACAAAGCCCCTCTTCCTGTGCACTGGCCTGGCCTCTCTCTAGGCCCCAGTGCACACAGCCTCTTTTTCTCTGGGCTGGCCTGGCCTCTCCCTAAGCCCCCGGTCACACAGCCTGTCTCTGGCTCATCTGGCCTCTCACTAGGCCCAGGTACTAGCCCCCTTCTCAGGGTTCTGGACCCCCACACTGGGTTCCCAGGAACTTCCTCTAACCCAGGGGTCAGCAAACCCTGGCACACATGCCGAACATGGCATGCGAGGCCATTTTGCTTGGCACACCATGGCCAGCCCCAGCTCTGGGTATCTGCTGCCAGTGATGGAGCCAGGGCTGCTCCCAGCAGAGCTTGCAGCATCCCAGCTGCCTGCTGGGAGCAGCCTGGGCTCCCAGCTGGCAGCAGCTCCCCTGAGCCAGGGCCGACTGCAGCCAGGAGGCTCCAAACAGCTGCACCAGGCTCTGGGCTCCGGGCTCCAGCATCAGCTCTGCACCAGTGCTTTCAAGCATGCATTGGAGCAGGCAATGGGGAAAGGGACTGAGGCAGTGCAGTCTCTCCCCTGCTCCCAGCGCAGAGCTGGTGACTTGGCTCCAGAGCGCAGCACAGCTGTCTGTAGCTAGCTCAGGCTCTGGGTAGCTGCAGCAAGCAGCAAGCAGCAGGCAGGCTGCAAACAACTGTACCAGGCTCCACAGCTCTGGCATCAGCTCCATGCTGGTAGCAGCTGTGTGTGCACCTCAGGGCAGACAGTAGGGCAGTGCATCCCACCCCGTGGTGCCCGTGCAGTTGCTACCAGCACAGAGCCAGATGCCAGAGCTGTGAAGCCCAGCACAGCTGTTTGCAGCCTGCCCACTGCTGGCTGCAGCAGCCCAGAGCCTGGGCAGGCTGCAAACAGCTGCACCAGGCTCCAGAACCCTGCCATCACCTCTGTGCTGGGAGTGGGGGAGAGACCAGGGCTGCGCTGCCTCAGGCCACTCCCCCACCGCCCGCTCCAATGCATGCCTGCATGAGCCAGTGCGGAGCTGATGCCAGAGCCCAGAGCCTAGCACAGCTGTTTGCAGCTTCTTGACTGCAGCCAGCCCCAGCTCTGGGGAGCTGCTGCCAACCAGGAGCCTGGGCTGCTCCCAGCAGGCAGCTGGGATGCTGCAAGCCCTCCTGGGAGCACTCCAGGCTCCAGCAGCTACTCAGAGCTGGGGTAGCTGCTGACAGCTACAGAGCCTGAGCTGGGAGGCAGGGGCTTTGGGTGGAGGGCAAGGGGTAGCAGGGCTAGGGGGCAGGGGCTTTGGGTGGGGGGCAAAGGCCATGAGCAGGGCATCCTGCCATGTACCCCTTGCCCTCCTTTTGTTTTTCTACCATGCTGGCACTCCAGCACCTTCCAAGGTAGGCATTGTGGTGTTTTTCAGCACTCCAGCCAAAAAACATTGCCTACCCCTGCTCTAATCCCTTAGTTCCTAATGAAACCTCCAGATGTTTCAGATGTTATTCTCCATGCTGGCATTCAGAGGCTACAGCCTTCCTGCAGGGTAATGTTCAGGGATTCTAATTTAAAAAAATGTTCTGATTAAAAAAAAAAATCCCTAATTTTCAGATTTAAAAAAAATAACCCCAAATCCACATTTTCCTGTTATATATTAATGGTGTTTCATTTTAATCATGGGAAAATGTGGATTTTGGGTTACTTATTTCAATCTGAAAATTGGGGATTTCTTTTTATCAGAGAAAACAAGGATACCCGGTGATGTTCCTTCCACAACTCCCAAGATCTTACTGTCCACCCTGTTCTCAGGGTCTAGGCTTATACCCTGTGAAAGCCTAGCCCTCCTCCAATCAGGCATTTCCTATGCAGTCAGGTGACACCCTGGACCAGACTTCAGGTCAGCTGACTTTCTAATTTCTGACCCCACCTGCCAGTGGCCCTGCAGACTGCCTGACCTCTTAAAGTGGCAGGCACACCAAGTGCCCTGCCACAGTAAACATTAGACTAAAAAATTCAGTGAAATAAGATGTCTCTTGCTGGAGAGAATACTCCATATAGAGGAGCTAAAATAAAAAGCACTACTTTAAAAATCCAGTAATGACCTGGGATGAAGATTAGGTGCTTAAGCAAGAAATTTAGCTAATCATTATTACACTGCTTCACTTAATATGGGGCTCATGGCCCCAGTTGCTCAAAGGGAAATGTTTCTGAAATGTGAGAAGTTTGTTGAGATCCTTTAGCCCTAGAAAATGGATTCCTTATGTATTGTACAGTAAATGTAAAAAGTTACAAATACATGAGTCCCCAAACTTAAAAATGATAATGATTTGACATGTAGGCCTCTGGCAGATGTTAAAATAATTGCATCATTGCCATGGTAGATATACATGGCAGGAAGTGTGATGTTTGGGATGGGCCATAAAAATCCTCCAATCCCAATTCTGCCACTACTGAGCTGCCCCCCGCCCAATCATAGAGATGCTCCAGGCCCAGAGCTGTTCCTATCCCTCATCTGGTTCCAGATCTGGGGCTGTTGAGACTGGGGCTGACAACTAGCTGATTGTCAGACAGGTCCTCACAGTCTTGACTGGGTTGAACTGATACCTGGGGCTCCCAGGGCCAGATCTGACAGTCAGCTCATTGTCAGCCCAACCCCGGGACAGCCCAGATGAACAAGTGTTTTTTAGAAGCCTCCCCCACCCACTCTTACCATCTAAAAATAATGGGTTCAACCTACAGCCTGGCACGTTAAAGTGCCTCTGCCTTTAAAGTGCAGAGGCTGCAGGCTAGGGAAGGAAAGGATGCTTGTCTCAAGGGTTACCAGGTTTCCAGCAGCTAGAGCCCTTAGGCTCCCCCCTCCAGAGAACTTAGCAACCCTCTGTCCCAGGAGCCAATTTTCAGCATCAGAACAGGGGCTGTCCCAGTCCTGTTGCTGACCCTTGCTGCTATACATTCAATTTATGGTACCATACAAATGAGCCAAAGGATCTTCCACATATTTTGTGGAATATCCTTCTGGCTGCTTTGCCACTTTGTGGCACCATAAATTGTCTGAATGTGTAGCACTGTTACTACTTATGGTTACTATTTACTGTAGTTACTATTTGCCTTTCTGAAGCCATGTTGATGGACTGCACTGATGTAAGTGAAGATTTCTCCCAGATTGTGTTGAAGTAAATAGTGAAGAAGTGTCAGAAAATTTCTGCAGAATAGTCTTTTGTAGTCTTATGAACAGACATGTTGGTTTTCTCTGATAAAAAAAAATCCCAAATTTTTGGAAATAAAAAGTAACACCAAATCCACATTTTTCCATGATTAATATCTTTATATATGTATCATTAGTGGCATTTCATTTTAATCACAGAAAAATGTGAATTTTGGGTTACTTTTTTTAATCTAATAATTGGGGATTTTTTTTGAATTAGAGAAACTCAGGATTCCTGTGTATGAATCGTGTTCTATTTACCTTTTTGAGTATATTATTCCTATGTGCTCCATGCCTCAGTGCATATCTAAACTACATCTGCTCTTGAACATGTCACCTATAAGACACTTTTATCTGCCAAACTGGAAATGTAGCAGAAAAGCCATTCCAGAGGCAACTCAGTGGTTCTTCTGAAGCATGCCGAAAGTAGCCATGGGTGTGTGCCCAGAGTAGCTTCACTGCCACATTTTCAGATTTGGTGCATTTGAGCAGGAGTAAATTGGTATGCATGCTCAAGAGCAGGTAAGCCTACCAGCACTAGGGATACAGTGTGAAAATGCCTGAAGGTCCTTGTCATGGATCTGAACCATTTTTCTTTGTTTTGGAATATAGAATTCCTTCCCCAAAATTTGAAATAATAATTTTCATTTCCTTGTAATACTCTGTACAAATACATGAAGGGAAACTAAGCATTTACTGGTCACTGATATTAAATAGGCTAATATAACCTATACATGCCAAACATTTTCTCTTGAAAAAGGAATAACCCACTGCTGGAATGTCACCTGCAAGTCATGACACTAATATCAAAAGTTTCAGCACTGAACATAATACTTCACAAAGGACATGAGTTAAGCATCAAAGTGTAACTGGTAGGGGTGTGCAAAGTGGGCCGTATTCGATTCAGATTTGGCCCAATTCAGAGGACAGTGATTCGATTCATTGTTTTGGATCACTGTCCCGCTTTAATTCGGTCAAATCCAAATCTGAAAATTCAATGAATCAGTGATTCGGCCATTGACATAGCTTTAAATGTTTTTTCTACATACCTCGAAGTACCAAGTGTGGCTCGTAAACACTGAGATGGTGGGGAGGATGGAGCATCCCACAAGAGCATGTGGCAGGGCCCTGCTTGCTCAGCAGCAGACCCAGAAGTAGACAAGAAGTGCTTCCAGTCCATTTCCTGGTCTGCCACCAAGCACTCAGGGGACCCCTCCCACACACACACCCAGGTTGGAAATCGGTCACAGGGGGACCCCAGGTGCCACCCAAGACCTAGGAGGCACCATTCACTAAGCTGGGGGATGGGGGTGGACACAGAAGTGGACCAGAAGTGCTTCTATCGATCTATATGCTCTATCCACCCCACCATCTCAGCATTCACGAGCTGCCTGGTACCTTGAGTTATGTAGAGAAAACATTTAAAGCTGTGTCTGTGTCTGAATCATTGAATCTCTCCAAATCTATTTGTAGAGTTCTGATTCGATTCAGAGAAATTAAAAGGTCTCCTGATTAGATTCAGATTTGGAGATTTGGCTGCCAAATTGGGCCAAATCCCCACTGAATTGAATCAGCGACAGAAACTATGCTATGCACAGCCCTAGTAACTAAGATAATGCAGAAGAACATCAGAAAAGAGCACCATCTTCACCTATTCTGACGCACTTTCCTCTTCTCTCCATTTTAACCTTGGATACCTTGTTTTAGCTTGACTAATTTGTTAAAAGGCAGCTAGCTGCTCTTAAAAGTGAGATTTAGATTGTTCAATCTTCTGAAAATTCTGAAACAACATTGACCTTACTGGAAGATGAAGGGACTAAAGATTTAAATGACTATTTTACTAGCACAATTTTTTCTATCAAGTCCTTATGAATACGTGGACCTTTTGGCACTTTTGTAGAGTTTATATTCTATCTCCACCTGTAGCAAAATGGCATTGCTTGACTATGTGAATAACTGCCTTAAGTAAAATGAAAAAGAAGGAAGATCCTCCTGCCTTTTTGTCCAATAGCCTAATTGTTAGGCCACTTGCCTAACAATTAGGCTAAAGCAGGAGATCCATGTTCCACTCCCCATCCTAGAGATTCATACCTGCATCTCCAATTTCCCAACAAGGAAATTTAACTATTAATGTCACCAGACAGCTGAGCATTATATAGACCATTTTCTAGCTCTCCTCTTGAAACTAGTCCATTGGGTAGCCAAGAGGAAAAGATATGTAGGACCAGGAAAAACTAGAAGGTGGTGTTGAATACCTAACTCAGAGCCCTGAGTTTCTCCCCATTGTCCCACTACATCTCCCAAGAAACAGACCAAGGTTTGCCTTGTAATGACTTCTCAGCTCCAGTGCCCTTATTTGTAGATCACAGATGTAGCACAGATGCAGCAAAGGAATATCCACCACCTGGTAGCCTTCCTTTGGTCTGTGAAAGACATTTTTGATCCCCCTTCCCATCATAGTCTGGCTTGCTTTCCTCTTGGCCCCACATATCTTCTCATCTTGGCTGCTCAGTTGGACAGGTTCAACAAAGGAATGCCCTAGACAATGCCTAGGCCATGGTTTGAGGGTTAAAGCACTTAGTTAGAAAGAGATGTAGGATCAGGCTCCCTCAGAGTAATCTGGCAAGTTTCCAAACCACTAGATGATATTTCAAACTTCAGTTTCCAGCCATTGACTCTAATTATGTTTTTCTTGACAAGATTAAAGAGCCAATATTTTCTCCTCCAGAAGTTCTAATACTCTGTAATCTTGTAACCTCTTAATATTGTTTTTCATAAGCTCTTTAAGTCTCATGGTAAAACATTTTCTAAAGCCCTTTTTGTGGCTCATTTCTACACGCTCTAATTTTTAGACTTTTTAAAAAATGTGGCCACCAAAGCTGAAACAGTAGCCCAGTATTAGTATCATCAATGCCATACACCAAGATAAAATTACACTTTTATTCACCTTTTGACACAAACAAATATAACCTTAACCCATTTTGGGACAGCATCATACTGGGAGCCTTATTCAATTTCTGTTCCACTATACCTTTCCAAATCCTTTTCAGTCCTAAA
>NW_017729032.1:116822716-116827115 GCF_001723915.1 Gavialis gangeticus
AATGCCATACACCAGGATAAAATTACACTTTTATTCACCTTTTGACACAAACAAATATAACCTTAACCCATTTTGGGACAGCATCATACTGGGAGCCTTATTCAATTTCTGTTCCACTATACCTTTCCAAATCCTTTTCAGTCCTAAATCCTTTCACTGCTGTCAGAGTTGCAGTCCACCTTTTTTGAGAATTTTATTCTTTACTTCAACATGTATAATTTTCATGTGTCTGTACTGAGATGCATTTTGTCTGAAATGTGCAAAGGGTCAGATTACAAAGGGTCAGATCCAAACTGATCTAAGCATCTAAATGGGACTTAGGTAGAATTTAAGCATCTGAATCCAAATGTGAAACAGATTAACCCTATTCCAGTAGCCACAAAACCTGAAGGGTGCCTAAATTTGTGACTTCTTTTAAGCTGAAAAGATGGCTAAGATTTTAGACTTAGTTTTAAGCATGATTATAAGAAATCCAATTCAGGGTCCTAAGGTGCCTGAATCTCATTGAAATCTAGATCAGAGCTGGAGAAGTACTTAAATTCTGCTTATTTCCAGTGAGTCCCACTTCTACTTTCCAGGAGAATCCCCCATTATCAAGCCATAGAATAAGATGAATTAATGTTTTTTCCATCTCTCCAATTAAAGCTGGGCCACTGGGCAGCCAAGAATGCAAGTCACGTGGCCTAAAGGACAGCATCAAGTGGAGGTCTGCCCCTGTAAACTAATGGTAACGGTATTTCTTTGGGGGTGAGGAGACCTAGTTACACAGCTCATGTTGACTATAATTACATCATGGTGACTGGTCCCTATTCAAGTTCCAACATCCAGTCAGTATCAATATTGAGATGATTAATTCATTGACAACAAGGCCAATATGGTCAAGGAGGTGCATGATGCCAACTTTGTTGGAAGTGGGGCAGAGGCGGACCCCCCTCCTTGGAAGGGGACAGGGCTCCCAGTGACAGCACTGTCACAACCGTTACCAGCCAGCTCATTTCAAAATGCAGGAAGCTGGCAGGCTACTTCCACCAGAGCATCAAGTGGGGCAAGATGCTGTGAGACAAACTGGCAGAATTGAAAATCCCACAGCACAAAATCATGCAGGATGTGGAGACTTGGTAGAACTCTACATACCTGATTCTGGAAAGACCGGTGGAGCAACAGAAGGTCAGCCATGAGATGGCCTTGGTTGGGGAAATTGGGATTGGCAGCCCCCTTAACAAAACAGAGTGGGATACCATCTCCCAGATCTTGGTGCTCCTCAAGCTGTTCCTCAAGGCCACCAAAAGCCTTAGCACTGGCAATGCCCTCCTTAGCCAGGTGATCCCCATAGTGAAGGAGCTTGAGAATCAAATGGAGAAGTTCCAGGGGATCAATTTTCCTGGCTGGGACAAGCTGCTTTCCCCAGAGGTACAGGCACTGGTGAAGTGGCTGAAGGAGGGCATCAAGAAGCAGCTGAACTTGTTGCAGTCCAGTACAGTCCACATGCTGGCAGACATGTGTGACCTGAGGGTGAAGGGGAACATCTGCAGCAGCAAAGACCTTAATCACTAGCTGGAGGTGCTGGTGAACAGAGTCAGGGAGGAAGAGGCAGGGGGATGTGAAAGAGAGAGATCCACTTTCCCATGCCAGCACTCCAAGAACCAGCCAATCTCCTTCACCACAGCTGCTGCCAATGTGGGCTAAGGGCATGGCTTCCATGTTAGGATCCAGAGGCACCAGACCCCACCTTCAGGCAGGAAGCACAGAGGTCTCGGTGACTACTTATCTCACCGAGGATGTGAAGCCACTGCACTGCAATCCCTTGGCCTACTAGGCAACCCACAGCCAGGCAGTCAGGTGTGGCAGGATCTGGCCATGGTTGCCCAGGAACATCTGTCCTGTCCACTGACCAGTATTCCAAGCAAGAGTGTGTTCAGCATTGCTGGAGAAGTTGTTATACCCTACCACAACTCCTTGGACCCTGGTTTGGTGGAGCAGCTGGTGTTCCTGAAGGTGAACCTCCCACTGATGGGATTCCCCAAGGTCCATATGCAGATGGAGTGAGTGCCACCCTCCTCACTCTGCATCTATTTCCTTTTTTTAGTCACTTTCAAAACCATTTAATGCCCCACTCTCAGAGCTGGAGGTGGCAGTTTAGTTTATCACAAGCCATCAGGGGAAGAACATCTCCATACTGAGGTCCCACACCAGGATGAACTTGGAGGTATGGACTGGGGCTAGGGGGAAGGAGGAGGCCCCAGGTCCTGGGAATGACCTAAAACTGTACCTGCCAGGGTAGGGAGGCTTGGTGGGACTGTCAGTGATGCGGAAGCCCCAGGAAATAACAGGACCACTAATCTTCCTGGTGAAAGGTGGGTAGGGGGTGCTTTACAACCTCCAGCCATCACATGCACACACAGTCCTGGTTGGGGAAAAGCCCAGACCTGTAAGATCTTTGAGAGACCTGACGCTTACTAGTTTCAATGAAGTTGTAAGGGTGAGAACAGGCAGGTGGCTTAGATCTGACCTGAGGTACCCTTGAGGAACCCATGCTGGGGCCAGGACCCAAAGGGGGGCAGTCAAAGGGACACGGGCCTACCATGAGGAATGCCCAGAGCAAGAGGCTTGGGATTCTGACAGGCATGAAGGCAGGGTCAGGGCCTAAGGGGAAGCCAAAGGTCCGAAGGAGGAGAACACAGCTGGAGAGAGTGAAGGATGTACTCTGCGAGGCATGGGATGCAGTGTAGGGCAGGTACAGAGCTGCAGAATGGATGTCATCCCTAGACATCAGGGTCCTAAATGGGCAGCTTCCCACATGGGTAACATCTGAATCAGTTTTCCATCAAGACATGGCAGGTGAAAGAAGGGTAGGCGGTTGGCCTAGAAACAGGTGGGCGGACAAAGATCTAATCAGCACTGAGAAGGCCCCCTATTACAGGCTACCATCCATGCTGCACTCATCCCATTCTGCCTTAACACACACAAGGCAGTCAAGGTTCTTTGTGTCAATCTGATATCTTTTATTAGACCAACTGAATAGTTGGAGAAATATATCTTAGCAAGCTTTTGGGTTGAAAAACCCTTCATCAGGCTGAGGAAGCATCTGCAGTTGGTGTGTTTGCTCTTCCTGGATGGAATGAATAGTAAAGAAGCCAGAAGCTGGTCTGCAGGGAAGAAAGCCAATCAGTGAAAATGTAAATTGAGGCATCGGGGGTGAGAGACAGGCAGGGGTGGGGGGAAGGGAAGGGGGATGTAGCAGGTCAAAGTGGAGAGGTACATGGGGAGTCAGATGTCAAGCAGGTTATAGTGTGTCATAAATTCAATGTCTTGTCTATATTGAGTCTATGAGTTTTTGTATCTAGGTGGTTGATGAATGAAGTTCATAGGTTCATCTGTGAAATATCTTAGTTTTAAACTAAGCCCACCAGAGGATGGGGGGACTACCACCACAACAAGCCCACTGGGTAACTTTTGCAAATCCAGCCAGCTAAGCTACTCAAGGGAATTCACCCCTGCCCCAGCCCCAGAATGACATGTAGGGAAGACTAGGGCCTCCAATGGGACACTTATGTGCCTGTACACCAATGCCAGGGGCTTGGGAAATAAACAGAAGGAACTGGTTCTCCTGCTAAACAGGAATGACTATGATCTCATAGGGATAACAGAGACCTGGTGGGACTCCACCTATGACTGGGTCACAGGTATAGACAGCTATACCTTGTACAGGAGAGAACATGTAGACCAAAAGGGCGGGGATGTAGCTCTCTATGTCAAGGAAAGCTACACATCCCTGCAAGCCAACATTGGCATCTAGAGTGGATGAATGGAGACCCTCTGGGTTAAAATCCATGGTGAACCTGGCACAGGGGACACAATGGTAAGAGTCTGTTACAGACCTCCTAATCAGAATCAAGAGCTCAACCAGGAATTTGCCAAGGAACAGACTGAGGCTGTATGCTCCTGGTTCATGGTTGTCATGGGAGACTTCAACTACCCACATCTCGTGGGAAGAGCACTTAGCCAAATCCGAATGATTGCAAAGCTTCCTCACATGCGTGGATGAGCTCTATCTGACTCAGGAAGTCTCTGGACCGACAAGAGGCAAAGAGCTGCTCAACCTGGTACTGGCAAAGGGGGAGGATGTAGTCAGCAACCTAATGATTGAAGGAAAGCTGGGAGACAGTGACCATGAGTTGATCACTTTCACTATCCACTGTGAAACTGGCAAGTCAGTCAGCAATGCAGAAGTCCTCAACTTCAAGAAAGCTGACTTTGACAAGCTCAGGAAGCTTGTTGGCAAGGCCCTAAGGGACCACAACATGAAGGGGAGGGGAGTTTAGTATGAGTGGTTATTCCTCAAGGAATTGATACTGAAAGCACAAGCAATGTCTATCCTATCTCAGAGGAAAGGTAGCAA
>NW_017729032.1:116827433-116827740 GCF_001723915.1 Gavialis gangeticus
ATATCAAAGACAATAAAAAGTCCTTTTTTAGATATGTGGGGAGCTGGAGGAAAAGCAAGGGTAACATTGGACCACTGCTAAACCAAATAGGACAACTGACAGCCGACACCAAGGAAAAAGCCAACCTGCTTAATGGGTATTTTGCATCAGTTTCTCACCAACCCTAAGGGATGGCCCTGCTCAGTATGGTATGGGACAGCCAGGGTGAGGGAGAATTGTTACTCTACATCAATGTAGACCATGTGAAGGAACACCTTGAGAGGCTGAACACCTTCAAGTCAGCTGGCCCAAACAGTTTACACCCCAG
>NW_017729032.1:116832740-116841658 GCF_001723915.1 Gavialis gangeticus
TATGACCAGGTGACATATCACCTGGACAAGGGAGAAGAGATTGATGTCATATATCTTGACTTTAAGAAAGCCTTCAATCTGGTGTCTCATGATCTCCTCATGGAAAAATTGGCCAACTGCAGCCTTGGCTACATCACAGTGCACTGGCTGGGGAATTGGCTCTGAGGCCGGACCCAGAAAGTGGTAACAGATGGAAGTAAATCATTGTGGTGAGCTGTGACCAGTGGGGTCCCCCAAGGCTCCATCCTTGGGCCTAAACTCTTTAGCATCTTTATAAATGATGTAGACATTGGTGTCAGAAGTGGACTGGCCAAGTTTGCCAATGACACCAAATTTTGGGGTAAAGTGTCCACACCTGAGGATAGGCTGGTGATCCAGGCCAACCTAGACAGGCTCAGAAAATGGGTGGGCAAAAACCTGATGGTGTTCAATACCACAAAATGCAAGGTACACCACCTTGGGAAAAAAAAAAACCTGCAACATGCTTATAGGCTCAGCAGTGCTACACTTGCTAGCATCACAGCTGAAAGGGACTTGGGGGTCACGATTGACCACAAAATGAATATGCACCATCAATGTGATGTTGCAGCTGGTAAAGTGAGCAAAACTCTGGCTTGGATCCATAGATACTTCTCAAGCAAATCCCAGGAAGCCATCCTCCTGCTGTACTCAGCTTTGGTGAGGCTGCAGCTGGAGTACTGCATCCAATTCTGGGCTCCACAATTTGAAAAGGATGTGGAAAAGCTTGGGAAAGTCCAGAGGAGAGCCACATGCATGATCAGAGGGCAGGAGAACAGGCCCTATGATGAGAGGCTGAGAGCCATGGGACTCTTCAGCCTGGAAAAGGGCAGGCTCAGCGGGGACCTGGTTGCTGCCTGTAAGTATATAAGTGGGGTACATCAGGATCTTGGGGAACGCCTGTTCACCAAAGTGCCCCAAGGGATGACAAGGTCAAACAGTTACAAACTCCTCCAAGACCATTTCAGGCTGGACATAAGGAAAAATGTCTTAACTGTCCGAGTCCCCAAGGCCTGGAATAGACTGCCTCCAGAGGTGATGCACACACCTACTCTGGACTCCTTTAAGAAACATTTGGATGTTTATCTTGCTGGGATCCTTTGACCCCACCTGACTTCCTGCCCCTGGGGCAGGGAGCTGGACTCAGTGATATTCTGAGGTCCCTTCCAGCCCTAATGTCTATGAAATCTATGAAATATTTTCAGTAATGTGAAACGTCCAATTAAATTTCATTAATGAAAATATAAGTAAATCCTAACTCATCCAAAATCCTGCATCCTCTTGCTTGTTACCCTGATTCCTAGAATCGGGATACATGCAACTGATTTCTTCCCCTTTCCTTGAATTCTTTGTCAGAGTCTTTGTTTCAATCAGTTGAGAAAATGCTGAATTTGAGTTTGTAGGTTAAGTTGAAAGCTGAAAACCCTCCTGGGCAGTCTAGTTAGTTCACATACATATATATTTATTTTTAGGTATGACATGTTAGAAGTGATTTTAAAGCCCTGGTATTGGAGAACCCCATGGCTTCCACTATGGTGAAGAAAGTAATGCAAGAACTTAAGGGCAGGAATGTCAAAACAACTCAGCACCCAGAATTGAGGTCAGATGTGCTAACCTCTTCTGGACTGGATAAATGGGAAAGTATGGGTATATCTCTGAATGGCCCAATGTATAATCCCTGAGTGGCCCTTTGGTCAAGTCACACATGAATCAGAAGGTGCTTCTTGAATAGGTGGTCAAGGAGGGAATAGAGCCTGTAACTACCTCCTCCTTCAAAAAGTGGAGGGGTGTATCTGATCCATAAATCCCTCCCTGCACTGCTTTAGGGGAGATGCACTTTCCTGTCACCCTTGTCACAAGGCTTAGGGTGAAGCCAAAACCCATTCTGAAGAAATGAAACTACTTGGATTCCCAGTCTTTCTAGGTTTTCTTAATTTGTTATTGTTATTATCTTACTTTAAGACTTTAAGCTTCTTTGGCAACAAAATGACTTTCTAAATTTCTTAACTGTTTCCCTTCCTGGGAATAATATATTGTAATACAATTTAAATAATTCAGATTTAGTCCATAAAGCTATATAACAAATGTTTGTACAAAAAGGTAAAAATAATCATAAATAGTTTATAATTGAAATTATATTTAAAAGTATTAATAACGTGATCTAGATAGTCATTGGATAGTCACAATCTAGAGGGGGCAGCAAGTGCCTTTATATTAATTGAGAAAGAACATGGTCTGGAAGTTGAGGTAGTGGCCTAGGATTTGGGAGACCTAGGCCCAAATCCTATTCCACATAGTGGGGTTGTAGGTAAGCTTAATCACTAAAGTACAATTCTCTTCCACCTTCTTCAAGTTCCTGAAAATCCATTAATCCATCTACTTTTATAGTACACCATCAGTCAGCTGACTCTGAAAACTAAATAGAAATTAGGAAGAAGACATCAAATAGCTAACGATCAGATAGCAATGAGGAAGAGGAGAACCCACCAACCTTTACACTAACTGTTTTTCAGGAACTCAACAAGGTTAAAGTACTAGAATCACATTTAGGTCACTAAATCACCTAATAGGTTAAACAGAGTCTGGATCATGGTTTCTTTTCCTCACTCTATCACCAGTTTGCTTTGTATGACTAACCAAACCATTTAATTTCTCTGTGCCACCAGTTTCCTTCCCATCCTCCATCTATTCTGTCTGATTGTAAATTTGAAGTACAGAGAATTAGTTACTACTTATTTGCACAGACCCCAGTAAAATGAAGCTCTGATCCTAATTCTGGCATCTAAGTATTGGTATAATAATAATGAATAATAAATGGCAAAATTCTGTAATAAGATGTTGATTATAGCCTGAATAAGATGTTGGGGCTCATCTGAGGTTAAATGGAGCCAGAGGAATCTGATTTCACTTAACTATGGGAGCTTTGAAGATGCAAATAAAAATTGAGGACGTGTTAATTCTGTAACCCTGTGCAGCCTCACTTAGGAATTTTCATTCTGCTGAAGACCAGATTCTGGGAGTCTTCTGATCAAGCAGATGCTGGAGAGGTCAAAGTTTCTGTTGCAGGTGTCAACCTTTGAAATGGAAAGAGCTGGGGAATCTGCAGGGAATCGAGCCTCTTCTGTAGTGGATAGAGACAAGACAGCCTTTATGCTTTATCTGCTACTCTTTGATTCTTTTTCTTTAGTTCCTATGTTATTTGGCCTGCTTTCCCATACTTTTATCAGGCAAAACTCATACTGAAGTCAAAGCAGTTTTACTTCAATAAGGCCCCCAGGTTTGGGGCCAATATTTCTCAGTAGTTTGAATAAACCAAATCTTCCTTTGTTATCCAAGGCATTGTTTGCAAGAAGTAACTTTAAATCATTTACCCTGCAGGAACATTAAAATTTGTAGTATACAATGGATGAAAATGAGTAACTAAATCCCACCCAATCTCACTAATGAGGGACAGATTCAGTACTTTCAGGAAATGTTTATAGGTGCAATAAATATTCCTATCTTGTCCCATAGTTCCACCAAGCCTTAAGGATCTTGAAATCATTTGTCCATGACATCCTGTTATTTCTAAACTGCAAGGACCGCTATAGGTGGCAATGCAACAGGGAATCTGAATCAATAACACAATGGACAATAAACTGTTTAAAATGGGAAAAAATCCAGAATTTAAGAAAACAGGATGCTTCAATATTCTGTCTATTTAATCTATAAGAAGTTACTAACAGTTTAGGGAATATCCAGGAGTGGACACCTTGTTTGCTTTGGAAAGATCAGCAGATTCCATATATACCAGGGTTTGTATTGCAAGCTTTCTCTTCATCAGTTCAAAAATTGAGAGACAGATTCATTAGTAATAGAGGAATAGAATAACATAAACCTAAGGAACACTGCTAGAGAGTTATCTTCGTAGCAATTCAGAAAAAATACTTAGGCATCTTTGTTCACAGGTCACTGGAGGCCACTCCCAATACAAATTGGTAACAAAATGTGGTTGATGAACCTAGCCAACATGTTCTTGCTTCACCATACCATGTCTTATGTTGCCAAGCACTTTTCAGTTAAAGACTATGATAGCACTGTAAATATAATCTGGCAGAGGACACTTGAACCAGAGAGGGAACTATACAAGTCACCTTACTAAAACTATCAAAGGTGTTCATCTTTTTGAAAGTCTATTTTAGAAAAGGTAAAGGGTACAATTCATCTCTGTACATGATCTGAACTCAGTGCAGGGATCAAGGTGGAAGTACAAAACCAGAGTAATGCCTCCCCTATAAAGAACTGAAAGGGGTGAGGATAATCCAGATCTGAAAAGTGCAAAAATGCCAGAGTACTTTAGAAAAGTTGATGCAAAGAGTTAGAGATCTTAACCTGAACTATATCTAGGTCACAGACTGACATGCATCTGCACTTATATCTCAAAAATAAGCTTGGCACTTTTTTTCTCACATTATATGTTGTCAAGTCTTTTGACATACCAAACCACTTTTGCCTAAGTGCTGAGGTAAAAGCTTTTGAAAACCTGATCTGCCCTGTCCTTGCCTGTCCTCCTTATGTATTGCAAAGGCCCAATCCCCAAGTAAGGTTTTGTCATTTTGTTTGTAGACAATAGACCTTTCTCCCAAATCACAAGGACAACAGAAAGATTTCACTTGAAGATTTTTATGTTTCTCTTCCACTTCCATTTTCCAATCTGCCCTTTCCCCTTTCAAAATCAAATATTCCCAAGAGTGAACTGGCGGAAAAAATGTAAATTTCTCCTTTTAAAATGGGAATCCTCTATTGTTAGCAGTGTCAGGGATATCCAGTATACAAACTACATCTAAATATGGCTTAAATGGAAAAGAACCAGCAACCTCAAGGACTGAAAAGAATCCTTTTCAGAAATGCAGCTCATTTTAGCTGAATGAGACCTTATTGGCATGACAAGCTGAGCAAATGTTCCTAAAGTGTAGGAAAAGGTAAGACCTGTCAGGTATTTGTTAGAGATGAGCACAACTGACCCAGGACAGTGTTTTGCATTCATTGTATCCCTTTGTTATTCCTGATGTAATGGCAGGTTACTATAGTATTTACCCAAATCTAAGATGAGCTTGAATTTAAGACAACCCCCTAATCATTACTTTCCACACAGAGAATTGTTTATTTATTATAAGCAAACTTACTGACAAAAACCAGCAAGTCTTCAATTCAACAAACATTACCTTAGTCTATTTTAGGTTTTGTCCAGAAAATCCTAGTGAGACCTACTTCTTTCAAAGATCCTTCAGCCCAAAACTGATCACTTCCACATGTATCCTTACTCTAATTCTTCTCACTATTCTCTTCACTGTCTTTCCTGCTCTCATCTTCTCTCTCATTCCTGTCAGTATCTTCACATTTGTACCACTACTGCTTTTTGTATCATCTGCAAGGATCCTGGTTTTCTCTGATAAAACAAAATTCTCAATTTTTGATTTAAAAAAAGTAACCCCACATTTTCCATGATCAAAATGAAACACCACTGCATTGCTATGTCCCTCCCACTACATACTATGCATTAGCCCTGCCTCAACAAGTGGATCCCTGCCATTTGCCTCCAATGTCCTGGCACCTCTTTTGACTGCAGCTGGATCCAGAGGGGTTGCAATAGTGAAGATGAACCCTCGTTCCATTGTTATCCTAGAATCGTACGAATGCAGGGGACAGCGCCAAAGCCACTCTTGGCCTGCTCTTGCTGCACACTAGATGGAGCAATTGTACAGGGAATCTGACTTGGTTTGAAACAGAAGCAGCAATATGCAGGTTCTTCCTTCCAGTGTCTGCTCCCTTCCCACCTCTCCTCCACCCCCTAGCTCCTCCACTGACTGGCAGAAGACACTGGCAGAAGGAATCTGAGCATTACCAGCGCTATCCCCGGCCAAATCAGACCCCCCATAAAGCTTCTCCCTGCAGTGTAAGAAGGGAACAGCTCTGGAGGTCCCCCAGGCCTGCATCAGCAAGAGGCAGCAGTGTCAGCATGTAGGTTCTTCCTTCCAGTGCCTGCTCCCTGCCAACGGGGGAGTCAGGAGGGAGGACGCAGGCAGGAAGCAGATGCAGAAAGGAGGAACCTGTGTGCTGCCATTCCTGTCCCTGGCAGAGCTGGGGACACTGCTCTCCACAACTCCCAGCTAGAGCAGGGCAGGAATGGCTCTGGGCCCCCGAAATCAACCAGGGACAATGGCAGCAGTGTTGGCAGGGGGGAGCCTGCTTCACTGATGATTCATTGCTCCCTGCCCAGATGCCCACTATCTTCCACCGACCTGGGGGATTCAGCCATGCCTCGCCCCCAACACTCTGAGATGAAGGGAGGTGCGCCCCCACCTTTGGTAAATCCTGGATCTGCCCATGACTGTGGGTACTTCATTTTCCCCTGATATTCAATTCTAAAGTGAAAGAAAGAAAGTATGTTACACAGAGTATCACAGAACTAGATGAGGTACATAGTATGAGAAGCTGAGAGTGGTACAGGGCCTCTTTATTGGTGGCTCTAGTCTTCCAAAGATAGTCTGCTGTGGTAGTCTCCACAGCCTTTTCCGTGAAAGGGCAAATCCTACCCAACAACAGAAAGACAGAATAAGCCCCACAATGGGAACTGCAAAGAAGTTTTCTTCTTGTGAAGCACCAATTTGTTCCTCAGTTTGCTCCTCTAAGCTAAAGATAAAACCAAGCTTTAAAGGACATAAAATCCCATCCTTCCTAGTTGTTGCCAGCTTCCAGTTGCCATTAGAGTTTGTCTGTCAGTTGACTACTTCTCTGATGTAGAACTCCTTTACCCATAAATCACCAATTATTTACCAATAATCTCTAAGGAAATAACTATAACCCTGAGTTATATCAAATGTTTTTATATTTAAACTTAAAAATACTATTTTTAAGTATCCATTTTATGTGCATTAAGACAATTCAGGCAGTGTAGTAATGTGCCTTTGCCTAATGCCTCATTACACAGTTATGATGTGCTTTAATCTGTACTACTTCATGGTCGGTCTGACCCCAGCCTTAGTGCTTAAGTGCAGAATTATTAAGGAATCCATAGCAATAAAGAATTAAGCTGTGTTTCTGAAGTTGTCCTGCAATGGATAACATTACAGGAAGAGCACATCAATTTGTGTGTGTGTGCATGCATGGATAAAACCAGTACTGTATATCACCTAAAATAAATGCATGTATAGAACCAAAAAATGCCTGCAGCAAATAAAATACAAAACTCATGTACACAGTGCCATCTAATGCTAGGTTTGAGATGGATAAGTTTTCTTGAAGCTGATTTTAGAATGTAGAGTTTGAATACTAGGCATCTTCACTGTATTATACTTATTGATGGAGTCCTGCCTTGGCAAAAGTAAAGGAAGTTGTGCTTCCAATATAAACTTATTTTTCAGAAATGTATGGCATTGAACATATTTTTATAAGGTTTAAACTTTTCCTAATTCTAAAAATGGACTCCCATGCTCAGTTGTTAAAAATACATATCAACTATTGCCATAAGACTACAATATAAACATGAGTGAAAAATAAAACCTAGAAAGTGACCCAGCCTCTGGTAATTATATGGACGAAATGAAAAAAAGGGAAGAGGTAGGACTAAAGGAGAAAGAGCTGAAACAGATAAAAGATACAATCTCTTACTCCTTTCCTGGTTGATTGTAAATCATTAGAAAACAAAATACAAAAAGCTCTCCACCTGCCTTCCTTACTGTCTTCAATTCTTTTCCCACCCACTTCCAGCTTCAACACGCATGCGCACACATTTTTATCCATTTCTATATTGGATTATTTATCACTATAACCAATATTTTCAGTAAAATAATCTCCATTACATCTAATAACAAACAATAATGTACCTATAGAATGCTTTAACTCTCCTATAGCATATAACAGAAAAAGCATCCATGCTATAGGGTTCTGTAAGAGAAAGAATCCTACAGAAAGGATAATATTCTCTTCTATAGAAAAAAAAACCCTCTGGGGTGAAAATAAGTTGTGACAATCAATGAAAACTAAAGATGATCACTGTAATAAAACTCCAGGGTATTTTATGGAGCTATAACTACAAGGCTCAGACAGCTAATAAGCTAGTGGTCTTCAGCCTACCTGATATATTTACAGCAATACTGGACCCAAAAAATTGCCTTGAGTTTCTCATTGCTAAAATTCCATACTGTTAACTGTGCTATTCCAGTAATTCATGGAGTTTCCAAATAACATGATCTCTGTTTTATACTACTAGTATCTATCTTGCAACAGCTAGAAGAAATGAGAGAGCATTTAATCAACTGCAATTCTGAATCACCTTGCTTTGGATTTCATATATGTAGTACAAGACAAAATTCTGTCTTCAGATTTGAATTACAGATATCTTTCTTTACACTGGCTAATTTCCCATTGATGTCAATGGAAGATCAACAAATATACATAAAAATGTCAGAAAATTGGCTTATGTTCTTTAATATCATATAAACGGTGAGCTGAAAAGAACCTTAAGAGACCATCTAGTCCACTATCCTCACTGAGACAGGATGTAAATATAGACCATCACCAAACATCCTTAAAAACTAAGCTGAAGATAAGTCCACAAACTCTCTGCAAAGCCTGCTCCAGTATGCATAACTACCCTTGCCATTAGACAGTTGTAATTTTGTGTTTCCCTAACATGAACATAACTATTCTTTTTGTGGCAAATTATGCTGATTTCCTTTTGCCCTGTCCTCAGTGGACATAGAGAACAATTGCTCAGCATGTTCTTTCTAAAAATATTTTACATATTGGAAAACAGACCCCTCTAACCTAGCCCTCTACCCATTTCTGTTGCCCTCCACAGGACTCTCTCCAATTTGTCCACAGCCCTTCTATAGTGTGGGGGGGGGGGGGGGGGGGGG
>NW_017729032.1:116841757-116844657 GCF_001723915.1 Gavialis gangeticus
CCTTCTATAGTGTGGGGGGGGGGGCGGGGGGGGAGGCAAAACTGGACACAGTACTCTAGATATTGCCTCACCACTGCTGAATAGAGGCAAGACTCTTGTCAACCTGCTGGCAACATTCCTAGTAATGCAGTCCAGTATGCTTTTAGCCTCCTTCATAACAAGGTCACACCATTGGTGCATATTCTGTTTATTGTCCACTGTAAACCCCAGGTCTGTTTCTGCAGAGCTGATGCTTAGCCAGTCAGTACCCAGCCTGTATTTGTGCATGGGATTGTTCCACCCTAAGTGCAGGACTTTGCACTTGTCCTTATTAAACTTTATAGCTGCATCCACACATGCGTAGACTTTTGGCTCCCTAGGGACAACTAACAATGGTGCACCATGTGCTGCCACTAGTTGTCCCCAGGGAACACCTGTACCACATGTGCTTTGGGGCGCAGCAGGTTACCCCAAGTAGGGTAGGGGAGTCTGAGGCCAGTGCTGGGCTGGCCCTAGTGGCCTTATGTGGGGTCCTGGGGGAATCCCAGGGCTGCAGCATTGGTGATCCTGCCATGAGGAGCCTGGCCAGTGGCCAAAACATGGCTCTGGATGGCCCGGCTCTAGTTTTGGGTGGCACACACTGCCCCTGTGTGCGCTGTTTCATTTTTTTTCCTCCACCTTTTTTTTCTCCTTTACAGCACAGAGAACAAAATGTGTGGTTGCAGCACCACATACCCACACAGCCATACTCATCTGGATGCAGCCTATGATATTGCTTTTGGTCCAATCCTCCAATTTATCTAGGTCTTTCTGAATCCTGGTCCAGCTTATCTACTACTCCCCTCACTTGGTGTCATCCACAAACTTGCTGAGGGTGCCATCTATCCCATCTTCCAGATTGTTGATGAAGATACTGAACAAAACAGGCCCCAGGGCTGACGCCTGGGGCACTCTACTTGAGACCAGTTGCCAACTAGACATTGATCCATTGATTACTACCCTTTGAGACCAATGAACCTGCCAGTTTTCTATCCACCCTATAGTCCATTCATCTAGCCCATACTTCCTTAGCTTGCTTGTGAGAATGTTGTAGGAGATGATATCAAAAGCCTTGCTGAAGAAAAGGTATATCATGTCCACTCCTCTCCCCACATCCAAAAAGCCAGTTATCTTACCATAGAAGGCAATCAGGTTAGTCAGGCATGACTTGCTCTTGGTGAATCCATGCTAACTATTCCTAATCACCTTCTTCTCCACCAGCTGCTTAGAGATGGATTCCTTGAGGACCTGCTCCATGATTTTTCCAGGGACTCAGATGAAGCTGACTGGTCTGTTGTTCCCTGGATCCTCCTTCTTCCATTTCTTAAAGATGGGCACCATATTTGCTCTTTTCCAATCTTCCAGGAGCTCTCCCAATCACCACAAGTTTTCGAAGATAATGGCCAGCAGTTCTTCAGCCACATTAGCCACCTTCCTCAGCACCCTTGGGTGCATTGCATCTGGCCCCAGGGACTTGAACATGTCAGTTTTTCTAAACATTCCCTAACCTGTTCTTTTGCCACTGTCAGCTGCTCTCCTCTTCCCCAAATTGTGCTGCCAAGTGCATAAGTCTGGGAGCTGGCCTTGCCTGTGAAGACTGAGCCAAAAAAGGCATGGAGTATTTCATTCTTTTCCACATCATCTGCAAAGTTCAGGAAGGTCTCTATTCTACTCTCCAAGTCATTAATAAACAGCACCAGACCTAGGACAGAGCCCCTTAGAACCTCACTTGGAACCTCCTGCTATTCACACATTGATCTGTGTAATAATTACTTTTTGCTTGTGGTTATTGAGTCAGTTATCTAATCACCTTGTAGCAATTTGATCTAGCCCACATATCTCCCAGTTACTTATGGGAAAGTCATGCAGGACTTTATCTAAAGCCCAGGTATACTTTGTCCATTAAATTAGTTTCCATCACACAGTCACCTAGTCCTTTTGTCAAAAAAGGAGCACAAGTTGATTTAGCATGTTTTCTTCATCTTTATTGACATGTGTTCTGAAACAGTACAACATTTCCTATGTTCCACATTATTGCTGCTTAGCCAATTATTTTATGTTTATACATTTGACTGCTTGTGCCTAAGTATAATACTTTATGTTTGTCCCTATTAAATTTCATTTTTTTGGTTTCAGACTATATCTCCAGTTTTTCAAGATGAGTTTAACAGCTTACAATCCTTCATAGCTTTCCATCATCCCAAATTTTGAGTGTTCCAAACCATCAAGGAAAGTATTGACTGGAACCGGGCCCAGACAGGCCTGTTGGACCCCTCTTGAAATGTGTGTTGCTTTTTCCCATGCTCACATGTTTAACAGCAAACCATTTATAACGGATCTTTAATTTTTTTTCAATTAGTTTTGAAATTGTCTAATGGTGTTTTAATTTATATTCTATGTCTTCAGCTTGTTTTCTAAGAATGCCATATGACATATTGACAAGAGCCTTACAAAGGTATGCATTATATCTACTACTTCCCTCTTGTCTACTAAGCCTGTTTTCCTGTAAAAGAAGGTCATTAGGTTGATCTGATGTGATTTGTTCTTTCCCATCCCCACCACATTGCATGCTTGCCCCATACCTGGGCTTCTTAGTTTCTGTTACAAGGGGCTTCTTTGCCTCAGGGTTACCTGAACAGACACCAGTTTATGAAAGCATACAGATTGGTGTTTCATCCTTTTCTCAATAAATATTTAAAATGCTTTCTCCTTTGGAAATGGAAAGAAGAATAGATAAATGTTTCACATAATATGTGAATAGAGCTATGTATTCCTTTGTAAAATAGCCATAATGTCGTGGAGTACTGAATGTCTGGATTAATGCTGCCATCTAATGCCCAGTGGAGAAACTAAAAACAGTTCATTCAGAATATATTCAGTCT
>NW_017729032.1:116849657-116850351 GCF_001723915.1 Gavialis gangeticus
AAGGTTTATGTTCATCTTGTGGTCAATCATGACCCCTAAGTCTCTTTCATATATAGTGCTAACCAGCATAGCACTGCCGAGCCTATAAGGATGCTGCAGGTTTTTCCTCCCAAGGTGGAGAACCTTGCAGTTTTCGGTGTTAAACACCATCAGGTTCTTTCCCTCCCATTTCCTGAGCCTGTAAAGATCTGCCTGGATCACTCTCCTGTCCTCAGGTGTGGATGCTTTACCCCAGAGTTTGGTGTCATCAGCAAACTTGGTGAGCTCGCTTCTGACACCAATGTCTACATCATTGATGAAGATGTTAAAAAATTATAGGCCCTAGGATGGAGCCTTGAGGGACCCCACTGGTCACCGCGCACCAAGACAGTTGGGTACCATCAACCACCACCCTCTGGGTCCTACCATGGAGCCAATTCCCCAGCCAGCAGATAACAGTGAGGTTGAGGCTGCAGTTAGCCAGTTTTGCCAAGAGGTGATCATGGGATACCAGATCAAAGGATTTTTAAAGTCAAGATATATGACATCAATCTCTTCTCCCCTATCCAGGTGATAGGTCACCTGGTCATAAAAGGAAAGGAATTGGTAAAGCAAGACCTACCTGCAACAAACCCATGCTGGGTAATCCCTCAGGATATTGCCATCAGCTAGTCTGTTGAGGATGGCCTCTTTGATAATCTTTTCCAAGACCTTC
>NW_017729032.1:116855351-116856611 GCF_001723915.1 Gavialis gangeticus
TCCCAAATTTTGAGTGTTCCAAACCATCAAGGAAAGTATTGACTGGAACCGGGCCCAGACAGGCCTGTTGGACCCCTCTTGAAATGTGTGTTGCTTTTTCCCATGCTCACATGTTTAACAGCAAACCATTTATAACGGATCTTTAATTTTTTTTCAATTAGTTTTGAAATTGTCTAATGGTGTTTTAATTTATATTCTATGTCTTCAGCTTGTTTTCTAAGAATGCCATATGACATATTGACAAGAGCCTTACAAAGGTATGCATTATATCTACTACTTCCCTCTTGTCTACTAAGCCTGTTTTCCTGTAAAAGAAGGTCATTAGGTTGATCTGATGTGATTTGTTCTTTCCCATCCCCACCACATTGCAT
This sequence comes from Gavialis gangeticus, assembly GCF_001723915.1. NCBI lineage: Eukaryota > Metazoa > Chordata > Crocodylia > Gavialidae > Gavialis > Gavialis gangeticus. The sequence goes on from NW_017729032.1 coordinate 116,855,723, forward strand.
GCTTGCCCCATACCTGGGCTTCTTAGTTTCTGTTACAAGGGGCTTCTTTGCCTCAGGGTTACCTGAACAGACACCAGTTTATGAAAGCATACAGATTGGTGTTTCATCCTTTTCTCAATAAATATTTAAAATGCTTTCTCCTTTGGAAATGGAAAGAAGAATAGATAAATGTTTCACATAATATGTGAATAGAGCTATGTATTCCTTTGTAAAATAGCCATAATGTCGTGGAGTACTGAATGTCTGGATTAATGCTGCCATCTAATGCCCAGTGGAGAAACTAAAAACAGTTCATTCAGAATATATTCAGTCTTCCAAGCCCTCTAATAGAAAAAGGACCATTTAGCCTTTTACCAGATTCAGTTACTTCAGTGCAGATTTTACTTCAGTGCAAAACTTAGCTGCAAAATTCCCATTAGCATTAAATCTAGTTTTATACTGTGCACTTAGTTTTTATGCAGAGTGGTGACATTACTAAATGAGGTTATTTTAGTATATTGTCCACAACAATCTGTATTTACAAGCTAGAAAAAACATGAATGGAAATTAAACTGTTTTACCCTTAAGAAACATGAACAGCCTAAAATATTCTATTTACTTGGATATTTCTGAACATCTTTTTTTCCTGGACAATAACTTATACTTAGTAGTTTGGTTTTTTTAAGTATATAAAAACTAAAAAACTTAAAACTATGGAGAGATGGTTTAAAAATTATTTCTGATATAATGCCACTGACTTTACATGCTTTATACCAGTAAGATCTCATTCTACCAAACTACTGGAAATACATTTTTATTTTGTTTTAGAAAAAAAATATATAGATTCATAGACATTCAGGCTGGAAGGGATCCCGGAGGATCATCAAGTCCAGCCCCCTACCCCAGGGGC
>NW_017729032.1:116858441-116877263 GCF_001723915.1 Gavialis gangeticus
TCCATCCTTTGTAGGTCTTTCTTTTAAGATGCAGGAGGTTTGCTAGTTTTCTGGAGAGCCAGGGGGGCTGCTGTGCCCTTTCTCTGCCTTTCCTCTGAGATGGGATAGATTTTGCTTGCGCATCCAGGTTTGCTCCCTTGAGGAGCAACTACTTGTCCTGAACTCTCCTCTCCTTTGGATTGTGGTCCTTCAGGGCCTCACTGACAATCCTCCTTAGTTTGTCAAAATCATCTTTCCTGAGGTTGAGGACTTCTGCATTGCTGACTGACTCGCCAGCTTTACAGCAGATGGTGAAGGTGATCAGCTTGTGGTTGCTGTCACCCAGCTTCCCTTCAATCATTAGGTCACTGATTAGGTCACCCCCAATTGCCAGTACCAGGTGGAACAGCACTTTACCTCTCATCGGCCCGTAGACTTCCTGTGTCAGATAGAAGTCATACACACACAAGAGAAAGCTTTGCGACTGCATAGATTTGGCTGAGTGCTCCTCCCACAAGATATCTGGGTAGTTAAAGTCTCCTATGACAACCATACACTGGGAGCACACAGCCTCAGACAATTCGCCGGCAAACTCCTGGTCACGGTCTTGATCCCAGGTAGGGGGTCTGTAGTAGACTCCCACCATAGTATCCCCTGTGCCATATTCCCCATGGTTTTTAACCCAGAGGGTCTCAAGTCATCCACCATGGGTGTCCATGTTGGCTTGCAGGGATGCATAGCTTTCCTTGACATAGAGAGCTACACCCCTGCCCCTTTTGTCCACTCAATCCATCCTGTACAGGGTATAGCCATCTATACCTGTGGTCCAGTCATAAGTGGAGTCCCACCAGGTCTCTATTATCTCTATGACATCATAGTTATTTGCATTTAGCAGGAGGACAAGTTCATCCTGTTTATTCCCCAAGCTCCTGGCATTTGTGTATAGGCATGCAAGTGTCCCCTTGGGGGCCCCTGCCTTGCCTCTAGTGCATTCCAGGGCTGGAGAAAGGATGGGATCTCTTAAATGCCTTGGTCTGCTGGCTTTGCAGGAGTTGCTCAGTGGGCCAGCAATGGTAGTGGTCCCCTTGTCCACCAGCGCTACTTAGTTTAAAGCCCAGTGGAGCAGATCAGCCAGTCTGGTTGAGAAGAGCCTCCTCCCCAGAGGAGAGAGGTAGAGGCTGTCCCTTCCCAGCAGCTCACTGCTTCTCTTACCAAAGAGCAGACTGTGGTCACGGAAGCCAAAGCCTTCCCAATGACACCAGCACCACAGTCTTTGGTTAACTACCTGGATCCTCTTCTTCCTCCTCAGCCCATAGCCCGAGAGTGGGAGGATCAAAGAAAACACCACCTGCACCCCCAGACCCTTTAGCCCCACACCCAAATCCCTGTAGCACCTCTTGACCTGGCTAGGAGTGTTCTGAGCCATGTCATTGGTGCCCACATGGATGAGAAGCATAGGGTAGTGGTCAGTGGGCTGGAGGAGCTCAGGGATCTTCTCTGCAATGTCTCAGATTCTGACTCCCGGGAAGCAGCAAACTTCCCGGGCTAAGGGGTCGGGGCAGATTACTCTAGCTACAGTAGAGCCTGTGTTGCCTGCAGGAGCTGGCAGCTCAGCAGGCTCTGCTGGGACTGCAAGAGGTTTGTACCTGTTGCAAAGCTCCAGCGGGGCAGGGGCCTTGGTGCAGCAGGCCTTGGGGCCCTTGACCACCTTGGTCCATCCCCTAGGCTGGAGAGAATGGGAGGTTCCCGAGTCCTCCCTTGGCCTGGAGGGAGACCATAGTCTATCCTCTGCATCCCCAGGGGAGAAGGGCCTGGCAGTAGGAGCCAATCTCCTGCTCACAGCCCCTGATGGCATGTAGTCTCTGGACATCAGCCTGAAGATCCTCAAGCTGGTGCACCAGAGACCCCTGTAGGGAGCAGACCTCACAAGGGGAGGTGGCCATGCTCCCGGGTCCCAGAGCCTGAAAAAAAGACAGGCATCCCCCACAGCCGAGAGCCAGAGGCTGAGTCTGTGTGGAGCCCAGAACCATGGGCTCCATCTAGGTGGAGGCCTCTGAGGAGCCCGAGGTGGGGACCACAGGCCCCAAGGGGACACTCGGGGAGCAATGCATGCCCATCCGCGTCATGCCACTGGTGGACTGGCTATGGCTGGGACTGCCTTCCCTAGGGCCTCAGGCCCTCCTGTGCACCCTCCTACACAAACTCCCATGCTAACTCGCGCACCGGGCCCAGGAGCATGCCTGTTTGTGCAGCCTGTTAATTGCTTATCTTCGGTAGTTTGGGCCATATATTAACAGTGTAATCACAGAGGACATCCTCTTCCCTCCATGGTATACTTCATTCATGGCTACTGTCAAAGATAACACACCAGACTAGATGGACAACTGATGGACAACATCCAATGCCTTCTTCAGAAGCACTCAGGGCATTTTTACACATGCTCCAGGAGTGGGAGGGACCCACTCTAATTAAAGTGCCCTGAGCTTCTCATTTATCAGCGTCGTCACACTTCAAAATGGTGGTGGGGGTGTTTTATCTAAATCTCATCAAATGAGCTTTAGTTACATTACCCTCACTACTATTTTGAAGCACAGGGACACTGATACACAAGATGTGGAAGCTGGCTGGAATGCAGTAATTGCCACACTTCAGCAGACACAATTAATTACCACATTTTGGATCAGGAAAGAATTTTACAACATGGTCAGGCTGATACAACTGTGAGGGATTTTGTCTTCCTCTGTAGAGGGCATGAGTTACTGCTTGACATCTCTTAAGCATATTTTAACAAATGTAGCCCAGGAGCATACTGACCACCATTATCCTATTGCTTTATCTGGGGCAGGTTAGGGTGCTATACTTTGTGGTTGTATGACAGGGTTGCCTGTGTGGTTTTAGTAAAAGTTTACACAAGGATTTGTATGAGATGATTTGGATAGAGATGATCCTACTTCAGGCAGGGGGTTGGGCCAGAAGATCTGTAGAGGTCCCTTCCTGCTCTACTTTTCTATGATCCAATGATCTAGTCAGCATTATAATTCCTAACTCCTATCATACAGCACCCTTATGATAACTACAGAAAGCACATACATTTAACATTAATATTAGAAAAGTATATCATTTTTAAACGATGTCTAACATGACAAGGATCTAGGTTTTTTAGAAAAGCACTTTATTGAACTGTCTACATATGGTCTTATTTTCATCACACCTGCCCATTTATTCTTGGCCCTTTGTTCTTCTCTCGCCTTCATTTCTAGCTCGACACATACAGAACTAAATTCATAATCTTTCCTTCAATCACTCCCTTCAGACTCTAAAAGCTGGCACTGACTTCAGTCTTTTGTAAATCAGTTCTAAAACCTGAAGCCCATGGCAGACGTTACACTTAAGATGCAATTAACCAGTTAATCGCCTCCTAAATAATAAGTTGGCCACACATTCAGGCAATTAAGGGCACAATAAAACAGGATATATTTGTAATAATTTTGTGGCCTGTTTCTATTGCATCTTAAATGGCTGTATGTTCCCTGCTGGCAGACAATGACTTGATCATTGGCTGGATCTGGGACTGCACCAGGGCTCAAACTGACCCTGATGTGCTCTTCAGAGCAGGCCAAAATATCAGCTGATTGTTGGTTGGCTCTGGGGACCACACTGAGGCTCAAACTATAGCCAGCCAACAATCAGCTTGCTTGTTCAGGGGACTCCCCTTGCACTGCCAAGTAGTGCACAATTCAGATCTGATTCCTGATCCAAAAATTGTGTACCCTGACATTCACATGTGGAGGTATGGTTGGAGGCATGACTGTCTGTCAGGCATGAGTGTCTGTCAATGCTCTGAGGGTTATCTTCAGCTCCCTCCTCTATAAAAGACTAAATATATTTTTAAGTATGGACCACTGAGAAGCTAGGTCACCCTAGGGGTAGGGAAGTCTCAAATATTAACAGTTATCACAACCAAGGACCCAGAGAAAGAACGAATGTAGAATATGGGTCTCACAAGAACTGCTGTCTTCAAGTAGTAGGAGGTCTCTCCCATGGAGGTTGGTAATGTAATGCAATCTCCTCCTGACTTAACCTCAGGTCTAGATAGAACACATTAGTCTTGAACCCAAATTAAGATATCACAAGGTATACTTTACATAGTAATTTTCAGTGGCACGCAACCCTCAATTTTAATATCTCTTCTGCTGCTGAAATATTTCACAACAGAAGCCAACAATTTCTACAACAGTAGAACATTAATATGTGAGAATGGCGTCAATGGATATCATGTGCAACCCATGATGATGATAACCATTCATTAAATACCTAAAATAATGGTCCTGCTTGAATTTTAACTTTCATCCAAGCAAGATATGATACAAATCAGCTACAGAATGATGGAATGAATTCTATGAAACTATCAAGAATTCAAAATAGAAAAGCCTCTTGGAGCTGCTCTACTTAAAGTATCCCCACCTCTACCCCATGTAAAGAAGCCTAGCATTTTCACAGAATAAGGAATAAATGGATGATATCATCCTACTCCAAACAAGTTAATGGCTGCCTAGTACAATGGATATAGTGTAACAAAATCCATTTCTGGAAACTCCTACAAAAAAGAGAGCAGGTACTCATCAAAATAGATAATGCACTGGTAATGATTACATTTAAGAGCAATTGGAAATGGCTGTTATATAGTACAAAACAGAAAACAGCTAATTAGATTAAAAAGATAGGCACATTTCTCCGTTCTAGTTACTTTGTGTGCATTTTGCCTGTTTAGACTGTATGTATTTTGAATGCTACTTCCCCCTATATCAAAAGCATGTTTTGGATCATATTGTGCTATTAATAATAAAACATGACAAGTAGGCACTTGTGGTGAAGCCCTCAAAACATGCTAGAGTGTAAGAAAAATAGTTTTTTAGTAAAACGGATTTATGATTAATTTTAGCAGAGCAAACCATCCAATTACAATCTATTCAAAAGCCCTCCAAATTTTTGGATTACTCTTTGAATTTACAAAAAAAAAAAAAAAAGTGTAAGTTCATACTGTTTTGGCTTTCAGAAGGTGGAGAACTGTTTTCTCCAGCTGTATCACCTTGCACACATGCATAGTTTCTGTTAGACTGGTTCTATTATGTATAGTTATGATAACCTGAATGTAACTGTCCTACTTTTTTCCCATTCTCCTCTAGTTTATGGTTATGTAAATCAAGAGTAATTCCACTGCATTCATTGGAAATACCCTGAAGTAAAACAAAGGTAAATCAGTGGGCAATTAACTGAGATCTCTGAAATAAAGTGAGACAGAAATACTGTTTCTATCCTTAGACACAGAAGACAATGCTAAAGCTTTACAACCTGGAAGACTTGCAACAGCTTTGATTGATCAGACTTTTTGCATTGTTTTGTCATTTAAAAAACACTTCTTTTTGAACTTCTGCTCTAAATAACTGCTGTGTATTATAACCAGAGAGTTTGGTTTTCTCTGATAAAAAAAACTCCAAGATTTGGATTTAAAAGAATAACTCAAAATCAACATTTTTCCATAATCAAAATGAAACGCCACTAATTTTTATATATATCAGAATTTTTTTATCAGATTTTGATCCTTTGATATATATATACAGGCAGTCCTCGACTTACACTGTTTGGAGTTACAACATTTCCCACTTACAACGTTTATAAATTGACACCCTGTTTCAACTTAATAAGATCAGTCTCAACTTTACAATGATTCATCCGATGTGACACCATGCCAGCAAACAAGTTCACTGAATTGCTCATCTCCCTGGAGAACATCTGTCCAAACTTCCTTGGACACATTCTTTAAGAAAGCAGACAAGACTCCAGAAGAGCCTTCAGCCAAGACTCCTGAGAAGGCTCCAGCCAAGAACACTTCAAAAAGTCCAACCAAAAGCCTTTCAAAAAGTCCAGCAAAGTCATTACAAAGAAGTCCTTCCAAATCAATATGATTGCTATTTACAATATAAATACATTAATGTAGCTACGTGTATAGTACTCATCTATAATTGATCGAGTACAAAATTCTGGGGTATTTTTGGTGAAAATAGAGTATCAGGCCTTGGTTCAGGAAGCAATCCCCCATTTATAACATTGTATCTTATGAGAAAATTGGTTCCGAGTTACAACGTTTCAACTTAAGATGTGGGTTTCAAGAACCAATTGTGTCATAAGTCCGAGGACTGCTTGTGTATATATATATATATATATATATATATATATATATATACACACACACATACATATATATATATATAAATGAAATGCCACACACATATATATATATCTCATTTTGATCACCTGAGACCTTGGCATAGCACCTGTGTGATTTAGTGGGGGCTGTGCTGTTTCTGAGGCCATAGAGCTGCAGGTTAAAGCCTGGGTGTGTTCCTGGCCCCCCCTGTGTGCAGGAATTTTTTTTCCACCAGGACACATGGAAGCTGCCATGGTCCCCAGAACCAAAGGGAGTAGTGGCAAGCCTCTGTGCCAGAAGCTTGAGGCCTCTCATTTTGATATCAAGTGATCAAAATGAAACGCCACTACATATATATGTAGTGGCGTTTCATTTTGATCATTAGATAGATAGATAGATAGATAGATAGATAGATAGATGAAATGCCATATATATATAGTGGCATTTAATTTTGATTATGGAAAAATGTAGATTTTTGGTTACTTTTTTAATTAAAAAATTGGGGACTTTATCACAGAAAACCAGGATCCCCTATTATAATAACAAGTATAAAGAGCATTTATTAAACCTACAGTTTACTCCTCATTTTCCTTCTAATTAGGAGGAAATGATTTATTCATGGAGTCCAAAGCTTTCTAATAGATAATGATATTATAGGACTTCTTCACATATTGTAGCAACAATTGTCTCACAGGTACAGTCCTTACTTCAGTTGGTCTGTTAATAATCAATATATTTGCTGCCAGTACAGCTGCACATCATCTAAAAGTCAGCTTCTCTAATTTGTATAGCTTTGGAATGGAAAAGAGATGTGCATTCCAAGTAGACTTATCTCCATATACTGGGCCAATTACTCCAATTACTTTTATGTGATCGCAGAAGGATAATTTAGCCCCTACATATAGTCTCCCCTTCTAGGCATACTTATATCAGTTCACAATAGTATGAACTACTTTTGCTATGTTAAACAATGCCCAGAAATTAATGGAGATAAAATATTTCATTGAATTTCTCTATTTAATGTGTAAATTTCAATTCAAATATTCCATTCCTTCCTCCCAATGATCAAAATAAAAATAGCAAAAGGGAGAGTTCACAGAAAAGATCTGGTTAGAAAGGAGTAATTGTAAACCTAAATCCTTCCTTTCATTCACAGTTTCTGGAACCAGCTGGCAAGTAACAACATGGGAGGTGTAATATAGGCCAGAAAAAGAAATAAACAAAGGGCGTGTTTATATGTGCAATTAATGTGCATGGACGCAAAAAACTCCAGAGCAATTATCTTTGGAGATTATCTGTGTACAGCACATGGAGCCCGGTGGGAGGAGTCCAGGCTGGTAGGGGTTCCATGTGCTGCAAAGGGGCTGGCTGGGACACAAGGGTGCTTCAGTATGGGGGCTGCTTGTGCCTCAGCTAGCCACTCCACAGCACATAGTCCTGTTGGGGCAGCCAGCCCAGAGATGTTCTGATGGAGCTCTGCATGCTTTGGAGTTGCTGGCTGGAGCACAAAGATGCATCAGCATGGAGGCTGCATGCCAGCTAGCCCTGCACTGAAGCACCCTCATGACCCAGCAAGTGACATCACTGTCTACACATGTGTTTAAGCACAGTAATTTACTGCACAATTGGATAGTACTTGTGTCTGATAAGACTATCCGATGGCACTGTAAATTAGTCTACACCAGCCTAACTGCCAAGCACATGAAGACAGTGATGGTTTACTGTACAGTAAATTAGTCTATCACACAGTAAGCTCATGTGCAGATGTGTCCAAAGAAAATAAAGTACAGGCCATCTATCTGAACTTTAGTAAAGCATATTGATATGGTACCATACTAGAAAATATAGATTAAGGGTGGGCATTCCAACAATTCTGGGATCGCCAGATCTATAGATATGCTAGTAGGCTAGATGAGTAGAAGAACTCTACAGTGGGTAAGGAATTTGACAAAGTGGAGACAGCTATATGTAACTTTGCAATGGAAATAAAGGAATCAGCCTGGATGGAGGACAGTAGAGTTCTTGAAAGATAGGTCTCAGGCCTGATGGCTGCCTATAGACATCCTGAGGTCTGGAGAGGTGGGATTTAATTAGAACCATTCCTAGAGAGCCACTCTAATTAAAATGCCACAGCGTCAGGTATATTAAACTCCCACAAGTTTAAAAGTAGCCGTGGGGCACTTTAACTAAAGCTCATCTGACAAGTGGCTATTTGTAAACCTGTGGGGGACTTATACACCTGAAGATGTGATGATGCTAAAGCATTCTAATTAGAACACAGAGCAGACTCGATTAATCTAGTCGGAACTGACACATTCTAATTAGAACACTTTGAAGTAAATGTATAGGCATCCAATCATTGTAAACATTTTATTAATAACTCTGGCAAAACAGTGTGTGCTCAATAAAACTTGCTGAGGACATGAAGTTGGCCAGGATTACCAGAATGGAAGGGCAGAATATTGTACAGAATTAACTGAATAATTCTGAGAACTGAATTAATGGAAAGAGGTGAAATTTAAGAGGTGAAATGGCAAGGCCATGCAATTAGGGACCAACAACAAGAATTTCTGCTATAATGAATGACTACTTTGCCTCAGTCTTCCACCAGACTGAGGGTAAAAGAGGGCCAGGTAGAGTAGAAGATGAGCATGGAAGGAATAATCACCTTCCTACTATTGCCGTAGAACTGGTGTATGACCAGTTAAAAAAATTAGATGTATACAAGTCAGCAGGATCAGATGATCTTCATCTGAGAGTGCTGAAGGAGCTAGCTAAAGTCATTGCAGAACCCCTGGTGAAACTCTTCCACAACTCATGGCACTCTGGGGAAGTCTCTGAGGACTGGAAGAGGGCCATTGTTGTGCCCATCCACAAGAAGGGCAGGAGGGAGGACTCAGGTAACTATAGGCAAATCAGCCTAACTTGCATCCTGGGGAAAATTCTAGAAAAGTTCATCAAGGAATCTGTGATAAGCTTGAAGAAGATAAAATTCTGAATGACAGCCAGCATGGTTTCATCGTGGGCAGGTCTTGCCTTACCAAATTCATCTCTTTCTATGACCAGGTAACTTGCTCCTGGACATAAATGAGCAGGTTGACGTTGTATACCTTGAATTCCAAAAGGCCTTTGATCTAGTATTCCACAATGTCCTTGTGAGAAAATTGGAGGATTGTGGGCTTAACTCCAAGATGGTCAGGTGGGTGAGAAACTGGCTGCAAGATAGAACCCAGAGAGTCATAGTGAACAGATCTGTGTCATCCCAGTGAGAAGTGGGCAGTGGCGTCCCACAGGGAACAGTGCTCGGTCCAGTACTTTTCAACATCTTTATTAACGATTTGGATGTGGGGGTGAAGAGCTCACTGTCCAAGTTTCCAGACAAGTTATGGAGGAGCATGATCAGAACTGAAGATAGGCTAAAGATACAAGTGGACCTAGACAGGCTAGCAAGTTGGGCAGACTCGAATCTGATGAAGTTCAACAAGAAATGTAAAGTGCTCCACCTTGGGACGAGCAACCTCCAACACACCTACAGGCCTGCTGGCACTGAACTGATTAGCACCACAAATGAAAGGAACCTGGCAGTGGTGATGCATAGGGTGTGCATGGGGGTGCATATACACCCCCTGAGGGCACTGGTGCACCCCCTGTCAGGCTGGGCTCCCCACTTAGGTGATAGGCAGGGAGGCAGGCAGAAGCACTGGTGCCCCCACCCTGTAAGCATTGGGCAGGGAGCGGAACCACCAGCAAAAGCAGCTGTGCCACTTCCAGAAGTAGTCATGGGACTTCCGGAAGTGGCGCAGCTGCTTTTTGGTGGGTGAGATTGGCCACCAGGGGAGTCTTCCCCCACGCCAGTCAGTGCAATTGGCCACCAGGGGACCCCTCCCCAGGTCACTGAATGGTGTTGGGGGGGGCATGTGCCCCACCCTGACTCAAGAGGCACCAGTCCCCCATGGGACCTGGGGGTAATAATAGACCACAGTATGAATATGATTCAGCAGTGTGATGCTGTAGCCAGTAGGGCAAATAATACTGTGGCATGCATCAATTGATGCATCTCCAGTAAAACAAAGGAGGTGATTCTTCTGCTGTATTCAGCACTGGTGAGACCGCAGCTGGAGTACTGCATCAAGTTCTGGGCACCACACTTTAACAATGACATGGACAAGCTTGAGAGAATCCAAGGAAGAGCAACCCATATGATCAGAGTCTTAAAAGGCAAGCTGTATGAGGAAAGGCTGAGGGATCTGGGACTCTTCAGCCTGAAGAAAAGATGGCTGAGAGGGGACCTGGTAGCAGCTACCACTATACTAAGGGAGTACATCAAGGGTTCGGTGAGCAACTGTTCACCAGGGCACCTGAGGGGAAAACCAGGAGTAATGGCCACAAACTCCTGGAAGATCGATTCAGGCTCAACATTAGGAAAAAACTTCTTCACATTCAAGGTGTCCAGACTGTGGAATAAGCTCCCTCCAGAAGTGGTGCAATCACCTACCCTGGAAATCTTCAAGAGGAGACTAGACAGTCACCTTGCTGGGATCACCTGACCCCAGTTATCTTTCCTGCTTGGTGCAGGTGGCTAGACCCGATGATCTTCTGAGGTCCCTTCCAGCTTTACAATCTATGAATCTTTTAATGTAGGAGCTCATCAACTGTAAATGAAGGAGAAGGAAAAAGAGTTCATTTTGTTAATCAGTTAGAAGATGGCTTTGAGCCACAGATTTGATGTGGTCATGAAAAAAGGCAAATAGAACCCTAGGATATATCAGTAGCATGAATATAAGGATGGAAATCATTCAAGGAGATCTGTTATCATCATAAACTTTGAGAATACAACTGAAGTGCAGTTAGTATGCATCAATAGGATATGAGTACTGAATTTATCTGTGTACTTACTTTGGGTCTATCACTTTTACACATTTTTGTTAACAGTTTGACAGCCTGAAACATCATGTAAAATCATTGGCCTTCACCAACCTCTGCAGAGAGCTCTGAAGTGTCATGTTTAACTATGATGAGTGAGAATAACTACAGCATGATTAACTACTGGGTATATTTCTCATTCCTATACTTGAGTTGCTGTACTTCTCCACATAGTTTATGGTCCACATTCTGTGTTCAGTAACACTCACTTCATTAATTTTGCTCTATTGTACATATGCTCTTGAACTTTAAATTAACATTATACTTTGGTTTTTAAAACCTTCCTTTTGGAAGCAAGGAACAGGGGCAAGGCAACAATTCTACTGGGTATTTTGGACATTTGCCTCAATGGCAGCATATTTTTATAAATACAAAATAAGATGTGTGAGACAGATCCTTGGCCCACACTAAAGTGCACATGATGTGTTAAGTTGTCCTGGAGTGTCAAGCGAGGACTTTCCAGCTTTAGACGTAAACCTTAGACATTTAAGCTGGCAAAGCTGGGTTTATACCACTCACTCTACTCTTTTTTTTTCTCCCTTGAAATAAGAATTGTTCCAGAATAGTTGGGGTATTCTGACAATTCTGGAATGGCCAGACCTGGGGATCCTCTAGTAGCCTAGTTTTTTGAATATGCACAGCCCCAATATTGACAGAATCCTAAATTCTCAGTATTCAATCATGTTCACCATGAGCTGAAACACAGAAGAAATATCACATTTCTAATTTATAATCAAGGCCATGCAGCGTGATATATGCCCGAAAGATCAGCATATCAGCAGATACTGAGACCTGCTATATCAGAGGTTTGCAATGTTTTACCAATGGCAGACGACAACTTGTGCCTGGCTGCCACCTGGGCTGCTGATTTCTTACATCATCAAATTTACAAAAGTACCGCCACCAACTAAATGTGCCTGATGCATGAAACTGAGGGCCTGGCTACATACCACGTTTATACCAGTGTCACCAGAGGTTGGTGATATAAACCTCTACATTGGGTTAACTCTGCCTAGTCCTGTGAAGAAGGGGCTGGACTCGATGATCCTGTGGGGTCCCTTCCAGCCCAAATATCTATGAACTATGAACTCTATGAATTACCTCTGAAAGAATCAAGGATAAAACTATACTGGTCTAAGTTACTCTAAGGGTACCTATACATGTGCCCAATGCCTGCTCTAACGTGTTTACTCAGAATCAGTGGCAGGGACCAGAAAGGTCTCTTTATTTTCTGCTCTAAATATAAAGGACACATTTTGTTTGATCAGTTTACTGATCTTCCAAACTCAGATAGACTTTTAATTGTCACAGTCATTGCTCATTGCAGTTTGAATATTTTGAATACCATATTTGGCTATGTTTAATGGATTTAATTTACTAATATACCTTATCTTACTAGATAATGACTATTTGATCTGAAAATAAGGTGCTCTTTGAATTTCAATCTATTGCATTCTATTGCATTGCTTCATGTACAGTACATTTGGCTATGCTACTTTATGGAGCTATAAATATGTCATGCATCAGAACAGAATAATAATATTTGACATCTAAAATTAAGGAGAGAGAGCACATTTTCAAACTCAGATACTGTATAATTCTTTAAAAATTGGGCATCTGAAATATTAGCAAGATAACTAATATGATTGATATCAATATAAATCATGTCAATATTATGTACTTGTGCACTATTTTACAGTGGTTGACTGTATATCTCCAGTTCCCAAAATGACCCCATAATTCCATTCCATTAAAGTCAATGATGCCATAGCAATTTGTACAAGCTGAAGATCTCTCCTGGCTAAAAGACATGACAAGAACTGATGAGTTTGATTGCATTATCTCACGAATTTTGCATTAAAATGGTCTCGATAAAAATATCCTCATCCAATTCAAAAGTAATGAAACAGATTTTGTTCCTTGTACCACACACTGTATAATAATATGGGAGGTTTCCATGTTTGCAGAATTAGGCTGGTCCTCTATTTAGAGTCTTATGCCAAAATGCTGCAATTAAAATTTGAGTATACCTTTCTCTGAGTACCCACAAAGGGAAGGGGAAGGGGAAGGCAGAGTTATTAGCATTATGGACATGTGCACAAAGAATGACTCCAGGGATTCCACTATGACTTCTTCTCCAACAAGCCAAAGTTCTCCCTTCAAATTCCATGAAGGTGGCTACATCTTTTTTTAAACACTATTTGCTATTGTTCTTCCTTCATTTTTCTTTGGTTTGGGGAGGTTGGGGGGAGAGGGTTTTTGGTTTGTTTGTTTTTTCATTATGCCAGCATCTGCCTACTTGTTGAAGCCTGAGTTTATTAGCATTTAGCTCACTGTAGAGACATAGCCTTTACTGCCATCTCAATCCAGTCTGTTAGATTTCATAGACCACACAAATTTCATAGATGACTTGGTGTGCCAACTTCAAGGTGCTAAGAACCACCACAAACTGAGGAAGGTGAGTTTGTAGTAAACATAACCAAGAGACAGATGATAAAATCAAAACAGTATGGAGGAGATTCTCACTTGGAGCATCACGTTACACTATCTTCTGGGAATGCACTGTGAAGGTCCAAGATCAGGATCTCCAGATGACCACCTGCTGTCTGAGGGAAGCCACTCTTGCCACTACAGAGCTGAGAGAGTTGCAGCTCCAGGATAAGGTGTTCATGTATAATGTAAAAGACTGCTTGGGACCTAGCCATGACACCCTTGAGTGGGGTCAGCACTGCCTCCCACAGGGAAACCATTGCCTTCCTGGGCAGAAGTGGAGGGCAGGGCAGGCAGGCTGCTGCCCACCCTGCTTGGCACAGAGAGCCACACTCTAGGGACTCCTCCCTGGAGGCAGCATGCGCGGGACTTTCATGTGGGGGGGCCCTTGATGATGGCTATGGGGGTATGCTCTGCACTGCACATTGACTGGGAGATGCTGGGGGGTGGGTGGGACCCTAGAACAGGAGATCTGGTACATGGAAGCGACTGACTGTGGTCCAAGGAGTCAGAAGTGCATCCAGCAGAGCCTGCTTTGGGGAGCAGCGGTGCAGGAGAGAAGGGGGATCAGGGTGCCAGAGACCTGCTGCCAGGACTGTCATTGGCTCCACCTGTCTTCAAGGGCCAACTCACTATCTCTGGCTACTGGCAGTCACTGGTGTAGGTATAGGACACCAAAGAGGTTCCAGGCCAATCCCAGAGGCATGCAGAAGTGCTCATAATGTGGAGGTGGGGGGTTGGTTCACCAGCCCACTGGGCCAGGCCACCCTGGGTCCAGGCCCCACTGCCAGGGGATGGAGCAGCCTTTGCAAGGGCAGGCAGCTTCCTGGACTAATGTCCAAGTTCTGGAGTGGGTAACATTTCTTCATTATGCACACAAAAAGTTCAGCCACTGCAACATTTAATTAAACCAAGGGGTATCAGTTTCATGTGCCTAACTCCCTCTGCCACCCCAAGGTTTCGTGTTTATAAAGTTGAATCCCCATGGCTTCTCTTGCCCGCCCCCCTCTCCAATGTCATAACTGCCCACCAAAGCCAGGGTCTTTCCTCACTCTCTCAATGGTAACTGAGAAGATGAATCCAAGTTCCAGAGTGGGCTTTTTTTTTTTTAATAAATGCATTACATTTTTGGTGGCTTCAACATTTGATTAAAATGAGGCAAATCTCTTCCTCAGGCTGCATTCCTCCACAGCCCCAGTATGTGCCACTGGGGGAAAGGGAGGAGGAGGGAGTTGAGGAGGGACAAGGAAAGGGGAAAGGTGCAATAGCCTCCCCTATATGCTGGAATCTATTGTCCCATAAATAATTATGTCTTTAATTAGAAAATCTCCAGTGACTCCAAATCTATACAGGGGTGCAAAGTTATTTGCTCTTCCACTTTCAAGACAATAAACCAAAACCTCTTTACAGTCTTATTGGTTTTTTGGGTCATGGAACACAACAAAAACCTCGATCAGCTGTCCAATTGTTTTAGGTATCCCCTACCTCTCATTCCTCATCCTTTTTTTTTCTAAACAGGTAATAAAAAGGCTTGCCCTTATTTTTCTTCTTTGTTGTCCAAGGGTCTTGTCTGGAAATCCATCAAGATGGTCTGGTGTCACTCCATATTGTCTATTTGCTCTGTTTCCAGATTCTGCTATATTTTCCTGTTAATCCCACTCTCTTATTTGCTTTTGATTTTACAAAACTAATGGCTGTCCCCATATTTCATACTCTTCTACCATGTACACACAGGTTTACTTCCTTAGGCCTTCTCCAAACTCTTACCTCCTGCATTCTGAACTCCCCCTTCAAAGCCCCATGCCAGTTACTGGAAAGATTGTATTGTAACCACAGTAGTTAATGCTTGTTTTGATAGTTCCTAACAACCTTTGAAAGAAAGATTCTTAGGAGTATTTTTGTTTCTTATTACTGAGTCAGTGATACTTAAGAGGTGATTAAGGACCTATTTCTTTATCCCAGCATTATTTTATCATGGTAACCATTCTCTAGAGAGAAGAAATAGTTGAGAAATGTAACAGTTTGGTGACTGTATTGACTGTACTACAGTTATCAATTTACTATAAGCAGGTAGGAAATTAATCCAAATGAAATCTAAGCATCATATGCTAATTCATTAAATAATCCTAGTTCATGTTTTTAAGCCCTAATTGATGCATAAGGTAGTTTTCTATCACATGTCCTAAACTACTGCATTTTCTTTGCTTAGCACATCCCAAGTATCGACCGTTTGACAATATAATATTATCAAACTAGAATTGTTCCTAAATTAAGCTTTGATTTGTGTGTATTATCTTACATAAGTCACTTCAAAAAGCAACGTACACTTTTCTAACTATTTGCATTAGTGCCACTCTTAACCTTCTTCCAAACTTAAAACAATAATGCCCAGTGGACTCGAACAGTGCACAACTTGTACAATAATGCACAGATTGAACAGTTCACTCCTCCTTGGAAAGGAGGAACACACAAACATTTTATTCTGTTTTCTTTTTTGCAGCTTGTATTCAGCCCTTTTCTACAACTTGTAGTTATGATAAACTGGGATTTGACACAATTACCCACAAATACCCAGCTCAAGGGTAATTATTGTACTATCTCTTCACACCTGAAAATATGACTTCCAGTTCCCCATGGCTAAAACATGAACATGAGTTTGTGGGTGGACTCCCATTTATATATTTAGCCAGAGTACAAAGATAGTTAATTATTAGGCAAAACTGGCAATGTTATTAAGAACAGATTCAGGAACAGAAAACCTTTCGTTATTGAGAACTATTGGTAGTAGGACCAACAATAAATTTGGGTCAGAAATATAAGTTGGTTTTCTTTCAAAGGACTGAAAAAATTGTTTTAAAATTATAAAAGAATAGTAAATGTCATTAGCAAAAAGAGATGATATAATGTGCAGTGAAGTTTTCTTTCAAATTTCTTGATATTATATTACATTATCTATTACATAAGAAAATACCTACTGCTTGGCACACAGGGGCAGCATCTCGGTTTATCTAAACAGTGTAACTTCACTGGCTTACTGTTTCAAAAACTGGAGTTTAGAAGGAATATAATGTATTTCTTTTCACCCTCCCATGACTTCAAAACAGTTGCAGTTTGCATTTTTGTACAGAGACCAAGCATAAAAATAACCGGCTCAGAAGCTGAATAGTTTAGGAAGTAGAGATAAAACTGGGTTATCCTGAAAACTGTTCTGCAGCCGATGGTGGTGACAAGTAACAACAGCCTCAATTACGGAGTCTAGTGCAAAATTACAAAAATAAAATTCTGTTTCCTTTTTTGATCCCTTTGCTGTAATGATTCAGAATTAATAAGCATGTGGACTATGTTCTATCACAATAATCCTATGTTTTGGAAAGGAACTCCCACTGCAAATGTCCTCAAGTATAGAATTAATGGCTTGAAATCTAGTCTACACTACAAAGTTTTGCTAGCAAAATATACAGGGAAAATGTCTACTTGCTACACATCTGACTGTTGCTTATATATCCAGAGTCCAATCAGATAAGTACCAGCATTCTTTATTATTATTTTATATCAGTTGGTATGGGGCTCAGTAAACAAGCAAGCTTCTGCCTCCCTGGGACCAATGCCTATAGCCAGAATTCAGCCCGTCCCTCCCCCCTGCTTCCTAGGCCAGCACTGAGTCATAGGCTTTTTGATTTCCTCCTTGTCCCACCTATCTCCCACCTACCTTTGATTCATAGTTGCCAGGAGAACAGTTTCAAAATAAGCAATGGAGAATAGGTTAGATAATAACAGGCCTGGGGCATGAGCCACAGGTTAGAGCACTGTTTTGGTTCAAAACTCCTCTGGATAAGAAGGGCCTAAAACCCAGTTGCTCTCACCTCTCAGGTGAGTGTTCTAGCTGCTCAGCTAACAGGAGTGGGGGGAAAGGAAGATAGGAAATCTCTCACACTCATATTTTGTTGCCCATTCAATGCATAACCTTAGTTGTCTTCATGCACAGAGCTGTGTGTCTAGTAATAGATTTATTTGGGGCACTTGAGGTGTCTATACACATGCTCCAGGATGTTGGGAGGGGGGGAGGCATTTTAATTAGTGTGGCTCCCTAAGAGCCACTTGAATTAAAATGCAACAGTATCACATTCATTCAGTGTCCCATGTTTCAAAATGGCTATGGGGGAACTTTAACTAAAGCTTGTTTGATGAGTTTTAGTTAAAGTGTCCCTGGTGCTATTTAGAAATGCAGGACACTGAAGACACGTGACACTGCAGCACACTGGACCATTCTAATTAAAACAGGCTAGCAGACTCAATACACTGTAAAGAACCAGGAAAAATAGAACGTCACCAGGAAACAAACAAAGCTGGAAGCTTGGACAGCTGGAAAGGAATAGAATGTCACCCTTTCAATTTTGCTTCCATCTTGGTTGCAGTCATTTCCATACTTAATTTCCATTAACCCTCCTGTCTTCATCACCATGTTCAAAATCATCATCATAAAAAAACCCACCAAAATATTTGTTTAATTTTTTGGCCATACCTACATTATCTTTATTGCATACCAGCCCCATTTGTTTTTTCCTTGTTCTCTTTTTTTTGTTGTTATTCACATACTATAAACCCTCTTTCCCTACTATCAGCCCTCCAAACTTGGGGTGCATATCTTAAGTAGGGAAACTGATTTCTGTGCAAGAATGAAGAATAGACAGAATGGAACAGCCACATCTGGATGCTCTCATGGCTACGGAGCTACTCTTTCCCAACCAGAGAAGGATGGCCAGAACAGATGCCAGAGTCAATTTTAACCCTTTCACAGCCACTGTTTAATTGGCAGTAGCTTTTGGCTGAGAAGCCAAAAGCTGCTGCCAATTCCTCACTTTCTATGAGATGGTTAAAGTTATTTGCCTGAATAGGAAAATCAGGATTTAGGCATGCAGTCAGGACTCAGCCACAACTCTGGAAAAATATTTTTTCTTCATTCTGCCTTCCCCAACAAGGTGTGATTTGTGGGTGTGTGGCAGGAGAGAAAACGCAGTATTTCTATGACTGAAGATCTTTCCTTTTCAAGATCTAACTCAGCTTGAAGCTTCACAATTCTCCCTTTTTCCCGATACTTCCTGACCTCAAGGCAAAACATTCCTTGCAGTTCAGTCCTTGTAGTTTCTCTGCTTATTTCTACCTTTTTCTACATAACTTTTCATCTGGTTAGTTCTAGAGTCCTGTCCTACAAGTCCCACCCC
>NW_017729032.1:116877398-116904668 GCF_001723915.1 Gavialis gangeticus
TATGCCCACCCCACCCCCCACCCCTATTACTTAGGATACAAAATTCAGACCGTTTTTGACATTTTGGATTAAGAATTCCAAACTTTCTCCATATTCAAATACTTAAACTCTTCAGTATTGTTGACTTCACTACCAAGCTCCTTCATTTTTTTTAAGTTTATCCTTTTGTAATGGAATATCTCAGTTACAGACATACTCTTCTTTATACTTTCTTTAAAGTATAAACAATGATCACACAGTCCAGGGTTAGCATCCAGACAAGATGTTTTATGTCCCCACTACTCACCAAAACCAAGACTATAGTAATATCTCCTCTTGATGGTTCAGTGGCTATTGAGGGAAGAATTCTGTCAGCTACCATTTCAGGAATATGTGTGTCGTACCATTACTGGTAGAATTTTTTTCTCCAACTTATGATACTATTGTATCATAATGATAAAACTATTTGCAGTACTTATCTCTAATAATATTACAACTATCTCTATATCCATATCCAATCCTAATATTCTATAGCAGACTTCTAGTACAACCACTCTAGTTCTAGTTCTAATCTCATTATAACATTTTTTTCCATCTTTACTCAGAGATTTTGACACAAATGATTTCTGTGTTATCTGTATTATCTCTTTATATTTCTTTATAGTCTTTAACATCATTAATGTAGAATCACCTTTACCTTTATTTCTCTCTTTCCTGAATGGTAAATACTCTTCAATATCTTTGTTACTGATATTTTTGCTAGCCATGTATTGAGAGGGTTACTGGTATTAGTGAATGCCAGCACAGATTATCACCTTTCAAAATCAAGCCTTTTTTTCTTTTTCCAATTACAAATCTAAGACCATGACCCTGCAAAAACACCTGTTTGGCATCAGGGTTATACCTGTATGGCTGTCAGGACCAAATTCTAAATTTAAATGCCTGAAAATAAAAATCTTATCAGTAGTGCTTTTGACTATAATAGTGAAACAGTGTCTTTTCTTTCTACACAGAGTTGAGTCAGACTCATGTAGCAATGAATGCAATGATGCAACATTCTTAGTAGATGATCTTTTCAATAATCCACAAGAAAGCTTTGCTATTAAGTATGGCATTGTTCAAATGTCCAGCTAAGGAAAACATTTTCACCTTTCTCTGAAGTCTTAGCAATTAGTTACTTGCTGCATTTGGTGATTATTGGTCTGATTTCATATGGTAAATCCTGAGCACACCTCCTGTATGAAGTTTCATATCAAGGAGACTGCCCTAGGTTTAAAATAACTGGATGATGTTCTCAGAATCTGCTTAAGCATTTTTTGTCTCAACAGCAAAATGTCTAATATTAAATAAGACCTGCCATGTGGAAAAAGTAATTGCAACTCTGGTTATTTTCCATTATCTTAGCTGAAAAAGACACAATGTTCTATCCTACTGCTGGAACCACTTTTATAATGTTTTCCAGGGTTAAGAAACCTCCAAAAGAAAACAAAATCTGAAGTCAAAACAAAGAAGCTTGAATAAATTGTTTCCCTGCAAGAAACTGTGGGCATGAAAAGATGTTGTGTTAATTTAGTGCTCCCATGCTTCTACTCTGGACCAATAACCATTATCTGATAAAGAGGTTTTAAACAGAGTATTTTGTAAATTGTGAGTGTGCCCAAACTCCCATTATTGCTAATGGAAGCTACCTACACACTCCCCAGCTTTTTTTAATTTCAGTGAAAAGTACATTATCTAAAGCACTTATCACTGTGGTAGCTAATAGCAAACACAACAATTTAAACAGAGAAGCACTAATAATGTCTAAAAGGGATCTCAGCTTTCCAGCTCTCCATGAGTCATGGCTTTCCTCTTCTCTCATTTCCTTCTTTCATGATGTGAAACTTTTTAATTTACATGGAATATACAAGTGATTAAGCAGCTTAGTTGCAAACAGATAACATTATTATCATCAGTACCTTATTGCTCTGTTGAAGAAAAGTAATGACATTTATGGGTATGATTTTGATTTTTTCAAGTAAACCGTTTTAGCTCCACTGATTACAAAAACTATCCCTGATTTATGCCAGCATCAATGAGGTCTGAATCCACCTGTATTAAATCTTAACTAGCAAAGGAATAGTTCCAGTGGTCTAGTCATGGGAAAATTAGGTAAGTAGGCTCCCCTCAGTGTTAATATAAAGTACCTGCAAATAGTGTTAGACCACAATCAACACCTCCTTCAGTGAAGTTGCATGAGGGTGACTGAAGACATAATTATACTTGTTGTGCTAGATCTCTTCATGAATATCTAATTGGAAGCTAGCTTGTGTAACATGTAGAGAGGTTCAGCCAAATCATCACTGAAAAATACTACCACAGTCTGTGCCTCAGTAGAAAATAGTTTTCCCAGGGCTTCATAATGCACAGAGCCTTCTCTAGGTATTATTCCATACATGGTGTGAAAGGGGGTGGTGCCATAGTCTTGCCTCTTGCCACATCTCTTCTTGTCCCCTTTAAGGGAATGAAAGAAACAAGCACATACCCAAACCCACAGTCAGTATACAGAGGGAAGTATTGATGTGCATTGAAGGGTTGCTCACAAACTAGCCTTGAGAGCCTTACTTCCAAGAAAGGACTATATTTGTATCCCCTTAAGTGTGGTATGGGGGGCAAAGGAGAGTCCAAGAGTGTTTGGGAGCTGTCTATTGCTGTCAGGATTGCATATGTGTTGAGTGCAGCTGTAGGGATGAAGGTTGTTGCTGTGTTGGTTTAAGGACATAAGCAGACAAGTTTCTTTGGGTAAATCTGGCAACAAATGTAAAACCTGCCAACATATCTCCACTACACCCACAATTACTACAGCCCACAGCAGAACCATCACCATTCCTGGATCTTACAGCTATACCTCCAGAAATGTAACATATGTCATCCAATGCACTAAATGCCCTGATGGAAAATATGTAGGAGAGACCTAACAACAACTGTGCACCAGAATGAATGCACACTGGAAATTTATTAAAGACAAGAATACCCAATTACCAATGGGGGCACATTTCTCACAAGAAAACCACTCTCTGCAATCTCTCAGGTCTAATCCTCAAAGGGAATTTAGGAAACACTTTTCACAGACAAGCTTATGAACTTCAGTTCATCAACCTCCTAGATACAAAAAACCACGGAGCAAATATAAACATTGGATTTATAACACATTATAACCTACCTGATATCTGACTCCGCAGGTACCTCTCCACTATTGACCTGCTACATTCACCCCCCTTCCTCCCCCAGCCTGTCTCTCACCCTCTGACTCCTCAATTTACATCTTCACTGACTGGCTTTCTTGCATGCATACCAGCCTCTACCTTCTTTACTATTCATTCCATCCAGGAAGAGCACACACCAACTGCAGATACCTCCTCAGCCTGGTGAGGGGTTTTTAAACCTGAAAGCTTGCTAAGTATTTTTTTCCAACTATTTGAGTTGGTGTAATGAAAGATACCAGGCGTACCCAAAGAACCTTGAGTGCAGCTGTAGAATCCTGAAATGTGCTCTCTTCATCTTTACCAAAATGTACAGTTTTAGGACATTTATATAAAACAAATCAGTTGAGCTATTGATGCTCCTTTTGACTCAGAATATTACCCAGCATTAAGGGCTCTATCAGGCTGTGTCTGTTAGGAGAAGCTGATGATGAAGTAAGCTGGGTATCCTTTAGTGCTGTAACTGGTTGTTTGCAAAAATGTATATTATTATAAATATTAGAAGTTTCCTCTAACATAGAAAATACAAACAGAAAGTTATTTCCTTGTTCAGAAAATTTTCTGGCTTTTCAATCACCACTCTGCCCAAAAGAAATTTTCTGTCTCAAATCTCTCATTCATACTGCTTCTCTTGCTTTTTGCTCAATTGCTGTCTGGTTATCTTCACATACGTACACAGAGACATACAATCCATTCAATGATCCCATCCTTATTATTTGCAAAGAGACCCAGTGAAATACCCCTAAACCTTTTCAACTTTTACTCAGGTGGTCCCATGCTGGTTTATGCCCTGGGCCATTGTTTCTATTTGTTCAGCTATCATTAACAAAACAAAATTTAAATGTTCCTGCACTTAGCCTGAATGAAGGGTCCTTAGTGCACTTATCAATTTTGACACCGTATGAGACTGATGGCTACCATTAATATATTCTTGCATAACATTATTATTTCCATACACCTCTGCTTTGACAATTCTGCTTGTCCTCATCCAGGATAGATCATACTGTAAAACATCATTTTTCTATCAATAAACGTGTGTAAAAATATATATTCAGTTATTTGCAGACAACAAAACAGCGGTTCTAATTTTCTGCTATTTACATATTAAACAGCAGAAGAGTCTCTCTGTGGGTAATTTTAGAAGATGTTTTATCTAGCAACAGTTCTACCTATAAGTTTGTTTCTTCACTTATGTTTAATTATGTTTGGTGCGAAAACACAAGGAGTTCAAAGGCACTTGTTCCTATTGTATTCTTGAATTCTTAACTGATGTCCATGGAATTACAGTTATTTCCTGTGGTGATGTGAATGATGTCAAATGCAGCTTCACAGGAAGAAAATGTAAGATGGACTGAATTGCAGTGCATCTCCTTGGAGAAAGGTATCATAATGCTATCAGATGTAGGAAGAGAAGGTAAAGGAATGCAATTAACTAGAAGCTGAGAACAATAACCTATATAGTTAACATTTATCAAAGTTATTAGCTTTTCTGATTTTACTCAACTTTTTATTTTTCTAACCCTTTTTCAGACAAAGCTTTTAAAATCACTTTAGTTTTAGTAAAAGAACTAATTAATTTTAATTCTCAGTGCGCCAACCATTATGGTAAAGGTTTTGAGAAGATGTTCGAGATTCTCTAGAGCAGTATTATCAACATTTTTGGCCAATGATAAAAAATGTTTTGGCCTCTTTTGACTGGAAAGGATTGTGGGGTTTGTGTTATTGCAAATTAAAGGAGGATCTATGCTGGTGTTGGAATCTAATATGAGTATAGAGTTTGATGAGGGCTGCTACTGTGCTGAGAATGTGCAGTTGACCTAAATTGTTGAGTAGAGTTGACTGCTAGGGAAAATGCTCTTGATTCTTCTATGTTCACCTTGTCTATGATGTCATTTTTCATAAAATTATCCCCTGTTACACGAATGCTTTCCCCAGAGGCACAGGGAGTACTTTCAGTGCCCAAGGCAAGGGGATAGGGGGAATTATGCTGAGAACTAGAGAGCAGGGGTGGCTGAGGGGGAGGAAGTAGAGGAGAACCTGATGGGGCTGTCCTTTGTCAGCAACTGCTTGTGCTACACAGTTTAGGCTCATGCTACTGATACTGAGAAGAAACAGGCAGCAGCATGAGTACCCTGGGGACCCTCCTTGTGTCCTGTTTTGTCTCCCCTCCAACCCCTGGGTGCAGTGCTGGGCCTCTGGTGGCAAAGTCTCCCAGAGGTGAGGCATCTTTTCCCCCCTCAACTCCCCAGATTCTCTTTGGGGTACAAGTCTGCACCTGCCCCGCTCCTACAGTCAGGAAAGAGCAATGCAATGTTGTACCTGTCAGGGTAAAGACTCATGTAGATAGGAGGCAACCTCTTTAAGTTGGTGGCTGGGGGTTGATGCCCCACTTTCCCTGACCTAATTATGTTACTGACTTCCTAATTCCCTACTAGTTGAGGAAAGAAGGCTTGAGAGTTTCTCTCACAACATTTTATAATGCTGCTGAGAGGAATTCTATATGAAGCTGGTATAAAATTGATGATGCTTATGTTTTGTTTATACTAAGGCTTCTGCCATTGCCACCAGAAGAATAGCTTGAAAAGTCATAATTCCCTAATGAAAAGGTTAAAGACAGGTGAATGTTGTCAAAAATGAAAAGACAGTGGTCCTGATTGCATGGCCTCTACATTGCTAGGTCTCCTTCCCTTGAAGAAGTATGAATAGTTCTCCTGCTGAGACGTATGAATGAGAGGAAAAAAAAGAGGCATTCAGGGTTTAAATGAGGCTGGATCAGGTGTGGAGAAAAGGAGCAGCCCTTTTCAGTGGGTTACAATTTAATAGGTACACCTCCATTATCTACCCAATAGTTAAACCACCTTGGCTGAGAAGTCCTTCATTGGAACACTCTTTCATATAGTTCTAAAAGGACTAATACTTCTCACTGAACCAAGTAAAATCTTCAGCACCTTTCCAAGTGACAACTCTTCCTTATTATTGAAATGACCTAAATTAAATACTCATATTTTATGCAGCTACCTTTGAATCATAGAAAATTAGGGTTGGAAAGGATGTTAAGAGGTCATCTAGTCTAACTTCCTGCTCAAAGCAGGACCATCTCCAACTATATCATCACTAAATACTGAGATAATGCAGCCAATGGTGCAGATAACTATTATCAGTCAACCTTGAGCTCTTGAAATAAATGTCTCGAAGATGTCCTGAAACTCCTGTTGCTTTATTTTGATTAATTGCTTCTTCAGATTAAATAAAACAGTTAATTTAATTTTATTATATCATATGGGATGATCATATTCATATTCATATATACATTTTTGACTTTGTACTTAACTGAAATGTACTCTTTCTCTGAATAAACTTATCCAAAAATTCTTATTATGGTATCTGAGTCTTCTAAGAATGCTTTTCCACTATTTTTACTACTTATTTTCTAATTACTATAAAGTTTTCTTCACCTTCTGGTCTTAGAAGTCCTGCTGTAGAAGGATAAATAAGCTAATGCAAAATGACTTTAATAAATGACAACAAACTCCAAAATAGTGATTTTTTAGAAATATTAATTATTGACAAAATATGATGCGAATACTAAAATACTGAAAATATAATTAATCAGGTTGTTCAAGTCATGACTATTGAAAAGTCTCACATCAGCAATGGGAAGCTTACTATATCAACACTGACGAATTTGAAGGTCTGAAGCAAGTCTCAATGAAGTAAGTAGAAAAGTTCTCATTGACTTCACTTGTTATTGAATTATTGTTTGGTTCTTAACAAGTGAATGTCTAACATAAAAGGTATAAGCAATCCTTTAAAGAACTAATCTATCCACACACTATCTACAGCTGAGCTGCTGAGTATGACTCCTCCTTCCTTGCTCCCTCTTTGGAACCATGACTTGAATTCCTGACTATAACAGTGGACCAGCTTTCTCAGCCACAGGCCAAAGGGTCTCCCCAGACAAACTATTCTACATCTTGGTGGCTAGGATTATTATTTCTAGGGAAGGGGGAAGGTGGCTAGGGAAGGGGGAAATATGGCTTTGAATCATTTCAATTTGAGGAGGGCCTAGAAAAGGAAGAGTCTCCCACTTCCTTGAGTTCTCCAGTGACTCTAAACACAATATATTATGACTACAACCTCCCCTTCTTCCTCTGGACACCACTTTTTTCTTGTTAAAATTTTGTCAAGCAGATACCGTGTTAATGGCATTTGCTTACTTTTTAATAACACTCTTCATTTTTTTAAAAGTAATATAAAATATTTAACTTAATATTGGGTGTTAACAGACTAGGGAAACATTTAATGTCCAGAACTCAAGAAAGAAAGTCACAGAGCCATAAGAATTTTCAGGTCCTTTCAATAAAGATTGAAGATATAAATTACATTTTGATATTTCTATGACAACATTTTTTTTAAATATTTGAATTATTAACTGGACTCTGTTGAGAATGTCACCTTGGCCACCTTTGTAAAAAAAATAATTTACTTTATTTCAGTATGTGTTTCCTTTTCATAAGGAAACTTCTAAAGCAAAGACTTTCTTAATGAAATAGACATCAGTATAGGTAGGCAAGAACCTCTTATTTATTTCAGTTGGACACAGCATTATAGTCCCTCTACATACTATATGAAATTCCAATCAAATTCATGGCAGTAGAGGTTTCCCATCTTAAGCAACCAAAAGGCCATTTATATTGTAAGTTCACCACAACTACCTTGGAATATAACAATAGTAAATTAAAGACTTAAAAAAGACAGTCAGAGACATGTCTGGCTATCTCTATTCCATTAACATGTAAGAAAAAATAAAATAGCAGTAGCCATTCAAGGTCAAGTCATATGGTAAAACAATAATTTTCTAATACATTACATAATTACTAATATTGAATTTGAATTCTAATTTCATTAAATAACTGAAAAATCTAGGTGTAGGTTTAAACAAAAGTTACTTGATTGTTTCCCTGAATGGATGAAATACCATAAGCATAATATCTAGCTGAACTGGAACCATCTGTCCATCTAGTGATAACGGCTGGTTGTGGTCGGAAGTGGTGGTTGTAGTGGTCTTCTGGTTGTGGCTGTGATTGGCATGCCTCCTACCACATCCTCTTAATGTTCTCAGGTTATAAAATTGCTTGCTTTTGAGGGTTCCTCCTTTCATTTGCCTTCATTTGCGTAGTATTTCACAGAATTTTCCCGATTCTGAAATTAAAGAAACAGCCCTCTTATATGTTGCTTTAAAAAAGACTACTGTATTTTCCATTGTAATAAAGCTAAAAAGTTAACATTTATAATTCACCTTTGAGCTGGTGTCTTTGCCTGAGTGCTGTAATTTATAAGAGATATGCATTAGCTCCAAGGTTGCCTTATCAACATGGTTTCAGATAAGGGTAATTTAAGCAACAGAATTATTTTCCCCATTTGGAGAAAGGAAAACCTGGTTCTTTAAAGGTAAACTTACATGATATTGTGTTCTAAAAAAGTATTATTTTAGTACTCTTTGGATAGTGGTCACTCTGGATATGCTAAATAAGGCAAAACTGCTATTCAGGGCAAAAAATTAAGAAGGCTAACGCAACTCTACAATACACGCAATAATTAAATACTACTGTCTGCCTGACAGCAACAGAGATGACATGTTTGGCAGAACCAATTGAGTATGTTAGCTTAAAGTCACTGAGGAAAATGGAAAACAGCCAATTACTATAGAGATATGTTTTCCTTTAGTTCTAGGTATAACAACACTATGATAAAAAGGGGTTCTCCAGAGATGGAAAGAAAAAAAAAGGAGGCAGCAGGAAATCTATAGTGCCCAACTGCATATTGGTAAGAAAGCATGCCAAGAGATAACAAAAATAACTACATTAACAAAAAAACTGGGCATGGCACCTCACAGTCCTTCAATATTATGTAGTCTTTTGCCTGTTTGCAAAAGGGCTGTAAACCTTACCATATCATTGCACTTTTTAATAATTTTTAGAAAAGGAAGAGAACTAGTGTTCCTGTAGCACTGTTAACTTATTTGATTGTGCAGACAGAAATATGCAGTTAGCCTAACAGCAGTTGAAAATACTACACATTTACAATATAGGTAGACTAATATGGCTAAGACAATTTAGTGTGTATTCCTTGGCTTTTTATTTTACTTTATTTGTTACCTTTATAACCTAAACAGGCCACTGAACAATTTTTTTTTTTTTTTTTTTGTCTTTCAGTAAATACATAAATTACTTATTTTCAGTGCATTGCTTTCCTGACACACGAAACAGAGATGAGTCATCTCTGTTGCACTATATGAGGGAGGGGCTGAGTAGCCTGATGTAACGAGGTGGAGAAACTGACAAAGATGCATTGTACTGCTCCAGTATGCTGAGACTTACCATGGAAAGAATTCTGAGTTTGCAAATATATTCCCTTTCTTTACCCATGGCCAAGGCAAGACCCAAGCATTCCTACTCTTTTAGAGCCACAAGGCAGCAAGATGGAAGCACTAGGGCTCTGAGACCAGTATAAGGTCTCTGATATTGGCTCTAGTTTCCATGTGGATTTTAAGGATCAATGCAAATTCTGGATGGTGTCATGACTCATGTCACAGGAACAAAAACCCTGCCTCCCTCATGCCTTGTACTGGAACAACCAGGCAAAAACTTTGTACAGGGACTTCCACTGACTTTTCTCCCTCTAGCCCTCTCTCTCTCATGTTACCTGCAATCCTGCCCTTTTCTGTCATATTCATATTTATTTGCTGACTTGTAAAGCTTATTGTTCCAAATATTCATTAATACTAAACCATAGATTTGCACGCACTTAGTGCCTGACTATTGCCTGTTAGTCTAATCAAAGTAGAAATATATATATCTCATCAGCTTTTGTGAGCTGGAGTTCACTTCATCAGACTCTGTGAAAGGACCTACACAAAGCTGATGAAGTGGGCGGAAGCTCACAAAAGCTTGTACTGAATGTATATATGTATGTATATAGATGTGTATATATATAAAATTTACTTTGGTTGGTCTATAAGGTGCAGATCTTTCTACTTAAATTCAGACTAACACAGCTTAACTATGTCTCTTAAAACAACTTCCCTGGCAACTACTTCACAATGTGTATAGAAAAATTGTTTTATAATCTATTGGAAATTAATATGGAATAATTTCACCATCCTACAAACAGTAATAGATAAACCTTCACACTTTCTTAGGTTAGTTCAGTTAAATGTGCAAGATGATAAACTAAACTCTAAAAATGAGTTTTAAAATCTTGTAGGAACAGGCTCTTTGAGATTTGCAGTATTTCCTGGTTCAGTTAAGCCAGAAATACCACAAGAATGAGACTTTTACTTTATTATGGCATTTATTTCCCCAGCCAAAATCAAGAAGCTCAGAGATACGTGAAAATTAAAGATTAAAAAAAAAATTTTTTTTAATCCTACAAGGGTCCAAGCTCTGAGTAAAAGTCAGTTCCAGCCTTATTTTATGTGAATGTTTGCCTGTGAACCTTATAAAACATTAGAAAAGTATCCTTAACAAGGGATAACATAAACAGGAAATGTGTTGGACTTCCAAGTACATGTATTGTTATATCTTGATGTAGTGATGGTAGCAGATAATACATCATAGCAAATGGCAGTTGGAGTTCAATGCAAACCACAGGCTGATGTAGTATATTGTTACTAGTCACAATAAATATATTAAGAGGAACTACATATGACACAACAGGGATGTGGATTGCCTTATATGGAAGTGCTTATATGAAGATTCATAAATAAATTCTTAATTGCATATAAAGCAATAAAACCTGACGTACTTCATCTATATTTGTTTTATTTTAAAAAGATATTACTCAGGGAAGGGAAAAGGAAAAACTGGCTTTTCTCTGATATTTTAAACTTTGATACTGAAAATCAGGGTTTGAGTAATTTAATATTTAAACAAATAAAAAATAGATCTTCTAATTTAAACCTTCAGCTGTTTCCCTTGGAAACACTGAGTTCATCAATTTGTTTAAATTTTGGAGGAAAAAGGATTACATACAAACTTGCAAAGGTTCCAGTTTGAGTCAGTGCAGACAAGCATCTAAAAATGCAAGTGTTGTTCCAAATGATCTGCATCTTGGAAGTAGTTTGTGACAGGACACAGGAGAGCACTCTCTAACATAAGAGAAATAGGTATAACAAGATCCAATGCCTGAAGGCAAATACAAGATGATTTTTTTTGCCCTTCAATGAGGGTAATTAACCCCTACAATAACATATAGAAAGCATAGTAAATTCTCTGTGACTTCATAAGTAGAAAAGTTTAAATCGTAGACCTTCTGAGAAACATGCTCCAGTTTTACCAGATATGCGATGTTGCAATGCAGAAATTTCAGAATAAGGTTTCATGGCCTGTTTTGAGCAAAGGAGCTGTGACACTGAAAGCCAGCTTGTTTGCATAGTAGAAAGATGCATAAGTGAAATCTCTGTGAAAATTCTTCTGTGAAACTAGCTCCTAAATAGATCCATAAACTCAAAGAATTGTAAAATCTAAAGCTGAAAAACAAAATCACCATCTTTTAGTCTACCAAGATTTCAGAAAGCTCTAATCGTATGGACTGGATTCTAAATGAACTGTACACTGAAACATACGTGTACAGGAAGGTAACAGAATTTTCATCTTTGCACTATATCCCAAAACTGTTGTGTGCAAAGTAAATGCATAGATTTCATAGACATTAGGGCTGGAAGGGACCTCAGAAGATCATCAAGTCCAGCCCCCCGCCCAAAGGGCAGGAAGTCAGCTGGGGTCATTGGATCCCAGCAAGATAAGTATCCAATTTACTCTTGAAGGTGTTCAATGAAGGTGCTTGAACCACCGCTGACAGCAGGCTGTTCCAGACCTTGGGGGCTTGGACAGTAAAGAAATTCTTCCTTAT
The DNA here is from genome assembly GCF_001723915.1 of Gavialis gangeticus. NCBI lineage: Eukaryota > Metazoa > Chordata > Crocodylia > Gavialidae > Gavialis > Gavialis gangeticus. The sequence continues at coordinate 116,889,533 of NW_017729032.1, forward strand.
GTCCAGCCTGAAACAGTCTTGTAGTAGTTTATGATGGTTCGATCTCATCATCCCTTGGGGCGCTCTGGTGAACAAGCATTCCCCCAGATACTGGTGGTCACCCTGATAAACTTATAGGTGGCCATCAGGTCACCCCTGAGTCTGAGCTTTTCTGGGCTAAAGAGCCCCATTGCTCTCAGCCTGTCCTCGTAAGTTCTGTTTTCCTGACCTCTGATCATGCGCGTGGCTCTTCTTTGAACTCTCTCAAGCTTCACAACAGTTTATGTTAGGGTAAGATAAGAAATCTCACAACTTAATTTATGGTCCCAAGGTGCTGAACCCTCAAGGACTGACACAACATCTTGATGTACTAAGGGTTTCAATATTAGAAAAAAAATCCTTTTGTACTAATGTGATCTTTCTGGGATCAGTAACACCAGCCCAACAGCCAATCCACTGCTAGGTCTGCACAACCACCTCATCTTAGATATACCAGTTCCAGCACCTTCTGCTATTTCTGAAACTCTTTGTTAGTTGTCAATAAAAAACAGGGACTCTAGCTCAACCCTGATTCTTGCTAAAAAGGATGCTCCTGCCAAACTCTCCACCTGGGGAGCAGTGACCACACATAGGGGTGCACAGGGGTTCACATGCACCCCCTGACTTGCCACACTCACCACTTAGGCAATGGGCAGGGGGGACAGGCAGGAGTGCTGGTGCCCCCCCTGCACACACTGGCCAAGGAGTGGAGTGCCATGGTCCTCCTAGAAGCAGTTGCAGCTACTGAGAATTGGATGTCTCACTATTGGCCACAAGGGGAATCTCCCCCAGACAATGAGATCATCCAAGGGCCCTCCCCCAGCCGGTGAGATTGGCTGTGCAAGGACCCCCACTCCCCCACCAGTGAGAATAGCTGCAGGGGGACTCCTCCCAGTTGGTATCAGCCCCCCCACAGTCACTGACTGGTCACTGGTGTGGGCACATGCCTCCCCCGACTAAGGTAGCACCAGTCACCTATGCTGGGGAGAATCCTTTCAGGATTCAACCTACTTAGTGGCTCTCTCTAGTTTTTCTCTGTCATCTCTAGCCCCGACTCCAGCATATGGAAATCCACATCTGAACCTTCAGCTGATACGCTGGCCCACAGGCCTTTGCAGCCGTAATCCTCCGTCCTAGCAGAAGTTAGCAGATAAACCCTTCTGCTGAATTCCATGTCTTAGCTTTATCCAGTTCCCACTAGCATACAGAAGTCAGGCCTAATCCTTTTGCAGTCTTGCTTGTCCAGCATCAACAAACCATACTGTTGTTTTTCCATAGTCTTCTCCAGGAAACTCCTAGAACTTTTCCCAAAGATCACTCCCAGATCCCAGCTAGCTATGTATGCATGTTGTATATAGTTGCCTACTTATTAAACCGTGGGCACATCTACAACAGATGCTGACTGCATAGTACCTGAATAATACTGAACAGTAGCATTTTACAGCACAAACAGTGCTAATATGCTACTGCACCATATTATTAGGCTACTGCATGGTAGCATCACTAAAATAAGTGTGCAGTAACCACTGTGCAGTAGCATCTCATATAGACATGCCTAGTGTAGCATAATTAGCCTCTTGGACTGACACTAAATTTAGAGTTCAAATGAAGCTCAGATATTTTGATAAATATTTGTAATCATAAATTGTTGATGTATTTGTATGAGGAAAATGCACTACAATGATGGAAAGAAGTGAAGCAAAATTAAGTATACAATATGTTAAGTGACCTATTCTGTGGTTTTCAATAGGATTTGAGTTCTTGTTTCCATAACTCTACTTTAAAAATCGCATCCAACATATTAGAATTCGAGATGGGATTCTTAAAAGTGTTCAGCTCTGGACTATATCTACTCTTTTTGAAGTTAATGGTGAAACCTACACAACTCCTAAGGGAAAGCAAAATTAAATCAATGCCAAGAGCTCTTTGAAAATCCCAGCCTGTATGCACAAAAACACTATCATTTGCCATTATTTTTAAGGGTATTTACTTAAAACCTCTAAAAAACCCAGTTAACATCGTTTTTAGAAAGAACAACAAAATAAATATTACAATTTTAGCAAAAAAAGTTAACTAATTCCTTCTTTTAACTTTTCTTTGTACAGAGCACAATAATGCACTTTTCCTGCTGTTCTACTCCTACGTGATTGCCTGACTGATGTGTCACTGTGTTCCATTTTCAAATCATATTGAGTCTATAATGATTAGCTGCTCAAGCTGCTATCCTATCACACTATTGATCTCTTTAACTTTTATGGCAAGAACCTATCTCATTCATAACTTCAATGCACCACAAATTTTTACTTTATGTTCTGTACAAGTGATGCTGACTGGCTTGACGTCAATAATCAGCAGAATCTGCTTGAATTCTCATTTATGCACCACAGTATCAATCAAATCCTGCTCACTTGGTTTGTGCAAGCAGTCCTATTAATGTCAGGGAGACTGCCCATATTAATGAAGGACCCAGTCCAGAGCCACTGAAGTGAATGGGAAGACTCCCACTGAGAGACTGTCTGCAAGTCTGATTCTATATGCTTGTAAAATGTGTCAGAGTATAAGCATGTTTAAGAATATATGCACTTTAAAAATAGAGCTGAGTAATTAATAATTAACATTCATTATTACGTTCTATAATAAGGTATAACAAATATTGCAAATAAATTTTAGAGCAGATATACTCTTTCTTCACAGATTATACATCTTGGCTTTTATTCGCAGAAATTTTCCATTGTTTTTAACAGATGTAAATTTGATTTTGTAATTCAACTAAGATGAATTGTCAGCCCCAACTTTCTTTACACTGTTAAGACTATATATAGCTGGATTGTAAACTTCCATAGAAAGAATGTTCTTTTACTGTGCCCACGGTGGTTCAATAGGACCTCCAATAAATAATACAGTACAAACAATAACATTTTTTCATCTTTACAAATAAGTCCCACTGAACTCCTGTTTAGTATGCAGATCAATGGTAGAATGCAGATGTTCTGAATGTATCAGAACTATAGTATTAAAAAGCGAAGAGAACTAATCTTCTTGGCCCCATAAGAAAGAAATTGTACCATAAGATAAATAAATGTTAAAAAATAAATAAATAAAAGGTCTTTTGAATAATAAGAGAAATTTCAGGGGGAAAGGAAGAACTCTGACATAAACTATATCCAGACACAATCATCAGAAAAAAATGCATTGAAACAATATATAACCAAAGAAGTAAAGAAATTAAATAATACATTGAGAAAAAATATAGCCGTTACACTTTACTTGCAACTAGCTTTCTCAAAATACCCAAGTGACCAAACACGGGGATTGCAAGAACTGCAGCGCAGAGGTAAGGGAGGGACTTGGCTCGGGGAGGGGGGAACTGCTGTTGCCATGACAACTTCAGCCAAGACGTGCCCCCCTCCCCACACTGGCATGACTGTAAACAGCCCTCTGTATCAGGGTGCCAGGGCTCCTGGGGGCAGCAGTACAGCTTTGATGTGGGTTTAGCATGAGCAGCTTTCTGATCTACCTGCACCTCCACCCCCGAGCCTCTCCATACTTACCCTGAAAGCAGAGGGTTTGCATGAGGACGGAACAAGAACTCTTCAACCAGTGCATGGTGCACAAGGATGAGCAGCAATGTGGGGTTCTTCTACACATGTGAGAGACATGGGACATGCATGCAGTGGGGAGTGAAGGGGCACAGGGGGTTAGAGGGAAAGGCTTCTCGGAGCTGCCATGATTGAAGCATGGAGCTACTTGAAAATACCAGTAAACACTGAAAGTATGGAGAGGCAGTAACAAAATCCTTCTAGGAAGCTTCTGTCCTCAAGCAGCGACCCTAAAATGAAATGAGAGAGTGTCTCCTAATTTAGCCAGGTGTGGAAAGCCTTTGTATGTCGGAGGTGACCGCATGCCCAGAATGTTAACTCATATGTCTCTTCTGTGGGGCATGCTGTTTTAAATTGGCAGCATTAGCACAAATGGGCCACATGACCTATGAAGAGAGGCTGAGGGAACTGGGTTTAGTTCATCTGGAGAAGAAAAAGCTGAGGTGAGATATAATAGAAACTTCAGCTTCCTGGAGGGTGGCTCCAAATAGGATGGAGCTAAACTGTTCTCAGTGGTGGCAGATGACAGAACAAGGGAAAATGGCCTCAAGCTCCAGCAAGGGAAGTTTAGGTTGGTTATTAGAAAAGAACTCTCTCACTAAGAGGATAGTAAAGCACTGGAACAGGCTACTCAGAGAGGTTGTCAAATCTCCATCCTTGGAGGTTTTCAAGACCCAGCTAGACAAAGCCTTGGCTGGGATGATATGTAAGTTGGGGGTGGTCTTGCTTTGAGCAGGGGGTCAGACTAGATCAGAGGTTCCCAACTAGTGGGCCACAGCCTGGTACCAGGCTGTCAAGGGTTGGCTGCTGGGTTGTGGCACAAGCCACCTGCTCAGACCCCCATTTGTCTCCCCAGGTGAGTAGCTTTTGCCTCCAGCAGTCACATGTGGGGATAAAGCTGGGCAGAGGGGCAGCCCTGAGAGGGAGGCAGCCAGCTCGATGCACCCCATCCTACTCCCGTGCCAGTCTGCAGTATAAAAAAGGTTGGGAACCACTGAACTAGATGACCTCCTGAGGTCCCTTTCAACCCTAATTTTCTATGATTCTGTGATACCACCTTGAAGTCTAGTAACTCAAAACATGGTACATTAAACTATCTATTCTTATAAAAAATGGTTTAGTTAAAATTAATTATGTGTCTTTTCCAATCACAGGGAATTTATACACGTGCTTTGGGAGGTGGAGGGTGGGGTGCTTTAATTAAACCGGCTCTGACAGCTCCTCTAATTAAAATGTCCAGAGCGTCACATGTATCAGTGTCCCTGTGCTGAAAAATGGGAGCGGGGGCACTTTATCTAAAGCTCATCGAATGAGCTTTAGCTCAAGTACCCCTGCCACAATTTTTTTAGCGTGGAAACCCTGATGCACATGACACTGGACTCTGCTGGAGCAAAGTAATTACCAAGCTCCAACAGACTTGATTAATTGAGTCTTCTCTGATGCACTATAATTACAGCATGTCAGAGCAGCCTCGATGTAGATGTATAGGCAGCAACTAGTGTCATCTTGTAACATACTTTCCAGATGAGTGTATAAATTCTATAAAATGTTTCTGTTTCATTTTGTCAGGGCACATCTAGACAAGACACTAAGGCACATTAGTCTAAATTTAGGGTGCATTAGGGAGCACATGTAAATGTGTACACCCTTAATGTGTTTTAAAAATGGTGAACGTGGGCTATTCTTACCTAAATTTGATACCTGCAAGTGCATTAGCAAACATGTAGATGCATTAAAGCACATTAACACTGTATGTGTGGACTGACTTGGGACTAATTTTAGTCCCAAGTCAGTCCACACATAATGTTAATGCACTTTAATGCCTACATGCATAGACACCTGCCTAAACTTGCTTAATGAGCATTAAGCAAATGCGCATTAAATTTAGGCATACTTAAATGTACATGTAGACACGGCCTTAGGTTTTGTTGCATGCTAGCACCTATGTCGACAATTCTAGTTCTAGGATTATCTCCATCTCTGCAAAAATGAGTTCCAGAATGACCACAGGAAGATTTCTTAAAGGAAAATTCCTTTGATTTTAAACCTTATACATGGTTTTGCCTACATGCTAATAGGAAGTTCATAGTAATTCATACATTCACCAACTTACCCAGACAAATTCTGATAGACCAAACTAACCATTTTTAAAGCAAGGACATAAAGACCCATGGTCATTTTGGATTTTCTTATTGACATATTTTTGTAGTCCCATATATTTGGCTAATATTAATTAAAAAAACAAGAAAAAGGACAGTTATTTGTAAATGAACTCAATTAATTTGCTTTTAATTTCTCTCTCAAATAAATATTAAAATATATATCTAATTTTAAATGATACATGTTTTGACACATCACAGAAGAACCTACCACTATTGTAAGAGGTACATTAATATTCAGAAATTAGGCCAAAATTTTTTGAGTTTCCATAATTCAAAAGCACCTCCTTTCTGGGAGATGTAGTCTGCACCAGCCAACCCTGCACCTGGTACATCTTACTTCTCCTTTTGTATCAATTTAGCTGCACTGCCTAGTGAAGTGAATGGGACAGGATATAACCAAGGCTTCACCCATTCCCTGCCTCTTTCTGCCCAATACACACAGCTCTGTGCAAAGAGTCATAAAAACCTTTTAAAAAGCTGAGTAAATCAAGTAGGTCTCTTCTCCCTTGCTGTGACCTGTAATGCACCCTACACACTCTGTCTCCATTGCATTTGCACAGGGAGCGAGCCCAAGTCTTGCCTTAAAAGGCTTTACTGTTTTGTGCCTTGCTGAGACACCTCCACTCACACAACAATGACTAAAGCTACTGACAGATTTGGGCCCCACTCCTACAAAGACTTACGTATTCACTAGTGCTTAGTCTCATGGAGGACAATAAAGACAATGGGACTACTCACGTGTGGCGAGATAAGCTCATGTGTAAGTGTTTGAAGTGACGCAGTGCTCCATGGTGATTTTATCCTCAGGGGTGCATTCATTTATTTTATTGGCATGCCTATGATGTTCATCACAGTAAGATTTAAATTAGGTGTTGGGAATTTTTTAGTCTTTATCTGGGCTACAGCTAAGGCCTGATCCAAAGTCTACTGGATTCAATGGAAGGATTTTTACCAGCTTTAGTGGGCTTTGAATCAGGCCCTCTGTTATCAATCTTTGCCAAGTTTCCTATATCACATACAATCAGTTATTTCCCTGAAAAAGACTCATTCAGCTAATAAAATCCAGATACAAATTTAGACAAAAAATATTTAAAAAAAAAAAAAAAGAACTGGAGAGGTTGTTGTTTGTTTTTTTCCATAAGATCAGTGTTAACAAAAAAATAAAAACTTGTGCTGAGGAGTCCTTTTAATTTGCTGCAGCTTAGCTAAAGTGGCAGATGGCAGCTATCTCTGTTCTTCTCCCAGGGCTGCTTTCTATATAGCTTCTCTCCGCTGTTCAAAGAAGCTCCACACTCTATACAAATTATTTCAGAGAAAAGGAATATTAAGGTGCTAGCTGAAAGAACGGCTTTCATGAAAAGCAGGAAGCTGCTCTGAGTAGTAAAAACAAGCTCTTTGTTGACAGAACAGGATGGGGCAGGGGGCAGAGCAGTGCTGGTTTGAGTGGCAACAAAATGTACCAGAATTTTAATGCTATCACCCTAGGCACTTATCAGTCATTCAGATTTTAGTTTATTCTGTGGTATTATGAACCGATCAGGAAAACTGAAGATTATTTGGCATCTTTTATTACATTTAGAATAATAGGAACCTCTCACAAAATGTTTTGATGAATAACAAAATTCAACATGTTTATTTCTTAGACACAAGAGGATATAAATTTTACCTTGGGTGTTTATTTGGTAAGAAAAAAAATCAACTGTGTACACGTTATTCTCTTTTAGCCATATGCCAATAAACCAACTTATATTTTAGTATCTCATCAGGGTCCAGTATATTATAATATTTGTCCCAATTTATGGCATTTACCATAAAGTACGTTTAAAATGTAGTGATGATTTATTTGATGAACTGAAATATTAACTCCCTGGGATTTCTATCTTAATATATGACCACTGTCTTTCAGGTAGTACAGAATCTGGAATTTACTGTCTTTTGTACATATAAAATTACATACTATTTTTAATTTTTATTTCACTATTTTATTTAAAGTGTTTATGCACTCAAAATGGCTTAAACCAAAGGCCTTGATAGGCACCTGATTTACAATTAATACATCTACTACTGAAAGGTCTAAAAACTTCAAACAAAATTAGGGCTCCATTATGTTAGGCACTTAGGTGCTGTATGTATATAGCATGAAAGGTCATGAGGTCTTCCAACATAAAGAAAAGTGGTCAGAAAGAAAGAAAAGGGGAAAGAATGTTTTTCCATTTCCAAACAGGGCATTTGAAAATTAAATTTTATCAGGAAAAAAATGTTTTCTGTAAAAATGTCAAAATGAAAAATATTGAGCAAAAATATTGTTTTTTTTTAATATTGGCGGAATACGCACTTTCAAAAGTTTGTGCTTGTATGTTTGTGGGTTTTTTACTCTTCTACAATGAAAACTAAATTATGAAGAGGTTTTATAACAACACTTGCTCCTTATTCACTTTTTCCCCACTTGAAAAAAAAGGAAAAAAGTAAGAAAACCAAAAGGTCAAAGGAAGTAGAAGTGGGAGTGAGGGGGAAAAACCTCTGATACTGCTAAACTTTGCACCAAGCAAATTTGTAGGAGGAAAGGGAGATGGAAGAAAGTGTTGTTTTCTTTTCTACTGTTTTTAGTTCCCCCCTTTTTATCCTTAGAAACAGTGTTTTAAAATGTGTAAGAAGGCAAAGTATTTTTCCCTGATTTCTTCCAACCACCTTCCTCCACTGGAAAACTCTAGAGGAAAATAAAGCAAACAACAGAGAGAAGGTGGAGGAAAGTGATGGAAACTAAAAATTCTAAACAGAAATCTGAGACTTGAAAAAAACCTAATATTTATATTAAAATAAAGTTACATTTTTCAGCTTCTTTTCATTTTTTTCATCAAAAAAAAAACAAAAAAAGGAAAAAAGGGGTGAGTGTAATACATTTGTTTGATTTACCATTCTGATTAAGATTACCATGTTATATTTGGCCTGGTTGATCATAAGGTGCTCATGACTAGGAAAAATATGTGAGAGAGCTTTATTGTTAAATTATAGATGTAAGAAATGGAAAACAGAGTTATAAATTTCTATATCACATTTGTTAAGAAAGAGGGATATATATCAAAGGGTCACAGTCAGCAGGCCCATAGTCCCCTCTACATATACAGGTAGAGGCGCTATAGGACCTTATGTACGATCCACACAGTTGGACCTCCTGCCATGCCACACATACATTGCAGGAGGTGTGATTGTGGGATCCAGCATAAAATCCTATCACACCTTATTCTTGGTATAGGAGAATCCTGGGATCGCCATCCTAGGCTCCCCCCTGCACTGGCAAATAGGAGACTCCTAGCCCTGGCTACATCCCACAGGCAGCCAGGACAGCAAGTCCCATCAGCTGTAAGCTGCAATTTCCCAGCTGCAGAGTATAAAGTAGGCACCCTGTGGCTGGGAGTTCATGGCATCTGCAATCACCCAGCCACAGGGATGCGCCACACACTGCCAGACTGGGAGATGACAGCCAAGTCCCATAGCTGCTAGGACCCAGAGTCTCGCAGCTGCCGGGCACTGCGAGGGCTGAGAGTCCCCTCAGCTGCCCCAGAAGCTGAGAAAGATGGGAAAATGCACCCCTTTCATTGGGCAAGATGCACCCCTGCTGCTGGGAGGCCATTAGCTGACAAGGCTCCCAGCCACAGAGGAGACCCTGTTATACATGCAAATTAAGGCTGGATAGCAACCAGCTACAACGTTAGTACCCATTTTTGAAATCTAACTTCATAGCTGGTTGGACCTTCTTATGGTGTGCTAGGCATTTTGTATATGTAACTGGTCTCAATTTAATTGCACAGTTATCCACTTAATTGCACAGTAGCTGCAAAATGTAGATGGAGCCATACACATATATCCTTACATATTTGAGCAGTTGTCTTTTGGCCACAGGCTTGGGAAGACAGGGAAGACCAAACAAACTATAAGTAGGGATCTCTGGCAGGGCCTCTCTGCCAATCAGGGGTAGGGGCAGGTAGCAGCAAGGTTCTTGCAGGCAATCAGTTGGGATGATGAAAAAGGGCTGTCACTCTTACATGAGAAGTCAGGTTCTAGGTGGGAAAAACAGATTGTACTCCTCCATGAGGGATAGTAGGTGAACCAGGCCAGAAAGAACAGCAGCCCCAAGCCCCAACATTGGATGTTTAGAATGTGAGGTGTCACCTTTGCGAAGGACTGGGACACAAAAGGATGAACTACCCAATGGTCATATAGTTCATGGCAATTTGGGTTTGAGGAATCCCATTTAGAAAGAGATTGGGATGCTGTTCCACCAGTGCAGAAGATAATAATTGAAAGACAAGATGGGGTGGCACAGAAATCAAAACATCTACCAAAATATCTGCTTTTAGACACATAAGTAGCACGTAGAGCCACTACACAGATTTTATATCCTACTCTCTTTGCGCAGCTGGGCTTGTCATTCTGAACATGCTTAAAAGGGATCCGCAACAGCCTTTCACACTACTGTGATCCTATTCTTCATGAAAGATTAGTGAAGATTTTTGAGTGTTTGATGCTGGAGGATGTGAGAGACAATGTATCCTGGTCTGGATCTTGGAACTGTTTACTAAATGATTGTGTGAAGTTAATTAGTTGCCTAGATGAGGTGGACAAAAACCTCTTAAGGTGCTTGACAAGTACCCTTTGTAATGAAGCTAGATCAAAGCCCTGGGCCCAGCCAATTCTAATCAGAGGGCAAGACTGGGGCAGTTCATCCCCTGAGGGTAAAGAGGAACAGGCACTACCTGGATCAGTTCTTTGGACCTAATGGAGCAATCAAGGCAGCCACACTCCTGAGATGACAGACAATAGGCTTCACTTGCTCCAGCCCTTAATACTGTATCTGGCCAAAGACTTAGATACTACTGACCTTCTTTGCTTTTCTGCTTGGCTATCTGCTCTCAACTTCTGACACAGCTCTGGTTTTTTATCCTGTTTCTGACTCCTAGTGTACTCTGACTCTGGACCTTGGCATACCCTGATTTACCTCTGGCTCCTGATTCTGGTTCCAACTTCTGCCTCACCCTGAACATAGCATTGACTACTGTTTTCCCTGATTTCAGCTTTGAACCCCAGGGTCCCTGGAAACCCAGCCCTTGGACTCTGCCTATGTATCAAGTGACCTTCTCTGGCCACCCATATCCCAGTTCCTAACACCCTTGTTCCTTTTTTTTTCTCTCTGCCTGGGTAGTCCAATACCAGGTCCCACTAGGAATTTTAGTTGAAGATGGAGAGTAAACGTAGCAAAAAGAAAAGGGCAGAATCAGTCTTACAACTACCTGGATTGAAAAGTGGAAAGAACAGAAACCCCATTTACATGGAACCTGACTGTAAGAATAAAAATATTACCAAACTTTGACCTCTGTAACAACCATCTCTGCCCGATCTCAGAGAACCTTAATAATCTTTGCCTAGATGTGAATTGAATAAATGCTTTCCATTACATATTCTTATTTCTTCTTACCCCATTTTAAAGTAAATATTTCTTTGTTTAAATCCAACTATAATTTGGAATTGATAAGTAATCCTGAAGAACAAAGACTCTACCCCAGAAAATAGCTATGCTCTGAGGAAGTAGAGAGAACAGGTGGAAACTGCCAACCTAGCAGTGCCAAATGCATGACTTAAAGTCTCAAAAGGAGTTGCACTATCTGTTCTTAATTGTACAACAAACAACAGAAGGTGGGGCCACTGCTGACATAACCTGAGCCCTCTAAACTTATTGAAGATCATTTATTGTTATCCACTCTTACAGATATTCAGGTTTTCTGCCTACTGTACCAGTGTTGCTGCATGTCTACTAATATTTTACCCAGATTAGCTTTAAATATGCTAAGCAATTGAGTTTCTTCTGCTTCCCTTGGGAGACTATTTCAGAGTATAATACAGTTCAGTGTCAGGAAGTTAAAGGCTGATTTTGAGTATTTTCAGTTCAGAGTTGGACTTTTTTTGTACAGATGTACTACAATTTGTGCTAAAACCTACATTATCTAGCACATTTTCTTCAGGGTTTTGAAATATTAGTATCAAAAGTCTTAAAAAAGACATGGCAAACCTGCATAAGGGGCCAACTGGAATTAGCAAGGATGGAACTGCTGCCTGTTTCTAAATACTCAGCGAATTTTCAAGAGAATGAAAGGAAACACATTTTCTCTCAAAGGTCTGTGTGATTCTCATTCTCTGCATATGTCAGATTACATCTCTGAGATCCCTCTGGCTGAGTCTCAATACTGTTTAGTTCCCTTTCAGAGGAGAGTGTGGTTTGATGTGGGAGATGTTGACTTATTTTATCAGTGGGGTGGGTTTTTACACCAGAGCTGAAGTATATTGCCCTTTGCTGTTTTTATGTGTTGTGCTTCAGATACATGTCTGCTCATCATCCTTTTGGCATGTGTCCAATAAACTAAAATATGTCATCATTAAATTTCCAATATTTGCCTTTTTAATAATATTAACTTAATAAAAACACTTTAAAATATGTGTGTAGTGTATTTGTGTGTGCATGCACATATTAAAAATATGTCCTTGTCCCTACTTTAAATATTTGACTAGAATTCATTTTTACTTTTTACATTATGCATGTATTCTTCTACTGCAGAACTGAAAAATACTTCACTTTTTATTATTGGCGCTATCTCTGACTGCCCAGTTTCAGGCTTAGTATTATATCAAGGCATTTCCATTTATTGGATGGTGGGTTTTTTCCCAGTCCATTGGTAGGAAGAGTAAACAGAATTCATTATTTTATCATCCACCTGAAAATTCAGAAAGGAAAGAGAAGAAAGGGATCTTTATATCACTTATTTTCTTCCATGATTTTGAAACTCTAAACCATTACAATATAGAATCATAACACTGAGAACCACATAGCCCAGGAAACAGATATAGAGCCTGTCAACTCTAGTGCACAGGAACAACTCTCCCCCAACTGGGGAGTGAATGAGTGGATTCAAATCTGAGACATACCCAAGCCACAAAGTTAAAATCTGGAGCTGAATTTTTCCAAAGTTTTCAGGGGCTCAGAGCCAGAGTTTTTGTTCACCTAGCTTTAGAGATATGGCCTGCCATGAAGTTTAGATATGGATCTAAGTGGCTCTGGCTATTGTGGTTGTTTGAAAAAAAAGGATAATATGGTTCAAATCCATTTCTATCATCATTCAGAGGTAGTAAGGGGGAATATAATCCTGTTAGCTGGCATTGTTGAATATTCTGTTCATTACTAGTTTAATTGCTTGCACAAAATGAGGTTTTTTAGGTTCAGACTACCTTCTCTTATAACTATCCTAAGAATCACTACTACAACTAGCTTCTTGCTTAATTATTATTATATCTGTTAGGCCAATAATTAAACAATTAAAATTTTCAGTGCTTTCAATCCAGTAATTTTGTGCTCACTAAATTAATTTGAAAATAGTAAGAAGTCATAAAATTAGAAAATAATCCTTGAAGTTATCAAAATTATTTTAAATGGAGAAAATTTTTTTATTATTATTTTCCAACTAAAGTGATCATGAATCTTCTTCAAACCAAAAGTTTGACTTTAATTTTCATTATGAAATTTAAATGAAGTAAATCCAAAAATATTTCCCTATCAAAAGTCTATCTCCCAGTAGCCTTTGAACAATGGGAATCTATGCTGCTGCCAAAAGTTGCTATTAAGGTTAACCTCCTCAGGAATTACATTATACCCTAAGTTGATGGATATAACCACAAACAATTTGGATAAAGTAATTTAACAGGCAACAGATGATATGCACAGATGGGATCTTCTCACTGTATCACCTTGGGGATAGGGTTAGTGTTATGAAAAAATAAATCATACAATTTCATATATCAGATGCTTCCAATAGCAACTCCCCAATAGCAACTAAGGCTCTAAGACTGACAAGGTTTTGTTTTGATATTTTTAATTAACATTTGTGTGCTCGGGATTTTGAAGAGTGGGGGAGAAAGACTGTAATCAAACCAGCATTTAATCTAACTTAATTTGCACTCTTACTTTAAGCAACTAGTGTGTCTTAGAAAACTAAAGAAAACATTGCATCATTTGCATCATTTGCTCCCATTTGCATCACCCTCAGATAAATAATATTCTCATAGCATCAATCTTCAGTATAATAAATATTTACAGTTATGTACCTTCGATAAAACAACAACAAAACTCTATTCAAATAATCCTGTGAACAATTTTGTGCAGATATCTCTTGTCAGTCATTTCTACTTGGGACATTTATGTTGCCAAACTCTAGATGTTAAGGGTTTCACAGGGAATAAAATTCAGTCCTGAATGTACTCCAAATCCAAGAGATGGTTTTTTTTCCCCTCCAATCAGTGGGGGGCGAGAGAACAGAAAGCCTCATCTTGAATCTGAGTACCAGCCTGGGGCATGTGGTGGTTCAGTTCTGGCTTTGGCTCCGTACTTGGAGCCAAAGCCAGAGCTGAGCTGCTGCCTGCTCCAGCCCAGAATGACTTATTTGGGGAGGGGGGACATGGTTAGGGGAGCACAAGGAAGGAGGGGAGCCTACCCTCCCCCTCCCCACTTACCTTCTGCTCTGGCTCTGGTTGCTCCAGCTCTGACCCATTGCAGCAAGAAGCTGCCACCACTTCTGCCTGGAAGACTGGGCTAAAGCTGGGCTTGGGCCACACTGCTACTGACTGTCCTAGAGGAGAAGAGCTGCAGCAGAAGGTCAGTGTGGGGTGGGGCTGGCTTCTGGGGGGAGTACAATGGAGGGGCAGGCAGCAGTGGGAGGTAGGCTAAAGGGCACAGGGGACAGAGGAGTAACAGGCAGGAGACTGATCCTTTCCCCTGCACCACTATCTTCCCCCAGTAGTGGGGCAGAATGAATTTAAAATGATCTTCTACTAATTAGAATCTATATGTGGAAAGTTTTACACTTTGCTATCATTTTCCATGTATAGAATGTAATTACTGGGGGAGTTATCTTACATTCAAAGTCAGTTTGGATTCAGGTAAGTATGGTATATGCACACTGCACATTATTTTTTGTTTGTTCATTTATTGTGGTAGATCCAAAAACTTCAATTCAAAATTAGGGTCCCATTCTGCTAGGCACTGCAGAAACCCATAGGAAGATATAACTGAGGGTATGTACAGGTATTACATTTAAATCAACCAAACCAGGTCAATCTAAATGCCTAATCATGCAGACATTCAGAGGGTTTAATGTGGCCAAAAAGTGGCATGTCTGATATAGTTTCATAGTTTGTAGGGTCGGAAGGGACCTGAGCAGATCATCAAGTCTGACCCCCTGCCATGGCAGGAAAAAGTACTTGGGTCAAACAACCTTGGCGTGGTGTTCATCCAGCCTCCTCTTAAAGACCCCCAGG
>NW_017729032.1:116905580-116912607 GCF_001723915.1 Gavialis gangeticus
CCACCACTCTCTGGGTGTGGCCCTTCAGCCAATTAGTGACCCATCTGACTGTGTAGGTGTCAATGCCACAGTCCCCTAGTTTTTTATATAAGTGCGGTCACCTCCTAAGATGCACTAAAAATAAGAAAGGGCTTACCCAATCTAGGAAGGATTTAACTGTATCTTATGAATGCTTGCATGCATTCCCAGGACAGCCCAGGGATGGGAAAACCCAGCCACTGGTCCTCACCCTAGAGCTGTACTATTCTTACTGCCCCCTCCCCCCCAACCCTGACTGATTTATTTTTAGTCCTTCTCCCCCTGCGGACCAAACAGTTTTCCCCCATCCCAGTTTACTTATGCCAGGCTTCTGGCAGAGGCAAACATCTATATATGCCTAAACCTACATTGGGTACAGCAAATGCTTATTTACACCCTGATACACCAAACTTTACAATGTAGGGCTTGGCTTCATTACAAATGTAACTCTCCTTGACAACAGTTCACAATGACAGAAGTAGGCAATTATAAAATTAGCTCTCAACAATTTCAGAAACCATCAGGACAACATTCTTCAAATCATTTGTTTTCACATTCACATCTAAATTATGGTATGATACACCCTTTGGCAATAGCAGAACTTGTCAACATAGACAAACTCCAAATTTAATTTAAATTTTAAAAAAATCTTCTTTGAAGTAGGGTTCTCATTTGACAAACACACTTTAAATCAGGCAGACCACATAAGCTATGAGAAGGCTTGCATACACAACTATTTAGATTGCCCTAAACTCTGTTAGGACAATCTAAATGTAACACTTGTTTGCACCCAAAATTGTCTATCATTGGTGTAATCCCTTTTCAAAGGTGAAGGTGTACCATTCTACAGAACTAAATCCATGGAAGGCAAATTGAGCCCCAGGAATATACATAATTTTTACCTTCTTGCTATATCTTGTTATATTCATGCCTCTGTTCTTCCTGTTGTCAATCACTGCCACACATAGCTACTCCAAAACTAGAACAGTGGTTTCCAACCTGTGGTCCACAGATCCTTGGGGGTCCATAGACTATGTCTAGAGGTTCACAAAAGATTACTGATTTTTGATCAATCAAAAATATGTGAATATTCACACTTACAATTCAAAGGAGTCCACATCTTTAAACAAAATATCTGCAAATGAAAAAAAAAGGGAAAACCACTGCTTTAAAGTCTATATTTAAATTGCATTCCTTCCATTCTCATTTCACTTACATTGAGCCAAAGGCTTCCATTTTAAGAAATTAATCAAAATAAATGTTGGTGCATAGAGTACAGAATTGGAAGGTGATTTCTATAAACATTTTCTTTTATCACACTGAACAGTCTTCTATTTTTTTCTTTTTATTTTATACCTAAAATATAAGAGTTAAATATGGAAAAGGAAAGGAATGTGAATGATAATTAAATACAATGGAAAGACAATGAATTAGAGAACACTCTCGCTGTCTGTACCACACAGAGAAGAAATGTTTGTTTGACCGAGGGTTTCACTCTACAGACCAAATGATGCTAGGACTATTCAGTAACCATTTTGCCCAACAGCATTTAAACTGTCAATGGTAATAAACAGTGCTGCACTGTGTCACTGCAGCTGGGTATGTACCCAAATGCTAGCTTTTCTAAAACTAACAAAGCTTCTTTTGGACTCATTACATTTTGATGTAACTGAATTGAAGTAATAATATTCAAGCTTACTTACTGTCTTTTCCAGCACTGTAAGTGCTTTCACTTTTTTTTAACATTTAACATTGCACAAGTGGCTACCCAGAAAAATGTTTCACTACTTTTGTTTTTACCTAACAATTATAACAACCTGTTGGAAGACTTCAGTGAAATTATAATCTTTATGAATAATATATTTTCACAAAGCAACAGATCGATGCTAGTTATTTTCATTTTGACTTCTCTACATTCAGAGATATCATAAGAATTAACTGTGCATGGGAGTAAAGGTTAAACTGTACCAATGTTCATGCCTAGAGAAAAGGCATTCATTAATGGCTATTTCAAGATATTTTTTACATAAACTGAGCAATTTATAATGCTACTAGTTCCATTTTAGTCAACAGGATTATTTATAGAAAAAAACTCTACTCACTTTGAATAAAAGTATAGCAATCTGTCACTGAAAAAGTAATCAGATTATGATAGTCATGTAAGGTGGGGCACACACTGTAAATAACACAGTGACAGCTGCCAATAATGTGGGAATCATTTCCTGCAATTTGACCTTGACCAGATTGCAGCATAAGGAACTGATTAAGGACATAACCACTATGAATTTAAAGAAAATAATTGATACATATATAGCCATCAAAATTAACAGGAATTCCTTGATTTGCTTTGTGGCATAACAAAAAGAAATAACTCTGCTATAAAACTACAGAAGCAAAAGAAAATAATGTCAACATATTGGAAGCCACTTTTGACCTGAGCATTCAGCCAAAATTTAGGGCCTTGCAGGTTATTCCCATGAGAAAGACAAATTGATTATCAAGTCAGTTATTTCTGTGACACAATTTCTGTTTATTTAGAGAGTATGCAGTCTTGTTTCCTAGTATCATTTAAGCCAAAACTGTCTATTTAGCTCTCCCTTCAGTTGATCATGCTACAATTTCTTTTGTGGCTATGTCACATTTTTCCTGTAAGACTTCTTTGTGGTCTCTCCTGTTTCTCTCTTACTATAGTAAACAACAGTCCTCTGCTCACATAGATTAGTTTTTTTTAGCAGCTGCCATTAAAAAAAGAGCTGTTCTTAAAAAAATAAAAAACCCCAAGAAGCCCTGAGCTTGATTGAAGTTGCCAGAATAGGACTGGAGGCAAGCCTTGATGCACAGACAGAACAGGGGAATGCAACCTGGTGTCTGAGCTAGGAGCACAGCACCCTGCACAGAGCATTGTCAGGGTTTCGCAGCCCAGCCCCACCCTTACACAAATACCCACCCTTGCAATGTGCTGTTCTGTGTCTGGTCACATGCCTGTAACACTGCTGGGTTGCAAGTAGGCAGACAGTAGTTCTTCTCTGGGTACCTATGCCAGAATAGGGTGGGGAAGGGGAAGGGTGAAAAGTAGGTTGAGAGGAACAGCACAGAAAGGAGGGCAGTGAGAGGTACCAGGGTGTGGAGGCGAGTAGGGGAATTCTGGGTTGAGGCAGCAAGGTGTAAAAGCATTGCTGCAGGCAAGCAGACTTTCTAGCCCAAGAAGTTTGTTGGTTTTTTACTACCACAATCTGCAAACTTTGTCCTGACAGATAACATTTTTATTATGGTTACTGTTAAACCCCTAAATTTGAACCAAGCTCTTGTCCAGGCCCTGGCAGAGGGGTTACATTTATGTTATATAAAAACACATCAGTAGAAAAAAGTTTGGTTGCCAATAAAAAGTTTGCATATTGTGTCAGTTAGAAAAAAAAATCTTGGCAACCCTGATGACTAGTAAAGTTACTATAGGATAAAATATAATATGAATTTAAGCAAAATAGCTTGTCCAGTCTAACTTCTTAAGTGGGCACTTATTGCAAAGTGGAAAGAGTTAAATTATATAAAGACAGTTTTATATGGACAGGTTGTGTCCACCCCAGGAATTAATGTGGAATAGATATTGTGTTATAGCTATTCTAGACTATTTCCCTTTAGAGATAATGTAACAAGCCCTTAAATGAACGGTAGAAGTTGTACCTCACTGCTCCAGTTAAAATGAGCATTAATCCAATCCACGACAACAGTCCCCAGATATGTTTAACCCCCTGTGCGTCTAGTAGCCAGCCCTCCAGGACTTGGTGTTCACCCAAAGTCTCCAAACATTCTTATGCTCTTAGGCATTCAAATCCTTCTTTGCCTGCTAACCTCCGCCCAAATCACTGGTATAAACTATAGATAAGAGAATAAGCAAGTCTGCTAGCTGTAGCACAAACTGCCCCACATTGGGTTCAAACATAAACAGCAGTGTCCTTAGTAGGGCAACCTAAACCTGCCTCTACCTTGATTGTTTTCTCCTACAAGCCATCTATACCTTACTTGTAGTACCCCAAGCCAACCTAGCTAATTTCTCCAGCCTCTTTGCCTAGGAATCTTTGCCCTCCAACCTAAAGGGCTAGAGTCTCCCCCCTAAACTCAGGCCTGTGCTTATAGAGCCACAAAGCCATGTCCCTGGCAGTCATGTGACTTCCTTTGGCCAGCTGCAGGTGTCCTCCATTAGGTTCCCAGACTGGCCTAAGAGCTGCAGTAGCATCCCTCTTTTTCAGGCTGAGCTCTGTCCTGCAGTACTATTGCTGCACTACCAGACTACAGCTGGCACTCTGCCACCCCAGCCACTCTGCCCTGTCAACTTAGTGCTAAGCTGTGTGTCTTGCACTAGGAGTCTGCAGCCTATCAGTCCCTTACTCCCTGGCTTTTCCTGGCTCCTGGTAAGTAACTACCTGCAACTGGGGTTCCCTGCCTGCAGTTGGCCACCCTTAAAGTAACAGGGAGTCCCTGGCTCCCTGTTACACCATCCTAGACAGAAAGAAAAGAAATAACAAATTGCATCCTTAATTATTTACGTATTTAAGGTCTTTGGGGCTGGATATCTCACAACTCCAACCCCCCAAAAATTTAAGGTCACCTAAATCTTGATTTTTTTTTTTTCTTGACCAATTTTTCTTACAATCTCCTGGGAAGGGTCTCCCTAAACAAACTGAATGGAATGTCTCTAGTTTCTGTGAAATCTGAATATGATGAATTCTGTGCATTTTGGAGAATTAACTGTATCTCAGCTTTACCAGCCTCAGTTCTCACAGGTACAGTCTCAGTTCTGAGAGGCAGCTGTACTAAGAAATAGTCCTCTTCAGGTAGTCCTTAAGTATAACTTTGGGGATGCAGATTGGGACCTAACTCTACTACTTTTACTCAGGTCACTTGTGTAAATAGAGTTTCTTCCTAGTTTTAGCCAGTTCTAAGATCCCACCTTTCTGCTAAGAGTATGAAATAAGCTCAAGTCGTTTCTTTTACACAATTTTCATTTGACCTTATATCCATATCTTTTAATTTTATCCAATTTATCTACAAATTGTTCCCGAATGAACATGTGAATGTTTCAGTCTCAGATTGTAGGGTTTCTGTGCAAGTCAAATTTTCATTTTCTCTTTCAGGAACTCTATACAAGAGCTTTGTTGGAGTTCTAAGTTCATGTCTAAACAAGGAGAGTTTGGGTATGCTTTATACTGCCATTAACAGCGGTTCCGTAAACAGTCAAAGGAAAGGGGTATGCTTGCCCCAGTCCTTTTCTAGTATGTGTTTATGTATATATTTGTTTGTTTGTTTTATTTAAAAGGATTAGACAGCTCAAATCTCATAATCCCTATTGAACACTTCTACCATTCCATTCAGCTGTGATTGCATTGAGGTACTGCATATTTCTTAAAAGTCTTGCATTCTTGCTGAACACTTTGGATTACCGTTGTAGCCCAGGTGCACCCAAGGATGTTCCCTGTCCACCAGTGGAAGGGATGGTGGTCAGTAGGCCTGTGCAAATAGGCAGCTATTTGATTTGGCTTCAGATCCAGCCGCTTTAGATGCCAGGGATCTGATCCAGAGCTCCAGATTGGTTTCCCACTTTGAGTCAGCCAAAGCGGCTCTGAAGCTTCAGAGCTGCTTCTAAGATCCAGCCATAGGATATAATGGGGAATCAATGAAATATCTATAACTTTGTTGTTTTTTGTCTGATTTGGATGAAACTTGAAAGTTGGCAAGCTTCATGTTCTCAGCTACCACCCCTGCAAGAAGATAGGTGCATGGGTTTGGGGGAATCTGCACCCCAAATTCTTAAAAGCAAAACTCATGTCACATGTATCTGTTACACCACAAGGGGGTAAAAACAGCAGGAATGGTGGCCTCTGTTGAGGCCATGAAGCCGGCCAAGTTTCAAGGAGATAAGTGCGGGGGTTTGGGGGGAACTGTACCTCAAGCTCTAGTAGCTACTAGATAATAAGTTAATTAGCAAGGATTAACACCTACAAAACCACAGGCTAAGGAGAGGAAATAATCAATACAGACGATAAACTGCCCAAGACAGAGACAGTCAGTTGCACAAGCAACCATGACATGAGTTTTGCCTGTCAGCAGCTAGAGGTCCAGGGCTCCAGAATCCCTGCACCTATCTCCTTGACAGCTGGCAGGCTTTGTGGCTGCAGCAGCGGCTACCATGCCTGCTGCTTTCAACCTGCTGAGCCTTAACACACATGCAGTGTCACCCACGTCATTCGTTTTGCTTGTCCGCAGCTTGAGGTGTAGTTTCCCCCAAACCCCTGCACTTATCTCCTTGAAACTTGGCAGGCTTTGTAGCCTCAGCAGGGGCTACCACCTCTGCAGTTTTCAGCCCACTGTGCCTTAACACACACAGGGTCATCTGTGCCACAAGTTTTGCCTATCAGCAGCTTGAGGTGCTGTACCCCTAAACCCTTGCACCTATCTCCTTGCAACTTGGTAGGCTTTGTGGTCTCATCAGGGGCCACCACCCCTGCAATTTTCATCCCCCTGTGGTGTAACATATACACATGATATGAGTTTTGCTTTCAAGAATTTGGCGTGCAGTTTCCCCCAAACCCTTGCACCTATCTTCTTGACACTTGGCAGGCTCCAGACTCTCAGCAGAGGGCACCACCCCTGCAAGTTTCATCCAAATCAGACAAAAACAACAAAGTTATAGATATTTCATTGATTCCCCATTATACCCTATGGCCAGATCTCCGAAGCGTCTCCAAAGCTTTTCCGAAGTGGTTTGGAAGCTCCAAACCACTTCAGAAACCCTAAAGAAGTCAGTGCTTTGATCCAGACATGCTGTTTCCACATCCAAATCTTCTCCGGATCCAAAGCACGGTCCAAAGCCTCGCACAGCCCTAGTGGTCAGGCAAGATTGCTGAAAGAAGGGTCTACCACATGAGAGCAGTTCCCTCTCCTCTCTATAGAGCCAGATTGAGACAAGGTACTTAACTGTATACAAATGTATTGCTACAATAAATAAATATGA
>NW_017729032.1:116917607-116922171 GCF_001723915.1 Gavialis gangeticus
AGTTGGCAAGCTTCATGTTCTCAGCTACCACCCCTGCAAGAAGATAGGTGCATGGGTTTGGGGGAATCTGCACCCCAAATTCTTAAAAGCAAAACTCATGTCACATGTATCTGTTACACCACAAGGGGGTAAAAACAGCAGGAATGGTGGCCTCTGTTGAGGCCATGAAGCCGGCCAAGTTTCAAGGAGATAAGTGCGGGGGTTTGGGGGGAACTGTACCTCAAGCTCTAGTAGCTACTAGATAATAAGTTAATTAGCAAGGATTAACACCTACAAAACCACAGGCTAAGGAGAGGAAATAATCAATACAGACGATAAACTGCCCAAGACAGAGACAGTCAGTTGCACAAGCAACCATGACATGAGTTTTGCCTGTCAGCAGCTAGAGGTCCAGGGCTCCAGAATCCCTGCACCTATCTCCTTGACAGCTGGCAGGCTTTGTGGCTGCAGCAGCGGCTACCATGCCTGCTGCTTTCAACCTGCTGAGCCTTAACACACATGCAGTGTCACCCACGTCATTCGTTTTGCTTGTCCGCAGCTTGAGGTGTAGTTTCCCCCAAACCCCTGCACTTATCTCCTTGAAACTTGGCAGGCTTTGTAGCCTCAGCAGGGGCTACCACCTCTGCAGTTTTCAGCCCACTGTGCCTTAACACACACAGGGTCATCTGTGCCACAAGTTTTGCCTATCAGCAGCTTGAGGTGCTGTACCCCTAAACCCTTGCACCTATCTCCTTGCAACTTGGTAGGCTTTGTGGTCTCATCAGGGGCCACCACCCCTGCAATTTTCATCCCCCTGTGGTGTAACATATACACATGATATGAGTTTTGCTTTCAAGAATTTGGCGTGCAGTTTCCCCCAAACCCTTGCACCTATCTTCTTGACACTTGGCAGGCTCCAGACTCTCAGCAGAGGGCACCACCCCTGCAAGTTTCATCCAAATCAGACAAAAACAACAAAGTTATAGATATTTCATTGATTCCCCATTATACCCTATGGCCAGATCTCCGAAGCGTCTCCAAAGCTTTTCCGAAGTGGTTTGGAAGCTCCAAACCACTTCAGAAACCCTAAAGAAGTCAGTGCTTTGATCCAGACATGCTGTTTCCACATCCAAATCTTCTCCGGATCCAAAGCACGGTCCAAAGCCTCGCACAGCCCTAGTGGTCAGGCAAGAGTGCTGAAAGAAGGGTCTACCACATGAGAGCAGTTCCCTCTCCTCTCTATAGAGCCAGATTGAGACAAGGTACTTAACTGTATACAAATGTATTGCTACAATAAATAAATATGAATAATAAACATTAAATATTTACCACAAAATTAGTATATGACAGCATATGTAATCAACATATTACACCACTTTGAGGGACTGTAAAAACATAACCAGGTGATTCACAGTATATGCAATAATTAACCCCCTGCACAGAATAAGCATTAACACTTTGGAACAGATAAGTGAAGGCATCAACACAATAAACACATATGAGCATCAACTTAGATAAACCCAAGTAAGCTGAGGTAGCAATACCATAGATGTACACAGGCAACACTACAGGTAATCCCAATAATAGGCAATAAACACATATAGGCAATGAAGACAGATAAACCCATATCAACTCCCTTAAGGAGTACCCATAACTATATTAACCTCTACAGTATGAAACAACAACGATCACAAAATATGGGGGTGCACTCAGTACCCCCATATGTTCCCTGGAGCCCCTCCCTTTTGGGGCCCTGGGATGTGGACATGCCACCTCACACAATGGAGCAGGGTGGAAGCTACAGACCCTCCTCTCCCAAGCCCACCTTCCCTGTGGGACCCCCTTCCCCAGCAACTGATGCTCCCACTCTGAAGCAGACAGGATTCATCCCCTGGTGACCAGTCCTATGAGGCCTTTCTCTGGTGGCGCCTCTGGCTCCTCTCAATAGCCTGGTGCCCCACACTGGGCATGCAGGGCATTCCCATGAAAGCTGAGCCCTTACTAGCTCTGGGTCTCCGGCCTCACACTGGGGATCCTTCCCTTTCCTGGGCCCTGCTTTGGGCACCAGGGCTCTTTTAGTTTAATGTGGAGCCACACTGCAGGGCTCTGGTTACTCGGACTAGAGCCAGGGCTAACTTGAGCAGCCTCGAGCTTCTCCCAGGGCCAGCTCTCTGTGCAGTGATCCATGCATCACCTACCCAGCCGCTTGCTGGGTTTGCAAGCTCAAGCCACCTCGAGGATCTCCTACAGCCTGATCACTGTGCACAGATTCGTGCAATGTCGAGGATCAGGCAGGGTCCCAGGGATGATTGTCTCTGGAGCTCCTTTCTCCTCACGGTGTCTTTCTCTTCCCAACGTGCTGAGCATGCTCTCCATTTATACATATCAGGGGCTCTACCCCTGAAGTTCTGTGGCAGGGCACAGTCTCAAACCAGGTCCAGACTGCTCCCTGCCCCATCCTTTCAGGGAAAGGGCTTGGCCTTGCTTACCCTGACTTGCTCCTGATTGGTGGATGGGCTGCACCAATCAAAACTGCAGACTCTCAAGCCCAGGATTCATCAGAAGCTCAAAAGGTAAGTCTGCTACACAAGTTTCTCCCTCTAGCTATGTATAAATCACACAAGATTAAAGATCACATGTAGAATTATTTTCTTAGAGCATCTAGTACCAGCAATACCTCCTCCTTTCTTACTGGATAATCTTCTGTTCGTTTTGTTCAGCGCTTCACAGTTACTAAGAGAAGTTGATTTATAGTTTCTGTTTCTGTAAATAGTCAAACTATTTGACACAATACCCTTTGTTTCTACAAAATACTGCTGCAGAGATTTTTCAGGCTCAGGCCTTCTCTTGACACACATGCATTACACTTTTTGAATTTTTATTTACTTATTTATTTATTTATTTATTTATTTTAGTATCCTTGGCTTTATTTCACCTTGATTTTGGTTTTTGCATGACTAGCAGTTATAAAATCATGATGATACCTCAGAATTCCCTTTTTCATTTTATCTGGTATAACCGCCTACTATCTGTATTGATCATCTGCTGCTTTCTCCTATTTCCTTTGCAATATTTTATCTTTGAATTCTAGACTTCCCCACACTAATGAAAGAGCCTTTGCTGCAGCACTGTAAAGAGATTTTACTGTTCAGGGTGGCTTCATTTCCCAAACAATTTCCGGGAACATACTGTCCTGACAACAGAGTCCTCTCTTTGAGAAAGTTTAGTTTCTCTGGAGTCCATTTCCACAACCCTATGTTCACTATGCAGTAAGTGAACCAGGAACATTTTCCTCCATTTCCCATAAATTACAGAAGTACAAAAGTTCTCTTTTCCCCTGAGCACACTCATTCCTACAGCAACCAATCACTTTCATCACTTAGGGCAGTGCTTGTAGCCTCCCAGCAAGGCAGGCCATTTGCATGAGTCATCCTATGCATGTACTCTGGTTGCAGTATGATTATACCACCACAGCACTGCAACACTTTAGTTTTGTCAAGCACCTCATAAGTTACTTTCAGAATTACTCTGAAGGATCCTATTGCTGACTCCAGACCAAAAATTCTATGCTATACAAGAAGTGATGAAAATGTTCTATAACATAACCCATAGGAGCATCTTTTGGGTGTTGCAATCATTTATTTAAGAAGAATATAGATTTGCTTGTACTAAACCATCCCTTTCACAAGCCATGTTCATCGTGTCAATGCTGTTGACCAACTTGAAGAATTAGTGTCTATTTAAAAGCCATCATTTTAAGTACTCTAACAATGTGTTATTTTAGTATTTATAATACAATTATTAAGGCTATGTGAAATTTCGCCAGCTGTTTTGATTCAACACTGTTTTGACTCATTTCGAGCTCAAAACAGTGAAATCGAATTGAAATGAAGGGCTTTGAAACAACATTAGAGCAAAAAAAGGCTAGTTGAAATGTTTTGAAACATTTCAAGTTTCGAAGCAGCCAGCAGCAAGGTGGTGGGAGACACGGAAGAACCAGGGCTGTGCTCCCAGCACAGCCCTGGCTCTCCCTGTCTCCTACCACCAGGCTGTGGGAAGCCGATCACAGCTCAGGGGAAGGTCTCAGTTCCCCTCCAAAGCACTGGGCTCAGTTCCCCTCCAAAGCACTGCTATCAGGCTGAGGAAAGGAACTGAGCCCAGTTGCTCAATTCCCCTCCCCAGCCCTATGATTGGGCTGGGGATGGAAAGTCAGCCCACCTGGGCTGAGTTCCCATCCCCAGCCCAATCTAGCACTGCAGAGGGGAACTGAGCAATTGGGCTCAGTTCCCTTCCCCAGTCCCAGGATGCAGCACCGGCTTCCCTCCCTCACTTGGCAGGCAGATCGGGGGCCAAAATTCGAAATGAAATGCTGTTCCATCGAAACCTCGAAGGTCAGGTAGAAACAGAATGGTACTGTTTCACACAGCCCTAACAATTATATATTAAAATAATCAACAAGCATAGAAATTATCTTTATACTGCTTCCCAAATCTTTTTGTTTTGATAATCCAAGTAAAATGTAATTTTCCCCTCAATAAATTATGTTCTTATCTGTAACAAACTCTGATGACCTGTAAAAAAAAAA
>NW_017729032.1:116922181-116922607 GCF_001723915.1 Gavialis gangeticus
GTATGTATGTATGTATTAACTATTTTATATTAATACAGCACTTTTAACCTGTGTATTTCAAAGCACAGCAAAAGCCATGTTATCCAGCACTTTACCAACCGGAAAGCTCCACTAAGCAGCATCTGTCAATACAAATCTTTGTTTCAAGGGATGCAACAAAAGCGAAACTGGAAATCCCACTTCCGGTTTTGTCATCACAAGCTAAGTCCCACTGCTTCCTTGTGAACCACGGCCCAGGGCAAAGCAGCCTACACAGGGCCCCTCTCCCTGTCCCCCAGCGCTTGCTGATCCCCCCTAACCAGTTTATAACAGGCCACAAGATCCCCCCTCAGCCTTCTCTTTTGAAGGCTGAACAGGTTCAGGTCCCGCAACCTTTCCTCATAGGACCTACCCTGCTGTCCCTTGATCATAAGAGTGGCCCTCCTC
>NW_017729032.1:116923575-116923786 GCF_001723915.1 Gavialis gangeticus
AAAAAAAAAAAAAAAAAAAAAATCCCCTTTATTATATTCTAAAGAATCTACTTGCATCATAGGTGGGAAAAGAACTCTTTTGTCAATGAGCATAGTGAGAGAATAATATCCAGTATATGAAAGGAACATCTTAATTGTTTTAATTAGTCCTGCCTGATTTCCTTTCTACTCCCAAAAACATGCAATATCTGCAATTATGAGTTCTCTACAT
>NW_017729032.1:116928786-116936949 GCF_001723915.1 Gavialis gangeticus
GAAATCCCACTTCCGGTTTTGTCATCACAAGCTAAGTCCCACTGCTTCCTTGTGAACCACGGCCCAGGGCAAAGCAGCCTACACAGGGCCCCTCTCCCTGTCCCCCAGCACACTGACACCAGGGAGTGAAAACCCTGGTGCACCAGATGCCGCATATTTGATTAACCGGCATCCCCCATTCCTGGGGGATGCCAGATAACAGAGCACTTTTACCGCACTTTACCATTGGGAATTAATTCAGTCCCCTAATGCTTTTTATGAAGAATTGCTACTTTTGTTTTGTTGGGAAAACTGATTTACTGCTTGCCCAAGGTCACTGTGCCACTGTTTATAAGAGCAGTTCCTTCCTTCTTTCCTTCCTTCCTTACCCCATTAAAAAATAACCACATTATTAAAGTGTATCAGTAAAAATAAATGAAGGCACTTCAATATGTTTAATTTACCTTTTATTTACCTTTCTTACTTTCTTCCTGTCTCTGGTGCTGAGGACCAGCACCTGTCTCTGGTGCTAGATAACGGTTTATTTCTATTGTGAACTGAACAGTAGTATTCCATGAAATATAGCACAATTTAAAGCTTTCAGCAAACAACTTCTAGTCATAGAATCATAGAATATTAGGGTTGGAAAGAGGTGATCTAGTTCAACCCCCTGCTTAAAGCAGGACTGCCCCCAACTATATCATCTTAGCCCAGGTGTAGTTCAGCCATATCTTAAAAACCTCCAAGGATGGAGATTCCATCACCTTTCTCAGTAACATGTTCCAGTGCTTTACTACCCTTCTCTTGAGAGTTTTTTCCTAATATCTAACCTAAACTTGTTGCAACTTGAGACTATCACTCCTCGTTTTGTCGTCTGCCACACTGAGAACAGCCCTGAGAACAGCGCTGGTCAAGTAGTAGCAGAGGATATAACACTTTCTTTAGCTATTTTGAAACATTCCAAATGATCAAAATATACAAATATGCAAGCAGAGTACCACAGTAGTACTAATCAACAAGGATCCTGGTTTTCTCTGATTTAAAAAAAAATCCCCAATTTTGGAATAAATCTACCCAAAATCCACATTTTTCTGTGATTAAAATGAAGCACCACTCTCTACATATCTCTGTATTAGTGGCATTGCATTTTAATCACGGAAAAATGTGGATTGGGGGTTACTGTTTTTAATCCGAAAATGCGGGATATTTTTTTATAAGAGAAAACCAGGATCTCTGTTAATCAATATAAACAAACAGACACTAACAGAAAAAGAAAAGCCCTGAGGAAAATGATTCTTGTGGACCCACTGGGTGACCTATCTTGTGCCACTGCTCGTCTCTGGGGAACACCTCTGGTGCATGACAGGTTACCTCAGATGGAGTAGGGGGAGGCTGAGGCCAGCAACTGTTCTGGCTCTAGCAGCCTCACCTGGGGTCCTGTGGTCTTCCTGGGTTTGCAGCCAGGGCAGGAAACCTGGCTAGCAGCTGGAGCATGGCTCCGGTTTTGGGTGGTGCACACTGCCACCATGTGTGCCACCCCACTTTTTTTCTGGACTGGGTTTCTTGACCCCAGGATCTCCTTGAGTCAGAAAAATACCCCACACTGCAAGGTAGCAACATGGGAAACACCTGCATGTGCAGTGCGTGGTGCTGCAGACGGGTGTGTGGCACCAAATACTATACGTCTGCACTCGTTTGAATGTGGCCATTGTGTTTATCTTAAAGCTATGTTGTCAGAGTTTTGGATTAACTGATTTATCCTTTCCAAAGTGCAAAAGGATGTATTTCTGAGAATTTTAACTCTTTTTCAAATGCATATTGAAGGGGAAACAATATTTACCAGTCGGGGAAACTTTAAAGTATACTGTATTAATAAGTATCTGTGTTTTAAGTCATTGCTATTAGTCATATTTCTTTTTCACACACAATACCTAAGGGTGAACAGCATGATCAATTTAACCTAGTGATAGCAGAAAATAAATGTAGTGTTAAATGATACACATTCATAAATATGTACATCTTTAACTACCTTGGGTCATGTTCTGCTTTCATTCCTATAGTTAAGTGTATTGTTTCCCATAGCAAGAAACAGCTATGATCCTGTGAATCTAAGGGTATGGACAAATTTAATTATATCCTTTTTAAGGGATGATGCTTAAGTGCTCTGGTGTGCATATCAATTGAAACAATGTGTATTTCCTCCACTTATGCATATTCTGCAGCATATGACACTAAACAGCAAGTATTTATCCCTGAATAAAATGGGATAAACTATTCATTTGCTGTAGGATGGGAGCAGATAGATGAAACAGCCAAATTTAGCTCATCATGGTTACTCTCTTAACCACTTCATAAGAGCAATGTAGCTTTTTTTTGTCTATCTTCAGTCTAATCATGGTACAAAATGGAGGGAGTACTCCTCTGACTCAACAACTGACCGTTCAGAAGACTCGTGGATTCTAAACCTTATGGAGCTCCTGAACAGGTAGAGAGAAGCAGGGGGATGTCCAGAAAGGCTCTTTCACAGTATCCTCTCTGAAAAAGCCTCGAGGGACTTAGATTACTTTTTTTATTCCTCCTCTATTATTACAGAACCTCCAGGATTCTTCAGGGTGCCTCCATTTTTCATGATGCTCTGCACTTAGACAAGATAAAACAAAAGTGGAGCAAAGCACAAAATAAATTTGGAGAGGAAGGCAATAGGAAATAACAATGAGAAGAGTGGAGAGGTTGCTTCAGGGGGTGGGATTTAAAGAAGGATATAGGTGCCTTGGTGAATGACAGTGGAACAAGAGAATATCTTTAAAGTAATCATCCACCCTACATTTTCCAAGACAGCCCCAAAATCAGGGTTGTTTTTCAAAGCACATGAACAGCTATGAACTGGAACTTTAGTCCCACATTGGAAAAATCAGTACCAGACCAACTGACTTGCCCCACTATACTGTCCCAAGCAGTGTCCTGCATCCACTGAGGAGGTTGCAACAGAAAAATGGCTAGTACCATGAGAACACAGCTAAATTTTCTACCTGCAAGAGCAAGTAGCAAATTTACTCAAGATTATTTTACTGTACAGTAGCACATGTGTAGACACTTGAACAGAAGCAAATGTTCTCCTGGTCAGCTAGGCAACAGGAGGAGGGAGATTGTTCCCTACCCCCAGGAGCTGTCTGTTTCCCAGGTGGGCCAGCCACCAAAGCCAGGGCAAGGACAACGTTCCCCTGCACCAGCAGCAGGGAGCTCCCAGCCCCTGATCCACTATCATGGGGCTGGAACTGGGAGATCCTTATCTCCCAGCCTGAGTCTTGTGGTCTTAAGGCCTGCGTTGGAGATCCTTATCTCGCAGTGCCAGCTCCAGTTGTGGGGCTGGTGGTGGGAGATTCTTCTCTCCCAGTCTGAATCCTACAGTTGGAGGGCCAACACTGGGATATTCTCCTCTCCCAATCCAAGTCTCATGGTCATGGGGCTCCGCTGGGAGATCCTTAGCTCCCAATACCAGCTCTGTGGTCCTGGAGCCAGTGCTGGGAGATACTTAAATCCTCCTAAGAAAAGGATCTCCCTGCTACTGGGACTCAGGGTGGGAAAGAAGAGTCTCCAGGCCTGGGTTCTGCGATTGTGGGACTTGGGCTGGGAGACAAGGATCTCCCAATCTGGGCCCTGAGACCATGGAACTTGGGCTGAGAGAGAAGAATCTTCCAGCACTGGCCCTGTGACCTCAGAGCTGGCATTGATAAGGATCTCCCAGCCTGGGCCCCATGCTCACAGAGTGGGGGCTGGGAGCTCCCTGCTGCCAGGGCGTGGGGACATTGTCCCCACCCAGGCTCCAGTGGCAGAGTCTGTCCCAGCAGAAGGAAGCTCCTGGGGGCAGGGAGCAATGTCCCAGCCCCTGCCAGAAGACAGCTATCTTGTCATTCCTAGGATAGTACCCAAGGGAAGACTATAGATCCCCCTGGCTGCTGCAGGGGCTGGTTGCAGGGCCAAAGGAAATGGGACCATTTTGCTGGTAGGAACAACAAATCTGATTCCACAGCTCTGCACAAGTACATACATGCCTGAGAGAGTTTATTCTTGAGTAATTTACTTGAGAGTAAGCTGCTCCAGGATTATTTGCACATGTAGATGTGCCCACTCTCTACAATAACTAGAGCTAGAAGTTGATTAAATTGCTCCTAATACATGGAGTCTGCAGACCATCTAGAACACTATTTTGGGTTTTCCTTCCTAAAAATTGGACTGTAAGAACATATATTGAACATGTATTATATGACCAGGCCTTTAAAGAATTACATTTAATTCAGCACCTGTAAAATTCTGTGTCAAAACTAAGCATTGTCATTCATAATATCTTCCCATTGAACAATTAAATAATGCCTTAATTTCTGTGTCATTATTTATTCATGTGCAAAATAACTGCAAAGTGAGTAAAATGTTACTGCTCTTATTTCACAGCATTTCATATTGTGTTTCTTGAAGCAGATGTAAATTACTTTCCAAGCTACAAGCCAATGAAGTATCAAGTGTAGTATATTATAGGGGCCATTTTTATTAGGAAAATTCGCATTCCAGTATAGCTACTAATATGCATTCACAGGTACATGCAACTTTCCCCAAAAAACCTGATAAGCCGTGCCATTCTATCCTGCCTAGAGATTGGGTTCATATAAAAGTCCATCAACAAAAATCATCACTAGAACCTCACTGGAAAGGCCCATTCCAGGTACCCTTAACCACCAATACTACAATAAAGTGTCAAGGACTCCCCACGTGAATTCATGCTTCACACAGTAAGAAAACATCAGCCCCGTTAAACCCAGAGTCTCCTCCATTTCAATTTTGTAATCAGCCTGCACAGACTAGTAATGAGCCTAGCACCTGCCAGCAAAAAAGCACAAGACCAATAATAAGCCAAGCACCTACTGGCAAAAAGAATTTGTCACTACAAAGCAAAAAGAATGTGCCCTAATGACACCACTGTGCCCTTTGGGGCAAGAAAAAGGCCTCTACCTAGTTCCTGGTTCCCAAAGTGAGGTTAGTTAGTCGTGACTTAAGTAATTCTCAGTTTTTCCAGTTGAATCATCTTATATAAAACTTAAAGACTCACCAGCTAAAAAAAACTTTATAAATCAGACTATGCTTCAAAACAAGTTAAGAAGATCACTCCCTCCCTGGCAAGTTTATCAAAATGTTTTTCTTCAACTATCATACCAATATGCAATAAATTTAAATGTTTCTCATTGCTGGATATGTAGCCATGTCCCTCTCCATTCCACCAAAGGGATATCTATGATACCAGTACCTTTGAATGCAACCCAATGCTAACCCCTTACTATTCAAATCTATATAAAAACAAAACTTGGCAAAATGTAAATCATAATAGATCTAACTATATATAATTAGCGTATGCCACCCCAAAATTTTTTTACTGAACCTGTAATGGATCCCGTGTTGCAATAAAAATCAGTAAATGTGAAATAAAATTTAAAGTAAATGGTGCATGGCTCTCTAATAATTTCTGGATACCTAATGATTCTCCCCGAAGTGAAATTTCAGGTTATTTATTCACAATGAATAATGACCCTACACTGTGATACAGGAAAGTTTACTGCACTAGCTAGTCACTATTTTGTATGTAAAAATAAGGCCTATAAAATTCTTCCTTCCAGTTGGGAAGGAACATGCTATGTCTCTGCAACGCATTCTGCCTTTACTATAAAATCTCACTTGCCTAAAAAAAGGATTAGCAACATGCGAAAGATTACAAAAACTCAAAAATGTTAAGGTATAATGTTCCCCAACTATGGCACAGGCTTAGCTGTGTCCAAAATCAAAAAAGTTGCAGCATCCCTAAAAAAAATTGCAAATTCTACTGCCGTTAGGTTTCATGACATAAGTAATGAAATGAAAAAAATAACGTGTAACTCTACAAAATAGACTTGCCTTAGATTTTATGCTAGCTAGCAAAAGAGAAGTCTGTGCTTTAATAAATACAAAATGTTGCACTTATACCCCCAATAACTCAGAAGAAATCCAGGATTTAGCTCAGCATATTCAAAAAGAAGCAGCCAAACTACATGTCAGACAATTAAAATTTAAGTACGTGGTTTAGCTCCATTTTTAGTTCCTTAGGCTCTACTATCGTTCATAGTTTGTTAATATTGTTTGTTATTTTTATTGAAATATGCCTAGTGCTTACGCTCATATGTTGCTGCTTAAATTATGCTGCTAAGCAAATGCAAAATAGCTTGTCAACCTCTATGCAAAAAAACGAAATATATAACATGTATGTTAAAATAGCTAACAGTAAAGAAAAAAAGAGTTAAAAGTCAAAGATTAATTGCTATAAATATCTAATATGTTGGGCCTTCCATACCAAAAAAAAAAAAGAGAAGGGAATGTTGAAGTAGATTTATCCAGGCCCCTCTAACTTGACTATAAATTTATCCAGGCCTCTATCCGACTATAGATTTATCCAGGCCTCTAATTTAACTAAGGAAAAAGAGTGAAGAAGAAAAAATGGTCTTGCTTCGTATTTTAAAATGTTTTAAGATAAGAAAAACTCTTCTGCTTATTATGATTCTATGCACAGTTCTCTTGAAACAAAAGTTCTTCCTTTCCTAAAAACAAAAAAGGTGATAAGTTTTCAAAGCAAAACGTGTTGCTGAGCAAGCAACTGTTATGATTTACCCCTGACTTTCTTTTCAAGGATGCTTTGTTTAAACAATTTTAGGTATAAAAAGGTATATTAACTTGTAAAGGGGGAGAATTCTGTTAAATCTCCTCCCTACGATTGTATAGTATAGTTGCCAATAAACTCAGACTAAGTCTGTCAATTCTAATACCAAACACAACACAAAGTTTAATTTCTTCCACAGTAGGGATGGCTGGGGCATAAGGGTGCTTCAGTGTGGGGGAGCTGCCTGCTGCCTAGCCCTGCACTGTAGCACCCTCATGCCCCAGCCAGTCCCTCTGCAGCATACTGAACCAGGGCAGAGCAGCTCCAGGCTGGCAGGCTGACCCCCTGAACCCCTGCCATCTGAGGTGCACTGCCCAGCTCAATGTGCTGCAGTCCTGGGCACATGTGTAAATGCTGTGCCTGAGAGCAATAAACTCCATACTGCACCAGAATTTATTCAGGTGCATTAATAGCACATGAAGATGCACCCAGTGTCTAATCCAACAGCCAGGGATATCTAAATTAAAGTGGCACACCAGTCACACTTCCTTTTCCTGAGACACAACCCTCTGTGCTAGGAATTGTGAAAGATGATCACTTAATTGCTTTTAACTGAGTATTTCCATTGTGCTGGGGGAAATTCTTAGGAGACTGAAAATGGTTTTAGCCATTAGAGAGGCACAAAGGGCCAGCATGAAGAATGAGGACTTGGCAGCAGTTATATCTACATGTTTCAGCCTGTAGATAGTTCCTATTTGTTCTATTTATACTTAACTCTGTGCTCTTTGTTATGTTACATAACTGCTCACTTAATTTCCTTAGTATGCTTGGTGGAAGAGGGGAGGAAACAAGTTCAGAATGAGTACTGAAACACCTATAGTCATCTGTCATCATGCAGAACCACCATTTGCCAACATTTGAAAGAACAAGATGTGGATGCATGCATGCTTGTGACAAAATGAACAAAAGTATACAAAAAACTGGTGAAGACAAATGAAAATTCAATTTAAAAAAAATAGTTGTTAATATATTTTCCAATCATTAGGCCCATTTTTAGTACCTATTTTACACCTATGAAGTTTAAAAGGTATAGCTTGGGACATACATAAAAATCTTTGGATTCTAGGGGCGCATCCACACATGCAGGCACGTACGCTTGCAGCAGCTCAAACAGAAGCAGTTCAAATTTGAGCCGGGGCTTTTTGCTTCAGCGCACGTGCTCAGACATGCACTTTGTTGTGCAGCAAATTGTGCCACTTTGGGCAAAATAACCTTTCCTGGCTCCTCCTGGATCTGCAGCCAGGGGAAGCTAGAACCCAGGGCAAGAACCTGTGCTGTCTCCAGCAGTATAAAAAGCAACCCTGTCCTGGCTCCAGCAGTATAAAAAGCTGCCCTGGCAAGTAGCTCAGGGCTACTAGCTCCCAGGAGCTTCTGGGGCCCAGCCAATTGGTACCTGGGGACACTACCACTTGTGCCAGCTGGACTGCTGAAGCAGCCCTGAGAGTTCCCTG
>NW_017729032.1:116937073-116937514 GCF_001723915.1 Gavialis gangeticus
TCCTCCAATGGCTTCCCCACCCAGCCTCACCCCCCAGCTTGCACCCCCAGGACCCCCTGGCTAACCCCACAACCTCAGACACCATCACAAAACCCAGAAAAAAAAAACAGAAAGAAAAGGGAAAAAAGCCTCTGCTTACCTTTGAAGCAGGGGTGGGGGGGACTCCAGGGCCTCCTGGCAGAACCCCCAGGAAGCACAGCACAGCACAGCAGGGGGCCAGCAGGGCCCAGGCTGTAGCTGCTGGGGCTGTCTGTCTGCCTCACACTGTGTGGGCAGGGCCCCAGTCAGTCAGATGGCAGCAGAACTGCTGGTAAGTGCCGGGGTTTTGGGGAGAGGGGTTAACCTGTAGAGTTGGGGGGGTAGGGATCAGGGAGCTTGGGGGGATGGAGAAGGCCAGGGCAGGACTTGGGAGGCTCGGGGGCACTGGTGAGGGGAGGGGCC
>NW_017729032.1:116942514-116942877 GCF_001723915.1 Gavialis gangeticus
AATACATGTTTCATGAATTCATGAATACACATTTTGCTGCACTCCCACAAGGAGATGGCCCCCACACAAGGGGTTTGGCCCCTCAACAGGGGGTCTGGCCCCCCAACATGGGGTTCAACCCCCAAACAAAGTGTTTGGCCCCCCAACAGGGGATTCAGCCCCCAAGCAAGGGGTTTACTCTCAACAGGGGATTCAGCCCTCAAACAAGGGGTTTGCCCCCCAACAGGGTTTTCAACCCCCAAACAAGTGGTACATCCCCCAAACAAGGGGTTTGCCCCCCAACAGAGGATTCAGCCCCCTAACAGGAGATTCAGCCCCCACACAAGAGGGATGCCCCCAATGGGGGCCAAATGCCCCCTGCAG
>NW_017729032.1:116943285-116945733 GCF_001723915.1 Gavialis gangeticus
CTGTCGGGGGAAGGGGCCAGCCCTGGCAGGGGTCGGGGGGCTGTGGGAGTGGGCGGGGCTGTTGGAGGTCCCCCCATGGTCCCCTCCACCCTCTCTGACCCCTTACTCACCAGCACGAGAGCCCTGGTGCTGAAACACATAGCCTGGCCTGCTGCATGTTTCAGCACCAGGGCGATACCCAACTATAGAGACGCTCTGGCAGCCAGAGCATCTCCATGGAGGAACCAGCCTCAGGGCAAGGTCCAGGACCATGTCCTGTCCTGCTTTTTTAAACTTCGATTTTTTTAGACCCCTGGATATCCAAGAGTCTAGTTTTCTCCCCACACTGCAAGTTTGCAATGTGGGGAACATTTTTTCATTCCCACACATGCCTGTTGCCCCACCTCAAAGTGGTTTGAGGTGGGGCAAGAGGCATGTGCACGCTCTTCTGGACCCGCCCTAAGAGGGTAGCAGCACATTTATTGACCATGTTAACTAATCGTGTAGTTTGGATTGTGGTTCTTTATTACATCCCCCTGTTTAAATTAATAGCATTTATTAAATTACATAGCAATTAAGTAAGTTAATAGCTATTACTTTAGCCAGTTCAATTTAGATCTACAATCTCCCATCATCCTCTATACCCCATTCAGGAAGATACCTCTTGTCCATTCAGGAAAATATGCTCTGTGTTCAAAAAGAAAAAAAAAATAGTTGGAGGTTTGAAACTATTATAGTTTGTCAGTTAGGAAATTTTCCCTTTGAAATAATTTCAAATCATACACCAAGAATAAATAGGACTTTTGCTGATTTTTTTCATTAAACTCCAGCCATATCCTTTTTTTCTAATAAAAATTATACTGGAATCTATTAAGTGCAGAAAAATCAATATCTTTCCTAATACTTCCCATTCTCAAAAGTGTTACTTTTCTGCATGTGACTATTGGCAGAGTTTGTTCTAGATCACTGGTTGCCATCCTTTTTGCTAGATAGGATCCAAAGGTCACATATAGTTTATTGTCATTATCTTTTAATCCCATGATCCATTGCAGTCTTCTTCTTCTTGTGTCTCTACACCACTTTTGACCATTTTGTTACACATGGCCTCTTTCACAAGTGGTTGAATCACTGGTATATCCCCACTTCGTGATTCATTCTTTGGGGCATCCAACTCCAGCATACAGGTGGAGGGGGCCATAGCAGAAGCATTCACGTTGTGGCCCCTGCCAGGTAATACCTGGAATAACTACAAATTCTGCTAACACTCACAACAGTGGATAAAAATCATGGTTGGAACAAAACATCAAAGAAGTGGAATCACTACAATAGAAGTAAAGGATGTGGGTGTTCTTGAAACCCCTGGTCAAGGGTTTTAGGGATGGGGAGTGCTTGTGCTGGGTGACGGACTAGAGTGCTAGTTATAGTGATTTCTTATATGGAGAATTTTTTTCTTGTTTCCCTTCTCCCACCAGCATTGCATGTAGGTCCAATTAAATGTTTCTTTAAGAAACAGCTGACTGCTCTTGAAATGCTCCTCTTAAAATGCATGAAAAAAGCTGGAGAGGGGAGAATTATGGATATAAACATATGTAACAATTGTTATATATGTATGTTACATTTGATACATAAGTATCAAAAGATGCTAATTCAAGCTGTTAGAATGAAACTGCATAATTTTGTAGTGATATAAGTGTAACAAAACCATTAACTTTAACCCTGCTTTGCTCAAGGTTGAAGTTAAGAAGACTTACTAACTAGTATCTCTACAGTCATGCAGATCTGCCAGTTAGATTGTAACAGCTAATATACATTCCCAGACAGCAGTATCTAAAATGTTTGTCCACGCTAAAGAGAGTATGGGGAGAAACAGCTGCAGCAAGAGTGAACCAGGAGGGAGAAAGGGAACTGCTCTGCCCCCCTCTTCCTAGGCTCTCAGATACAGAAGGATTTCTGTTTCTCTGAACCCTCTCAGACTATGACATTCATACATCCTACAGCAATCTCAAGTTTTCATATCATCACCAATCCATCTATACAAAGATGACAGCCAGCAGTAGATGGGGAAGTCACTGGTGAGTCTGAAGATGACAGAAGCCAATCCAAGATCTGCATGTTCGACTGCAGAAGGATGGAGAGGATCCTGGTGATGGCAGATTGAAGCTCTTTCCCTTTGCCCCTTTTGCCTGTTTGCCTCCATGAGGTGAGTTTGCATGAAATGTCACTGCCTGGTCATACACCTTTGGGGATGATTCAGCACTTTAGTCTCCCATGTTGATGTTAATATCCCATTTCTTCATGTGACGGGCTAGCTGGCAGTGACCTGGCCCAGGGGTTTTCAAAGGGCAAAAGATGATTGGAGGACTTAGGATTCCCTTTCCTCACCAATCTAGTAATGATTTGGCCCAGCAGTTTTGAAGGGGTAAAAGATGGTTGGAGGACTTGGGATTCCCTTTCTGCACCAATCAGGCC
>NW_017729032.1:116950733-116954582 GCF_001723915.1 Gavialis gangeticus
CTGCAGGCAGCAGTGGAACCCTCAGCAGCGCAGCGTGCAGCCAGCAGGAGAGGCTCCCCACTCGGCTCCAGGATCCCCTGGGAGAGGCTGCAGCCAGCAGGAAAGGTTCCCCTCCGCTCCAGCAAGGATCTGTGTAGTGACCTGAGAGGTCCCAGCTCTGCTTCCAGCTCCTCCAATCAGAGGCCAAGCAGCTCAACATGAGGCTGGGGCTCCAGGAAGGTCAAGACCTCTAGCAGACTGGAACAGTGTTACTAGTGGTGGTTGTATGGCAGTGTTCTTGCCCACCATGTGGGGAGCTAGGTTCATGTCCCAGCTGAGCTGACTTGGGGTGAGTTACCAAGAAGTAAATTTCCTTGTAGTGGAAAGGGGCTGTTGTGCTTTCTCCCCTTCCAGGTACCAAGGCCCTATATTTCCCTGTCATTTGACCTTTTGCATTTTGTGCCTTTTTTATATTTCACCAACCCATATTGTTTGTTCTGCTGTTTGTGTTTCATATTTTGTTAACCCTGTTTTTTTGTCAATGATTGTAAGTGTCTAACTTTTGTTGAATCCTGCCCCCTTGGGGCATTGTAGTGTCCACTATACCCTCTGATTTATGCCTGTTATGTTCCAAGTATTAAAAGGTATATGGTTAAGTCCCCATTGGTGGTCTGGCTCTGCTCTATAGGGGGAGGAGAGTCCCTACACCTCCCACAGTGCTTGTGCACCTGCTTTGATCCCTTCAATTGGAGAGGGGGTACCTCTTGGAGTACCGCCCGGGTTACATTCAGACTGACCTTTAAGGTGTCCTTGAATCCCCTCTTTTACCACCTTTAGAGTGGTGACCATTGGCAAGTTCATAGAATCAGAGAAAATTAGGATTGGAAGAGACATCAGGACATCATCTGGTCCAGCCCCCTGCTCAAATCAGGACCATCCCCAACTAGATTGTTTCAGCCAGGGCTTTGCCAAGCTAGGCCTTAAAAACCTGCAAGTACGGAGAGTCCGCTACTTCTCTAGGTAATCTGTTCCATTGCTTCACCACCCTCCTAGTGAGGCAGTTTTTTCCTAGAATCTAACCTAAACTTTCCTTGCTGCAACTTGAGACCATTGGTCCTTGGCCTATCATTTGCCACCACTAAGACCAATCTAGCTCCATCCTCTTTGGAACCATCTTTCAGGGAGTTCAAGGCTGCTATTAAATCCTGCCTCAGTCTTCTCTTCTCCAGACTAAATAAGCTCAGTTCCCTCAGACTCGCCTCATAAGTCATGGCCCCAGTCCCCTCACCATTTTCATTGTCCTCCATTGGACTCTCTCATATTTGTCCACATCCTTTCTGTAGTGGGAGACCCAAAACTGTACACGGTATTCCAGATGCTGTTAGCCTTCTTTACAACAAGATCACACTACTGGCTCACACTGTAACCTTCAGCTCCTTTTCTGCAGAGCTGCTGCTTAGCCAGGTGGCCCCTAGTCTGTAACAGGTTGTGGGATTGTTCTATCCTAAGTACAGGACTTTGCACTTGACCTTACTGAACCTCATGAGATGTTAGTCCAATCCTCCAACTTATTGAGGTTTCTCTGAATCCTAGCCCTACTGTCCAGCATATCTACTACTCCCCACAGCTTGGTGTCTTCTGCAAACTTACTCAGGGTGCAATCTATGTTATCTTCCAGGTCATTGATGAAAATACTGAACAAAACCAATCCCAGGATTGACCCCTGGGGTATTCCACTTGACACTGGCTGCCAACTAAACATTGGACACTTACACACATGCAGGAAGGCTGCTCCAATGTGCTGTATTTACAGCACATTGGAGCAGACTTGACTAATTGGGTGTGCTGGAGCATGGAAATTAACATGCTCCAGCAGCCTCCAGTGTCATATGCATCAGTGAAAAATCCCCACCATCACTGAAAAATGGTGGCGGGGTGCTTTGAACTAAAGCTTGTTCAACAACCTTTAGTTCAAAGTGCCCCATCACCATTTTTCACTGTAGGGATGCTGATACACATGATGCTCAGATGCTTTTAATTAGTGTGGCTTACTAATTAAAGCACCCTCCCCCCCTGCCTTCCAGAGCATGTCTGTAAACACCCATTGAGCCATTGACTGCTACCTTCTGAGCCTGGTGATCCAGCCAGATTTCTGTCCACCTTACAGTCCATTCATACAATCCACACTTCCCTAGATTGCTTGTGAGAATGTTGTGGGAGACTGTTTCAAAGGCTTCCTAAAGTTAAGGTATATCATGTTCACTGGTTTCCACAGAACTAGCAGTTGCATAATAGAAGGCAATCAGGTTGTTCAGGCATAACTTGTCCTTGGTTAATCCATGCTGACTGTTCCTAATCACCTTCTCCTCCAAGTGATTAGAAATGGATTCCATGAGGACCTGCTCCATGATTTTTCCAGGAACTGAGGTAAGGCTGACTAATATGTAATTCCCTGGATCCTCCTTCTTCCCCTTCTCAAAGATAAGCTCTTTGGCCAACTCCCTCAGCACCCTCAGGTGCATCCCATCTGACTGCATGGACCTGTACAAATCCAGTTTTCTAAATAGCCCCTAACCTGTTCTTTTGCCACTGTTCACTGCTCACCTTCTCTCCAAACTGTGCTGCCCGGTGCAGTAGTCAAGGAGCTGACTTTGCCTGTGAAGACCAAAGTGAAAAGGCATTGAGAACACTTGAGCCTTTTCTGTTACCAGGCTGCCTCCACCATTTTGTAAAGGACCCACACTTTCCCTGGTCCTCCTC
The DNA here is from genome assembly GCF_001723915.1 of Gavialis gangeticus. NCBI lineage: Eukaryota > Metazoa > Chordata > Crocodylia > Gavialidae > Gavialis > Gavialis gangeticus. The sequence continues at coordinate 116,953,473 of NW_017729032.1, forward strand.
TTGTTGCTTACATACTTGTAGAAACCCTTCTTGTTACCCTTCACATCCCTTGCTAGCTGCAACTCCAATTGCATTTTGACCTTCTTAATTTCATCCCTGCATGTCTGAGCAATACCATTATACTCCTCCCTAGCTGTTTGTCCAAATTTCCATTTCTTATAAGCTTCTTTTTTGTGTTTTTCCTTACTGAAGATTTCCTTGTGAATGTAAGCTGGTCTTCTGCCATACTTGCTACTTTTCCTGTAAACCAGGATGGTGTATTCCTGCACCCTCAGTAAGATTTCTTCAAAGTACAGCCAGGTCTCCTGGCCTCCTTTCTCCATCAGACTGGCCTTTCAGGGGATCCTGCCCATCAGTTTCCTGAATGAGTCGAAGTCTGCTTTTCTGAGGCCCAGGGTCCATACTCTGGTGTTCTCTTTGGGAGTTGGGAATATAAGACCTGTTTGGGGAGCTAGTTGTCAGGCATCCTTATGACATGTCCTCTTTAGTGGAGCTGATGCCATATACATTTAGCTCCAAGGCTGTGATGTTTTCTTGAACCAGAATGCTGGCATTTGTTCTTTTTTCCTTTCAATTAATATGGAGGATTTTCTGAGGACATTGCTGATGGTAACATTCCAAGGCTTTGAGGCATTTTCCAATAAATTTTCCAGTTTTCACGTGCATACAGTTGGGCAAGGATGACAACATCCTGGTATACAAGAAGTTTGGTTTGAGTCCTGATATGATAATCAATAGGGATCCTAGTTTCCTCTGATTAAAAAAAAATCCCAATTTTTGGATCAAAAAAGTAACACAAAATCCACGTTTCCATTACTAAAATGAAATGCCACTTATATATAGACACATACATAGCATTGTTTCATTTTAATCATGGAGACATGGATTTTGGGTTACTTTTTAATCCAAAAATTGCAATTTTTTTTTTTTTTAAATCAGAAAAAAACAGGATCTGTGATTCATCAAAGACAGGATTTTGGATCCAGCCAAATGCAGCACTGGGGGATTATATTTAGTTTTGAATACCATCATGTATGTTTCCTTTTTGGGAAAGGTGATTACACAAGTAGGGGAATTACTCAACATTCTCCAAGTACTGCCCTTTAATTG
>NW_017729032.1:116959582-116963972 GCF_001723915.1 Gavialis gangeticus
TTTTTTTTTAAATCAGAAAAAAACAGGATCTGTGATTCATCAAAGACAGGATTTTGGATCCAGCCAAATGCAGCACTGGGGGATTATATTTAGTTTTGAATACCATCATGTATGTTTCCTTTTTGGGAAAGGTGATTACACAAGTAGGGGAATTACTCAACATTCTCCAAGTACTGCCCTTTAATTGTAATATACTGGGGAGAAGCTAGTTAATTTGGGATAGCTCAGTGAAATATCTTAGTTTTCGTGAAGTTGACGGTGAGTCCAAGTGTTCCATATGCTTCACAGAAGCAGTTGAGAATGGTCTTGAACTCTTAAATTGAGTGGGCACACAAGACACAATTGTCAGCTTCCTGACAATCAGTAATGGCGGTGTTGTTTATTTGGGATTTTGAATGCAACTGGTTGATGTTAAAGAGATTCTCATCCATATGATACTGGAAGCTGAACCGAGAAGCAAGTCTAGCAACAATGAGATACAGAATAACTTTGACATATGTGGAAAAAAATATAAGTGCAATCACACATTCTTGTTTGACTCCAATTCTTATGGTGAAGGAGTCTATTCCAGAGCCATTGCTTAGGACAGTTGTTGTCATGTAGTCACAAAGAAGTCTGATAATGGAAACATTTTTGGCAGGCCTCCACATTTCATCAGTACCTTCCATAGGGTCTCTTTGCTGATTGAATCAAAGACCTTAGACAGGTCAATGAAGGCCATGTGAAGACCTCCATGTTTCTTGCAGCACTTCTCTTCACAGTTTCATAGTTGGTAGGGCTGGAAGGGACCTGAGCAGATCATCAAGTCCAACCCCTTGCCATGGCAGGAAAAAGTACTGGGGTCAAACAACCCCAGCAACATTGTTTGACCTTGAAACTGTCTAACAAAAAAGTCCATACCTATTGTACCTCTGCATTGTATGAAACCACATTGGGACTTGGAAAGAATCCCTCAGTGAGAAAAGTGACTCTATTGAAGAGTGTGCAGGTAAGGATCTTCCCAGCTATGGACAGCAGTGCAATACTATGATGATTGCTGCAATCTGATCCATCTCTTTTTGTAAATATGGTTACAATTCTGGCATCTCACTGGGAATCTGTTCATATTTCCAGATTTTCAAAATAACAACATGTAGCTGGTGAGAGAAATTTTTTTTCATGATGCTTATAAATTTCAGCTTGTATTCCATTAGGACCACAGGCTTTGTGATTCCTCATCTGCTCAATGACTTTTAAATCCTCTTGATAAATTGTTGGGTCCACAAAATAGTCCTTAATGTGGTGTTCTGAATGGCATTGCTGGTTCTGGCAGCACACCTTTGGGTGTTTGTCACTTTAAAGGCTGGAGGTAGATATCCAGCAGGTACCTGATTAAGGCAGCCATTTTAATGGTCAGTATATATAGGGTGAGGCAGCAGTTTGCTGCCAGTGGCCAAGAGAGAAACATTAGCTGGCTGAACTAAGGCTCATGAATATCTTGGAGGCAATGGTGAGGCTATGGGGATGGAAGAGGCCTCAGTTGTCCTGGACACAGCCTGAAATTATACCCTGCTGGAATGAAGAAGCCTGGTGAGTGGGTAGGTGGGTGGGCCAAATTGTGATCTGGCCTCGAGTTTGCCTTCAACATTAAAATCTCAGTTCAGAAGTTCTTGAAAGTGTTCCTTCCACCATGCCTTGGTGGTGGATCTGTCTTTGAAAAGTATTGTTCTATCCTTGGACCTCAGGGAGACAGCTCCTTATGTACTAGCCCATAGTTAGTTTTGGTCGCACTGAAGAAACTATATATACTGTGGCTGTCAGAAAACCTTTAGATCTCTTTTGCCTTGTCCTCCTACCACTTGTACTTCTGCTCTCAAGATTTTTCTCTGGGCCTCCACTTTTATGTGGTGATAAGTGCCTTGCTTCTGTTTGGAGTTGATGTCATTCTGCCAAGCTTTGGAGGCTCTCCTTTTTTCTGTCAATGAGAGCTTATTATTCTCATTAAACCACTCCTGATATTTCTTTGTGGAGAAGGCAGTAGATTCTTCACATGCCTCATGGATGCCTTTCTTGCAGCAGTCGCAGTGATCAACAGTGTCAAGATAATCAGGGAAGCTGGTGAGTTTATCATTAAGGTACTACTAGAGATTATCACTTTTAGCAGGATCTTTAAATATGACCTGTAGAGCCTTTTCAACATTTTATATTACACAGGGTGGATCAAAAACTGATAAAGCACTTGATATTTTACATCTTCCATTGTTGCTTCTTTTATTTATGCCATTTTGGGGTGATATGAATAGACATAATGAATGTATCAAATGATGATCAGTCTAACAGTCATCTGTGCTAGCTCTGTTGATACAGATGGTACCAGACATGCACTGTGACAGTCAATGAGATGCCAGTGTTTTGAGCAGGGGAGCATCCATCATGTCTTCCATTTGTTGCACTGATAGAATAGGGAGCTTGTGGTGGTAAGATCATGTTCTGAAATCTACTTGGGAGGAGAATTCCACTTGAATTGACTTTTCCCACCCCATCCTTTCCAAATGTTTCTTTCCATAGCTTGAAGTACATGCACAGATGACTATTGTATGTAGTCTGTTGATCAGTGGAAAACAAAGGGTCATGAGATGCTTATTGATAGCAACTGGACATTCTGGCATCTGAATAATAATTTTGGTCTTGATAGCAAAATGAATGCCATTGATGTGTTTGCCTTTTTCAGCTTTTCCTTTCCAAAAGAAGGTGTAGCCACCATCCAGCTCTGTGAGCTGCCCCTTCCCTAAGTGGCTGGTCTCACAAAGTGCAGCAATATCAATGTCAAATCATGCCAGTTCTTTGCTCTGGTCAGTCACTGTTAAGGTTGCTCATCAGTGTGTGGATGTTCAAGTTTTCAAACTTTATTTATAGTCCAAATCAAGAAATAGAGTCATCCCATGAATGTGGTTTTCCGGTCAGGTGGAGTGAAACAGACTATGTTTAGGACACCTTTTCTAGCCCCCTTCATTTACATGGTGAGCAGAGTGGATCCTAAATAAGCCTGCTTAATCATGACTGTAGCTGCTGAATTGCACACTTGTCTCATTTTCAAGTACAAAGCAACCATTATACAATCACTCCCTTCATTTAGATCGGTGACTAGGGGCTTCCAGTAATCACTAACACTTGCCCCCATCACCACTCACTCGTTGTATGACTTGCTGTTGATGGAAGACACTTGTGTGTGTCCTTGTTTAATGTGAAAATGCAATTGTGCATCAGCAACCACACAATACTTCATGGGAAAGAAACCTTAATCTGATGGCAAGAAAAACCTAGACAACCATAGGTTTCTGTTTTACTACTGTCTTCATCCACCATTGCAGCCATTGTGAAGTATTCTTTCTTCATGTGCTTCCTCTACCTTTGAAAGTTTTCTTTTTTGTTTTTGGATTGCTTTTCATCTGGAAGACTCACTCTCAACCTTGCTGCCATGGGTGATCCTATCAGGAGTAGGAAACTCTAGACAGCACCACTCTCAAGATAGAGAACTGATAGCACAAAAGCTTATCCAGCAACCTTGCAATCCTTGGGAGGGTGTTCATGTACTGATTCTTATGTATCTGGCTAATGTAGGCAGGAAAGGTACAATTTCCATTGTAAAGTCCTGCTGACCTTTTCTATGCTCCCCTGGTCAGTGGCAGCCAATTATGCAGAAACTTAAGGTATAACTACTAGTGGCCAATAGATTGGGGCAAGATTGGAGTGGGGAGGTGTCAAACAGAACAAAAAGGAAACAGGTGAAGTATCTGTTCAGAATGCTGCTGATCAGTCTCCCACATCTCCCTATCCTTGGTCTCATATGCCATCAATAATCCCCAGGCTTCTACCAGCCTCTTACCCTCCATGGAAGTGTCCTCCATCTTGATAGGTGCCAAGGTATGTGAAACAGGTCGGGCTTCTTGGGGCTGATTTCCCTGTGGCCTGCCCACCTGTTCCTGGGCTAACAGCCCGCCATCTCACCCACCACACCTTGATGTTAATTAATTGATTAAAGATCTTAATAAGCATGAGGCTGCCCATTAGTGTACCCCCAATGTTTGGGGGGGTGTCCGCAGCTCCATTCCTCCCCTACACCATGGCCCAAGCCTCACAGATGGCATCCAGATGTTATCAGTCCCCCTGGCCCCACACTAGTTCCAGAATCCTCCTGGCAGGACCCTCCTTTGATCTCTCCACTCAGGCAACTTACGCTGCCTTCATTTGGGCTGCCAAGCTCCTTGTAGCTGGCTCCCCTCTCAGGCGTGGTCCCCACTCAGGACTTTCAACCACACACATGCCCTGGCCTCACCTCCAAGGCCAGGCAGGGTCCCAGGCATCTGGCCTTTTTGACCTTTTTGGTCCTGGCCCCAACATGGACCAGTTG
>NW_017729032.1:116968972-116984154 GCF_001723915.1 Gavialis gangeticus
TCTTTTTGACCTTTTTGGTCCTGGCCCCAACATGGACCAGTTGAGGGGGTACTCTACCTCCGGTTTCACTAACACCACACTCTTTCTGGATCCCCCTTCCTGGATGTGGGGAGATAGGGTGACTCACACCATGACTGGTGCTCCAGGGTCTCACACTATGCCCCCTCTATGCAAGGCTTCCACAATGCACCCCCCTCTACATGGAGTCTCAGGGCTTCCCTCCTCGAGTGGGCTCAGGTGGCCCCCTCTACTTCTAATGTCCTGACACACCCAAAGGTGGGAGCTGGGGTTAAGGCACCCCGACCCACCTTCCACCGGGGTAGTAACTGGCTTGGCATTTCCTGGGGGCTCCCATGCCACTGAGAGCCCCACCAGGCCACCCACTCCTGGCAGTTTTAGGTCATACCCAGGTCATACCCAGGACCAGGACCAGGACCAGGAGCCTCCCCAGGACCATCCCCTACAGCGCCTGCCCTTACCTCCAGTTGATACCTACATCCAGGCAATGTTGTTGCCTGTCCTTCCAGCAGCAAAATGCCCCATTTATATGGGCAGCTCTGGATCCAAAATGGCTGCCCTAATGAGGCACCTGCCAGCTGCTGGCTTCAGGCCCTTAAAGTGGCAGGCACAAATAGTGCCCTGCTACAGCATGCTAACAGAATTGTATGTATGGAAGCCATGCCCAGTTGCTCTAGGGAAAGTCCTAGATACACAAAGGCTTCATTAATTATTCCATACCAGAATCTGGAACAGACTTCCCAAAGAGATGGTGCAGTCCCCAACCTTGGAAGTCTTCAAGAGGAGACTGGACAGACACCTTACTGGGAGCATTTGATCTCAGCACTATTCCTGCCTAGAACAGGGGAGTTGGACTCTATGATTTTTCACAGTCTCTTCCAGCCCTTAATTTCTATGATTCTGTAATTCTGTGAACTGGCCCTGGAATTTAGGCCCCTAACAGTGCTGGAATAGAAGTGTTTCCACTCACTTGGGATACAGAGCCTACAGAAGGCTTGACAGAAGGCATTTTTCTTTCAAACAGTTTCAAAGAACAGAGGACCTACTATTGCTGTTGATGGTCATATTTTATATTACAACCTAGTGATTAGAGCACTCAACTCAAAAGTGAGAGAACTGAGTTTTAGGCCCCCCTCAGCCTGAGAATGTTGAAATCCACATCTTTCACTTCCTGGGAGACTGTTCTAATGACAAAGATAAAAGCAAGGCTCAGTGAGCCTGAGCAAGAAGTATCCATCAGACCTCATGCTGAAAGTCATGTTAAAACTGGACCACTGGACAGACAAGAGTGGAAGAGTCATGGAGCCAGATAGTTAAAAAGCAAAAAAGAGATTGGTTTTTCTGTCTTCATGGTAATAGCTCTCTTGTGGAAAGCAGAAGTCCTGAGCTGTCATCTCTGGGCTCTAGAATAAGCCTTCACTTCACTTTGCTTCACTTTGTGTTCCCATGAACCTGGCAATCTTAGCTGCGTAACAGTCCAACACCAACAGGAAGTACAGAAGTGCTCCTATCCTTCCCAAAAGTATACTATAGTCTAATGATTAGACAACTGCCATTGTAGATATGAATTTTAGTTACCTGAAGCTGAGAAGAACCTAGTACCCACGTCTCCAACTTTCAGGTTAAGTGTTCCGATCACTAGATACGTTGCACCTTTTTTCTTTTCCATCCTTTCCATTGAGTTATGGGTGATTAATTTAAACTATAGATATATTCTTCTGGGATAGTCAGGATAAGGAACTTAAATCTGCTATATTTGTTGGTGTAAGGAGAGGAGTTTAAAGTTACAAGTTTGCTGTAACAACCACAGGCCTTCTATAGGTAATTGTAGTTTGGCCTTGGGAGGGATACTGGGAGTGGGGAGAGATCTCTTCTGCGTGTACGTCGGGGGGTAAGACTGGGTGGGGATTGAGTGGGAGAATTGGAAAGTTGTATCTATTAGAGGTGCACTGATATATCAGTCCATATCAGGTTGGCACTGGTAAAAGGAAAATTGACATTATTGGCAATCAGCTTTTTTTGACTATGTAACCAATATCACCAATAAATGCCGTGTTCATGTGCTCAGCCTCAGGAATGGAAGGGGAGGCTATGGGGTGAGCTACCACCCCCCAGAATTCACCATAGACCTCCTATAGCCACCACTTCCAGTGGTGCCACCTCCCACCCCAGCCCAGTCTCATGCTGGGAAGAGTCTGGTGCAGCCCCTGGTGCTGAGCCTGCAGTAGGCATCCTGCCCTCACCCCATGTACAAATCTGGGGAACACATGCCCCCCATGCCTTCCCCATGGATGCATGCAGCAGCAGAATCCCCCTCCCCCTCCACACCCCTTTATACTTCCTGGATGAGCTGCCCATGGCTGTGTCCCATGCCCCACCCCAACCTGTCCCAGCTGAGAAACACTTGCTCCTGCCTCAGCCCCACTCTTTCCTTCACCATGGGGCTGTGACCTTCCCCCCACAATGCCCCTTCCCTCCCCCATTCCTTCCTGCCCCCAACAGACTTACCAGTTGGACACTGCTCTCCAAGCTGCTGGGCTGTATGTTGGCTATTGGCTCAGTATCAGCCAATATGGCTGGGGAATAATTGTTCATCAGTATCCACCAAAAAAATCTGTATTGGTGCATCCCTATTTTCTATACCTACATGTGAATAGGGATTGGTAATCACAGTTAGGAATGGACAGAGTGTTTGATCTTGAGTGTGAGAGGCAGGGAAGCACGAGTGAACCTGTATGTAGTAGTTTTAATAGGTTTCTGGAAGGATTCCAGGCTTACTATCTTATTGTTTCCTTATAATCTCCATCTCCCTGTATTCACTTGTTTTCCTTGTCCTAAATGGTTAAGTCTTTTTGTCATCTTCTATACAAGTATCCAGCAGGTTGTTAGAATATTACTGTTACTACAGCATATTAGATTTATATATTATAAGGTAGCTATTGGAATTAATATTTATATCTAAAATTAGGTAAAATTATTTTTTCTCTCAGTTATTTTAAGATAAACATACCTTAAAATTATTTTAATAGAACAAATTTGTATATATATGTGTGTGTGTGTGTGTGTGTGTGTGTGTATTTGTGTATATTTGAATATTTCTCGGCAACAATCAAAAAATTGCATGTTCAATAGTTACCACAAATTGTTTGACAATATTCCTTGCAATATAATGCCATCTAGAGGAGTAAGTGTATGTTGCTTCTAAACAGACAAAATACAATCTTGCTGTTAAGCATATTTACTACTGCTGTGGATAGAACACTAAAAAAGACACGAGTGTGTTACATGCATGTTTTAATATGCCACATGTTGCATAATCATGTGGGAATAGATATTCACAATACATACATACAAAACACTAAATGTGAAAGCACATATGCAAATATCTATGCAAGAATTCAATGATGTATGTGATCTGGGGTCAATCATGTATATTTTATCAGAACTACCAGTCTGTTGCAATTGTCAAATGAGACATGTTTTAAAATGATCATTTTTTTGCATACTCAATTATTGTAACTGAAGAGTTAATTTGGGATACATATTAATATTTTCATGTCAGTAAAGAGTAAAAAAACTATTTAGTTCTTAAAATGTAAGTAAAGTGAAAGAAAAATTTAATTTCCTTTTTATTAAAGTTTTGTATATTAAAAAAGTGACTGCAAAATATACCTTTAGTGTCAGTAAAATATTTCAGGAATATAGGAAATTAATATAAAAGAAAAACAGTATGAGATCATATAGAGCCAAAAGGCTCAGTCTAACTTCTCATCTAACACACCTTTTTATAATTAGTATTCTTTAGCCCAAACTACATCTTGCAGTTCAAGTAAATACATGCTGACAGATTTGTTTATATAAATCACACTGACATGATATTTTCTCATCACATATTCAAAAGTAAGACCAAAGATAAAAATTGGCCTTTTTAACTACCATATTTACTCAAATTCAAGATGACCCTGAATATAAGATGGCCCCACAATAATTAGATTCTATATATGGAAATTTTATAAATTTATTATTTTCCAGATATAGGATCTAATTATTGGAGGTTTCCCTTGAATTTGTCCCCCTCCCATTGCTACAGTAGGGACAATAAATCTGGGGGGTCAGATAGCCAGTTCTCTTGTCCTCTGCCTCCCCTCCAAGTTCTTCCTCCTGCAGCCCCTCTCCCCACCACCTTACTGTCTAACCCTGCTCTCCCTGGTCACATGGTAGAGAGGAGCAAAACTGAAAACAATGACCTTGAAATAAACATACTTACAGTAATTGCATATACAACTCACAGATTTAGTTCATTAGAGCTGATGCACTTTACCTTTTTTTAATTGTTGCAAGTTTTAGCAAAGATACTCCATAAACACACTTTTAAGCAGTACTTTGGTGCCTACATATATATATACAAACTATGCATGATATTAATCCAAAGCTAAAAGGCTCACAATTTACTATATAGTTCATCGGGATGGGCCCCACCAAAGTTAAGAGCATTTCAAGTCATGGTGACCCCAAAGCTTAGCACTGCTCAGTATGTGTGAGTACTCCAGATACCCCCACAAAGGATCCATGTGCTAATTATCCACTCATCGCCCCCCTCCCCCCCAAGCCCATGGCTTACACCAGGTGTTCTTGTTATGAGTCTTGGGATCCCCCAAAAATGTATATGCAGATGAGGTAACAGGACAACCTGGTTTGGTATCACCTCGTAGAGGGCAGGGGCCCACAAATCATAGGTGACAGGATGAGAGGAGCACAGTAACAGAGGGATTCTAGGTGAACTGTTTGGGGTCCTATTTGGTAATTTTGCCAGACATTTAAGACTGGTGAAGAAATAGGAATTATTAGAAGTGAAAAAGAAAGGCACTGCTCAGCTGTGAACGTGAAGAGGAAGTCTAAGTGTATGCAGTGTCATGGCTCACCATGACTTAAAAATAGTCAGCACTCTTTTGGCACTACCATATATCTTATCTACCATAAATCTTTGTTCCCAGAGAAGGTATACTGGACACCTGGAGCCTCTATGCCTGAGGTGGGTCTCCTTCCTACTCACCTGCCATGACTTGACTGTTTTAAGAAAAAGAATGGGAGGTTCCTCTGAAGATAGAAATGTCCTTCCACCCTCCACCTGGATAGCTCTGATAGCATGTGACTTGAGGCTCCTCCTTCCCTACACCCCATCTACTCACCAACTAAAATAAAGCTGTCACCTATCCAAGACTGGCCACCACACAGTATTGACTTAATCTATCACACCCCTTCAGAGCTTAGTTTAACATCAGTAGAAGAGAGAGTTAATGTCCGGCATAACTGGCCAAGCTACTCTGCCTTGGCCATCCCATTTAAAGGGGAAAGTCTGTTACTACTGGCTGTCCCTACTAGATTTCCTTGGGTCATGCCAAGGTACTCCCTCCCAACTTGACCCTATTTCAGAGTACATTGAAAACTTCAAACTAAAATAAGACAATAACTCAAAAATACCCTGGCATCTGGCATAGCGACACTCAGGGATTGGGACTCATGAGTAACCATGTCAAGATTTGTGGGTTCAATCCTGTGGTAGGTCTCACCAATCATGCCCAAGGGCTCTGCTGCCAGGGTTTAGAGGCTAAGGTGCTCCTGGCTCTCCCCTGTGCCGGCTCATGCAGGCTCCCCCAGCATCTTCTGCAACTTCTTCCAGGTCTGCAGGGATGCTCCCTGCAGCCCATACTGCCTTTGCTCCACTGCTGGTGTAAGGGGCTTGCCAGTGCCCCAGACACATTGTTTATGATGTCACAGGCAGCATTCTCTCCCACACACAGGGAGACCATGCTTTTAAAATGCAGTGGAGATGCTATGCATGTCTTAGCATCTCCAGCTCAGGCCACTGCAGAGAAGGTAAGTAGCCCTTCAGCCCATACTGGGCTTATCTCCCCCTTCACTGGGAGTTAATTGGGGTGGGGACCCCCCCTGCTCCTGGGAGCCTAGTTGCCCAGCATGGCAACAATCTTAATCAGATGGACTGCAGTAACTTATCTTTGTGGTAAGTTGCCATCAGCATGTTTGCTTCTATTTACTGCCCTAGTCTTCCCCTCCTCAGAAGAAGTCACCCATAAGAACCAAAGAGCCATATGCATCATTTGTTGGACCTCCAGGTGGAAGAAAGTGGTGAGGACTACACTGTACAAACCATAACAGTCTGGAGGCAGAGGAATGTCAGATTCCTATTCCTCTGGGCCAAGTATATGAGTCAAATTTGGAAACTGGCAACAGGGACAGAATCCAAAGCACCTTGGTTTGTAAAGTATTTGTAAGGCAACTACTATGACAGTGCTGGGTGTACATGATGACCAATGTGAGCCTGTGGGCCATGGAGTCCTCATGGTTCTATGAGGTCCTAAAACACTTCCGAGACAAATACAAACTGCACAGCAAGGCCCCAGCAACCAAGGCAAACCACCGTAAGATGCAGGAGGTGGTAAAGGCAAGAGACGTCATAATGCCCGTGGACCTACTACCTGATGAAAACTGCCAGGCTTTGTGGGAACAAATCTTCCACAAGAACCTGAAGAAGGTGCACAGAAACTTGAATTGGCAGGTAGCCCACTGGGCGCTCCCTGCACAGGCATGGAGAAAGAGTGTAGGGCCCTCAATGGCTGTGTGTTTTGGACTGTGAAGTGAACCATAGCAATTACAAGATAGGATGTTAGAGGCATCGTTATATACAATGAATTTAGAAAATTGTTATGTTAGTGGCATCATTTATATATATATACACACACGTATATATACACACACACACACGAACACACACGCACATGTGCAGAGAGAGAGACAGAGAGAGAGAGAAAGAGAAACAATACCTCTAACACCCTGTCTTCTGACCACTATATATACCTAGAAAACCATATTTTTCAAAATAAAAAATCATCGTGTTTGACCAATATGGACCATGTTTCTTGTATAGTCATGTTCAAAGTTGGCTACATTTCATCAGCTTCATAGCTGCTTTCCATTACTGAGCACATGCTGCTTCTGACAGTAGTTAATGATAGACAATGTATTTAATGAAGTTTCCTTGTAAGCACATCTAGAATGAGGGGCTTTTCCCCCCATGTTGATAAGGGGAAAAAAAATCTCATCTTGTATTCAGGTAAATACAGTATTTCAGAGAAGCAAGCATTTAAATTCTTGGTATGAAAAATAAAAAACAAAGGAAATGTCAAACTGAGTAGGGCTATCAAGTATCCTGTGGTCTATAGAGAACTATGCATCAGAAGAAGATGAAAATGTATAGACAGAACCATTGCAGAAGGATGAGAGAGGCTACATCTCCACAGCTTATTATTGTATTTATTTTTATGTCTCTCTCAGTGGACATGTATAACTTATTAATTTCCACCCCTAGTTCCTCTATGAAATGTACTTTAAAAATTGTGGCATTGTCCTCCACAGAGGCAGAGCAATACTGATGTAAAATTTTATAGTTTGTTATGAAATGATGAAAAATGTTTATTCAGCTGGTCATAGCTGGTCTGAACCTCAGCTATAGTATAAATCAGCAAAACATATAGCCATTGAGGGCACCTGAGATACTCCATTTTACAACAGGTGAAAATCTGCCCCTTTCTATTTTAACTTGATCATGCAGAGGTGATCAGAGGAGACATTAAAAAATAAATATAATCCATGTTCCTATTGCTGGTAAAACCAAAAGCAAATACAAGGCTCATTTAAATATTATCAATGAACATAATATAACTGAGCATTGACACAACCAAATCTAAGCCATCTATATCTATCTCTAATTAATGCTAATAATTGCTTGCAGAGCCTAGACAAGGTTTCAGCCTCCAACGACTTGGACCAAGATTTTATGTGCTACAAATCTGGAAAGCCAAATGAGACTCCATATAGTCGTCTTGTTTTCTAAAAAAATTCTGAACTCTCACAAGACTTTTAGAAAGTGACCTGAGGTGAGTACCACAATATTAAAGAAGGAAAGATGAAGAAAAGTCAGTAGTCCACTGGTCACTTTTATATATATTGAGCAAGGCAAAACTTGTAAGATAAAATGACATGATATAACAGTTCATTTAAGGAAAAGTGTGGTGTGATTACAGGTGTCCAAAACAGGGTACTGCAAGATATCTAGGAAAAGTAATTTTAAGGAAACATTTAAAGGAAAAGAGAAAGGTACATAGAGGACAAGCAGTGAAAAACTGTTACAAGCAGAAAATGGGGGAAAGAAAAGGGAACAGAATTGCAAGAAGCACAAGGAATGAAAGGTGAAGTACAAGAGACAGAACTGTCCACATATATCACCAGGGGAGAATGACTGTAGCCCTCCATGACTGGAACATACCAATTTGGCATTTTTGGAACCTCTCTTTGTTCAAATGCCACCTTAAAATTCAGCTCATTCCAACACTCTGCAACAGTGACTCCTGCTTCCAGATTCTTCTCAATTCCAATCTTTGAAATTCATTACTTATAATAATAATAACACTAAGAAAACTAACATGCTGAATACTGTGCAAACTAAGCACGCCTGCAGCTACATTTTACGTATTTCTTTCTTTCTTCCTTCTTTGTTTGATGCTTTCATTGCCCCTGAGCCCTACTTTAATTTTCGAAATAATTTAGATTATTGTAAAATAAGGGGGAAAAGGTTATGGCCTTTGGAATGGCCTGTGACATTGTATACAGATGTTAATAATTCATAATTTAATGATGAATAATAAGTTAGAAATTTGATTTTAATGTGATAAAAGATAGAGCTCCAATGAGGGGATGCAAGCAAGGATTCCCATACATTTTATAGACCTTAACTATTCCTACAAACTTCCCTAGCTACTTCTCCCATAATCTGCTGCCATCTTGCATATGTTTGTTTTCAAAGTGATTACGTGACATATGCATCTACATTTTAATCCCATTTCAATCATCCCAAATTCCTCTGACCGTAATTTTTCTTCTTGTCTACATCTATCCCTCAGGCCTTCTTCTGTGAATCTAATTTCATACAAATCATAAAGTTAGGGTTGGAAGGAACCTCATGAGGTCATCTAGTCTAACCCCCTGCTCAAAGCAAGACCACCCCCAACTAGATCATCCCAGCCAAAGCTTTGTTTAGCCAGGTTTTGTAAACCTCCAAAGATAGAGCTTCCATGTTTTGTCTCACTCTATCTACCATAGAAGTTAGCAATCTATGGACTGAGGGCTACATCCAGCCCATGATGAGATTGGATCTGGCCTGTGAAAGTTTGATTTGGCTCCTGGTAGTGCGTACCTAGGAGTTCATTGAGGTCACATCTAGCACTGGTCGCTTCAAGGCCTTCCTTCCTGTGAGATGTGCCCCTGCTATGGTGGGAAGGTGTTAGCATGGCCAGCAGCTATGGAGGTTAACAGTTTCCTAACTGCAATAAATGCCTTTCTTGCCATCAATTTTATGTTTGTCGTTTGACAATGGCATCAGGAATTAGCAGCACTCAGTGATGGGGGTGAGTAGCAGCAGCTGCGGTAGTGGGGCACAAGAGGGTCCCTACACTCAGTGTCATTGGTAATGCGCAGAGGGTGCACATGGGTGTACATGCACCCCTGAGATTGGCCATGCACCCACGGAAGTACTAGCCATGAAACCAGAAGTGCACTTCCAGTATTGCTGCTGGCAAGGTGATTAGCCGCTGGGGGCACCCCCACCCCCTTGGTGATTTGGTGCCTCCCCTCAGACTTGGGAGGCACCAGTCTCCCATGCCCAGTGGATTCTCTGTTAACCCCTGGACTCCTGGCTGAACCACCTCTCCCTGCAGCAGCAACATCTCTTGGAAGATAGGGCATGTTGGCAGGGTGCTGAAGTGGAATGGGGGGTGGGGAGAGGGTGTCCAGTGAGAGAGAAGCAGCAGGCATGGCAATGGCCAGGCTTCAAGCAGTGGTTTGCTGTTGTTAAAAGGTTGCTAACTCCTGCTGTAGTAAATTAAAAGTAGTGAATAGTAATAGCTGTCTTTACAAATAGAAGACCCTTTCAATCCCCGAAGTGGGATATAGCAGCCTTCTTTACCAAGGGAAGCTGCACTTTCACCTGCCATAGAAACAGGGAAACGGAAGCCAACTCAACTAGCGGCGATCTAATTTCAGCACAATTGAGAGCGATAAGAAACCAGTTATTTTTATAAGGACCCCACTGAAAACACCTCCAGTTTCTTTTGACATAAAAATCATGTTAAAAAGAAAACTTTTAAACTTAAAGACCACATTTATATTGGAGTTTAGTTCTGACAGTATCAGAAAAATGTTCCCAAAGCCCATAGTCAGTGACAAAAGAATAAAATAGGAGCAGATAGGTTGCAGAATAGATTGCAGAGAGATGCTAACCTAAATAGTAACACCTATGTTTTAAAATGCCCCTTTTATTTTAGCTTTTATAGAGCAGGGATTTCAAAATCACCTGTGCCCCTGAGGCCACATATAGAATGCAGGGCTCCAGTTCAGGACTGCAAGGAGCTTCCCAGGCCAGTTACAGACTCAGTAGTAGTGGTGGCAGTGACAGGGCAAGTGATAGTGATGGCAGCAAGGCAAGTGGCAGCAATGGTATGGTAGTACGAGTGTTAGTACAAATGTCACTAACGTTCCCACTGCTTCCATACATGCCCATTGGGCTTTGTACAGGGGAATTTTGTGGCAGGGCTTGCCCTTGTTTGCTCTGGCTCAAAATTTCTGGTCCATTAGGGAGCCCTGTGGTCTGTGTGAAAAATCTCTATAGGCCATATCCTTGACACCCCTGATATAGAAAATACTACTTACTACATATATTCAAAGCCTAATTCTGTTACATGAATTCCTCTCTCCAAACTGCATTTTTTCCAAGTAAAATCAATCAATAGTGGATCAGGAAAAAAAATTCTACCTTTATCTTATTTGTTAAAAATAAACCTATATTTATTTATTATAATATTACTTTAATTGCAGCTTTTAAATGAACAGTGCAGATGAAATTCAATACCAGGGTTGAACTGGTCCAGGTGGTGCTGAAAGAGAAGTAATAACTGTACATGGAAATCATTTCCATGAGGTTTTGGAGACAACAGAATCAGATTCAGAACCAAAAATATCACTCACCCATCAGCCCTGATCAGCCTTGACAGAAGCTCTTGAGGCATTAAGGTAAATCTAATTTGCCACCTGTAAAATTCTATTCTGTCTGGGTTATGTCCATTATCTCTGTATCTGAACATCTAGCCCTCTTGGCTAGCAAAGGCCAACAAGAAGTATGTAATTCTTATGATAAATAAAATTAGTACTGTTTCCCTTAGAGACTATGAGGCTCCAGAGAATAATAAGGAATGTTGTCTTTCTCTGTTTTACAAAAACTTACTCATGTTGCAAAATTCCTACCAGTATTTCCCAGTTTCCACACTCCTTTTTCAGGAAAGTTTATTGAAAAAAATGATGATTATTATCAAGTTCCTATTACTTCCATCCCAACTCTTCTTCAATCAAGTTTTAAATTTGTCACTGTCCCAAGAATGGCCCTCTGCGCAATGGTTAATGACCATTCTGGACATACTGTTAGATGTCTCGGATGCCTACAGCATTATTGATGATAAAGCACTGATAAATAATATAGAAAATCTAGGAAAAGTAAAGGAACAATCTCCTGATATCTTGGCACATTCTTCACAGATTTATTCCAGAAGATCACAGTAAGCATGTGTTTCATGAACTCAGTCTGTATTCAGGAACTCAGTGCCCCCAGCAGCTGGGGAGGATGGGGCAAATTAGAGGTGTTGAAATACTGCTTTTTCTGAGTTGGAAGAAAAAGTCAGTATTGTTTTATTCAGTCATGATATAATCAATCTTGTAGCAAATTCCCATCAGCTGAAGTGTTTGGTGGTGAAGAAATGTGTTGCTAAAATAAACTGACTTTGAAAGGGATAGACAGGGATGATAACTGGTTTGGGAGTCCGGAAGCACAGAATCCTAGCCATGAAAATCCTAGCTACAAGCCATTAGACCCCATCTCAAGACTGATATTTCAAATTTTTTTTATTAGATCTTTTCTGGGGCAAACATAAAATCCAGTGACTGATTTACAATCCTAAATCAGTTGGAACTTCCTGAAAAACAACGCCCCAGAAAGACTGAAGCTTGAAAAACCCAGTTGTAGACTATTGGGCACTGGAAATAGAACATTCTCACTGCCAGAACAGGAGATCAGATTGAGCATTAGCTTCACTGTTTCCAGGTTAAGATATCAAGTCCATTTTTTGCTTCATCTTTTTTCCCATGTTTTCCTGCTATTATTTGTGCATTAGTATATATTTGTTCCTATTTTATTTGGGTGTTATAGGAACAATATTATATATCAGTTAAGTAACAGTTGTTACTTTCCTTACCTTCCCATTTCCCTACATTTTATATTTAAATTACTATATTCCTTTCTATTTAGGACCCCTGCTCTCCAAGTTGACTCATAGCATCTGAAAAAGTAGGTTGCTAAGAAAGTTCATATTTATTTGAATAAGTTAGTCTGTAAGGTGCTGCTTTGCCCTGCCTTCTGCATAAAGGTGTATTGTGAATGTTAACTTTCTTTGCTGTCTGGGAAAAGGTGTCAAAGGAGCTATCTAATCCAAAAATTCAAGGTAAACCAATATTTGTGCTACCTAAATATTCACATGACCCAAAATGCCATGTCAACTTCCTGGTGCTCCAGGAGTACATTGGTTTTGGAGCCACTGGTAATGGAATCAGTCTACAATGAGATAAGGGGCACATAGATGCATTATGCTTCTACCAGAATTGAAGCTTTCCTGGTAAAAACCATGATTATACAGGTGTTCATAAAGTTTCTCTCAGAAACAAAATTGTGGATTCTGGGAGGAAAATAATCCTTCTAAGGTCACTCCCTGGAGAACAAATGTCTGACACTCCCCACCACTTGACTTGTTTGGGGGATCAGGAATTGTTGAGCGGTGGGGAGCAGCTGTTGTTTGCCTTGTCATAGTCTCAGGATAAGTGAAGTGGTGAGGAAAGGCTTCTTGTGCCTTCCCAAGAACAGGTTCATCTGAGTTCACCTTCTGGGGCAGGTACAAAGATCAGCTGCTCCCACCCCTCCTATAGACCGGGACAAGAGGTGAGGAGCAATCACTTTTTGCTTCCCATCTGCTCCTCAGAATGGGGTCCCTGGTCTATATAATGTCTGTGTCGGGGAGGAGGGGGGGTTTCCCTGCTTCTCCAGTCCCCCAGGAATGGGAACAGCTGCTGCTCCCATGCTTTCCCCAGACTAGAATCAGCCAGTCTTGCCCAGGCAGGCACAAAAAGCAGAAGAGATGGGAAAGGTGCAGGCTGAACATCTGTACTAGTTCCTCTCCCAGAAACATTTCTAGCAGTAGAAACTTCCCATTGCTAGAATGAATGCCTGTTTGTCGCCAAGTTCTACAGCATCTACCTTGACAATCTTTTATCTGCTTGACTGCATATAGGAAAAAAAATCTGTTCTATATTCCAGTTATGATTAGCATAAATTAAAGCCTGCTTCATGTAAGATTTTATTTTTATGTAGTTCATGAAAAATGTGAATGGGTCGACAGAATGAGCAATACCCATATGTATGTACTTTCATTTCCATGTTTGACTTCCATTTTACCAGCAATTAAAAATGAACACCTTTTCAAATAAATAAATCATTCTTATATCATCTTTTTACAAGACTCACAGACCTAAGTTCCTTCTGGATTTATTTTTCCCTAATATGTTTTAGATATTTTTTCAACTTCTTCTGATTTTAATTTCTACAATATATTATATTTTTAAAATTAACATAACTTTGGCAGAAGGATTTAAGTATTTCACTTTTTCACATAATGAATGGAAATATAGTTATTTCCATGGTCACAGGTGTATGTATGCATCATTTTACACATACTCATGCAAGAAAAAAATATCCTTTTCACATGGAGGCATTAGTCATTGTGAAAAAGCTTGACTTTTGTTCATTTTTCCTCAATACATTGTTTTGCTATGTACATTCACAAGGTAATTTATCTGGTATTTTCAAATAAGAAACTGATTGTAGAAATTATTTGCTACAATTACATGCAAGAGTGAAAAAAGAGATTGTTAATGGTATGAAAATAGTTTCAAGATAGAAAAATGACTAATGATTACTTCCTCAGTGGTCAGGAATATGGAGGTAGAACAATAATAAAGAAAATCCATAAGCAAAAAAAAGGGTTACTTCCTGATTGGCTATTGCTTAATACAATGGAACATAGTATTTGGTTTATTCTTTCTTTCTTCCTAGTTTTGTCTTTGCTTAAGAAAAGTATCTTGAAAGGCAGAAACTTACATTTCTAAATGCAGTTATCTATAGAAATAAATTGGAGGACTGGGCCAAAAGAACATCCCATGAGGTTCAACACAGACAAGTGCAAAATCCTGTACTTAGGCTGAAAGAATCCCATGTACTGCTAGAGGCTGTGGACCACCTGGGGACTACAGTGAACAGTAAGATGGATATGAGTCAACAATGTACCATTGTTGCCAAGAGGGCTAACAGCATACTGGGCTGTATTAGTAGGAGCCTTGTCAGCAGAATAATTATTCCCCTCTATTCTGGTGAGGACACATCTGGAGTACTGTGTTCAGTTTTGGGCCCCACACTACAAAAAGGATGTGGACAAGTTGGAGAGAGTCCAGTGGAGGGCAACAAAACTGGTTAGGGACATGACTTATGAGAAGAGGCTGAGGGAACTGAGCTTATTTAGTCTGCAGAAGAGAAGACAGAGGGGGGATTTGATAGCATCCTCTAACTACATGAGGTGTGTCCAGATGAGTCCGCATGTGCCTCTTGCAACATCTCAAACCCCTTTGAGATGCTGGAGGAGACACATACAGGAATGAGAAAACATTCCCCATACTGCAAATTTGCAGCACGGGGGGAAAAATTAGACCCCTGGATATCCAGGGGTCAAAAAAACCCCACAGAGAAAAAAAGCACAGTCTAGGACTGTGCCCTGAGGCAACTGGAGGCTGGGTCCTCCACAGAGAGGCTCTGACTGCCAGAGCATCTCTATGGTTAGCCCTCAGCCTGGTGCTGAAGCATGCTGCCTGCCCGTGCAGGGCAGGCAGTGTGCCAACAGGGAGCTGGACCCTGTGCCAGTAAGGAAGGGATTGGGGGGGGGGGT
>NW_017729032.1:116989154-116991026 GCF_001723915.1 Gavialis gangeticus
CTGGAGGAGGGGGGAGGGGACCATGAAGGCCCAACAGCCACAACCCAGGCCCTGCTGCCTCTAACTGTCCCATGCTGCATGGGGAAGCTCTGCCATGAGGCCCCAGAGGCCCCCCAGCCCTGGTCCTGGGGTAAGTAGAGGCTTTTTTTTCTTCCTTTTGTTTTTTTAAGTGCCAGAGGCTGGGGTGGAGGGGGCAACCATTGGGTGGTCTGAGTGAGTGGGGGAGATGGGGCTGGGTGGGGCACCCATGGGGAGGCTGCAAGACCCAGCGGGAGATGGGGCCAGGCAGGGCAGCAACCCAGGGGGTTGGAGGAGCAAGCAGGGGTGGGGCATGTGGGCCCTGCAGGGAGGGTGGTAGCCCCTGCAGGGGCCATTTGGCCCCTGGGAGGACTGTAAGCCCTGTGGGGGGGGTGGCCCCTGTGGGGGGGCATGGGCCCTGAGGGGGAGGCTGTAGCCCCTGTGGGGGGCAGCAAAACATATATTCGTGTATTCATGAATTCATGAAACATGTATTTAGAATTCACTTTTTTATTATGGTAGACACTGATAGTCTTCCAAATTGCTTTATCACTGTAGATATATCAGTTGCCCAACTGATTGCTGTTTCTCTGTCTCTCTCTGTCTTCTCTTTAGTGGTCTTTTGTTTTGAGGAGGGACATGGATTTCAGGGTATTTTATAGAGTGATTTGGGGATTTTTTTTATCAGGGATTTTTCAGTTTTCAAATAGGGAACACCACAATTCATGCTAGGGAAGCCAGTGGCAGGACCCTGCCTGCTCAGAGCTGGCATTTTGGACCCAGCTGGTTGTGGCTGACAGTTCAAAGCAGGCCACCACATCCAGAACATCTTCCAGGTGATAGCTGTCCAGATGGCCAGGCAGGGGGCATGCATGGCAGTAGTGCCACACAAAGACCAACCCTGCAGCCACAGCCCACTGGCAACTGGCCAAGAGGGGCAGATGCCTCTACTGGCGGTGCAGTCCCCATCTGGGTCTGGCAGGTGCACAGCAGGTCACAACCAGGCAGCATCCCCCACTGCCAGACTGCTGCAGTGGGTAAGGGTGCAGAGAACTCTCAGAGCTGCTTCAACAGTCCAGCTGGCACAAGGGATAGTGTTCCCAGGTACCAGTTGGCTGGGCCCCTGAAGCTCCTGTCTATTTGTATCCTTCAAGTATTGTGGGTTGTAAGGCCCACCTGGCTAACTAATAGCCCTTCCTGTGTGGGGCCAATGGGTGAAAGATACAACAGAATTCTTGGGACAAAAAAGGCAAAAAACAGGATAGGAGTGTCATGTGGGTCAAAGGGTCAAAACATGAAAATAACTGAGGGGGACACTGAGTACAGCCCCCTGGGCTGCACCCACCAGTCCTCAAAGGCATCTAAGGAGCTGGTGGATGCTTCCCACAGGTGCTCCGCCCAGAGACATGCATGGACAAGTGCATGCACATGAAAAGGAAAGCAGCCCCACAGTCTCCAGGCACCTTCTCTGCCAGAGCCTCCTTCCTAGTCAAATACAGGGCTCACTTGGCCAGGGTCAGAAGGAGGTTGACCAGGAGGTCCCAGGACTTGGTGGGGCCATGGATGGGGTGACCAAAAACAAAAAGGTGGAGGGTGAAATTCAACCAGAACCTCAAGAAGAGGCTCTGGAGGTGGAGGGGCTGCAGCCTGGCACTCTCGAGGGTCATGTGCACCAGGGTCTCCCTGTGCCCTCAGAAGAGGCAGGAGACCAGGGTGTGTCCGTGAAACTCACCACATACATGCCTGTGGCGACAGCTCCATGGAGGAGCCACCAGCTGAAGTTCCCAGTGGCTTATGGGATGACGGTGGAGTACAGACTCAGTCACTGGGGTGCCCCAGCCACGTCCTCGCTGA
>NW_017729032.1:116996026-116997097 GCF_001723915.1 Gavialis gangeticus
GGATGAGGGTGGAGTACAGACTCAGTCACTGGGGTGCCCCAGCCACGTCCTCGCTGAACAGATCCCACCACTTGGTGTCTGGGTGGGACGTGAGGGTGGCATAATGGACAGTGTGGTGCATGAGTGTGTAAAGGTGACGGAGATGGACGGTGGAAAAGTGGACCAGTCTGATGCCCTCCAGCCAGCTCAGGTGGTGGAGTGGGGAGCGCCGTGAAGCCGGGTGAGGCGCTGGCCCCATGACAAATTCTGGTGGGCTGGGGGACACAGAGAGCAGGGATTGCTGCTGTGCAGGACCTGATCAACAAAGTGAAGGGCATTGGGAGGTAGGACAGATTTCTAGATATTTTTCAAACAGTTCCCTGTTGGGGGCCCGGACAGGTCTCGACCCAGGGGTTGTCTTTGCGGGGCTCCAAACCTTCCCTTTACCCCACCCTTACCATGCCTTCAACCTGGACTGATGCTGCTCCCTGCAGATCTTCTCCATACTGTCCACTTTGCAAGGGATGGGTTTTCTGGGCTGTGAACCTTCAGGGGGCTGCCACTGGTTTTTGGGCTGGTTTTCCCCTCTTCAAGAAAAATAAACTTGTCCCTGCTGGGGTCATCTGCAACTCAATTAAAAATGCTGGCATCTGCCAATGGAGCTCCTGGGCCTGCCTTTCTCTCTCTCTCTCGGGGTTCCTTTCTCTCCCACTCCTAGGGGACTTCTCCCCTCTAACAGGCAGGGGTACTGGGACTGCCCTTGTGCCCCATCCCTACGAGTTCGTCTGGTGTCCCCACCCTGGAGCCTGGCCGACCTGGGGTCGCGTCACTCTAGTCCCTCTTGCCGGCATCACTCCTCTCCCCTTTCCCGGGGCTCATGGTTCCCTGTGCTCTGCCCCCTCTAGAGCTATCCGAGGATGATTGTGGACTTGAGGGTCTGCCCTCAGTCCCGGTTCTGGGGCTCCTAGTTGGAGCCTTGCCATTCCCCAATTGTGTCCCACCTGATTGCTGCTTTCCAGAGGGGCTGGTTGGCTCCTGCCAACCTCCAAACCTGCCTTCTGCCTTGCTGGTCTCCTGGTGGATGGCTGCCTC
>NW_017729032.1:117002097-117003441 GCF_001723915.1 Gavialis gangeticus
CCATTCCCCAATGGTGTCCCACCTGATTGCTGCTTTCCAGAGGGGCTGGTTGGCTCCTGCCAACCTCCAAACCTGCCTTCTGCCTTGCTGGTCTCCTGGTGGATGGCTGCCTCCTCCTCCAGGAAGCTGGAGCTAGAGCTGGAACCTCCCAGCTCCTAAGCTGGCAACTCCCAGCTGGTGTTTCACCTCCCTCTCTCTGGCTGTCCCTGAGCTGTTTCTCCAGCCGCCTTTTGAGCAGTCTGCACTGCTCAGAGGTCATGCCCCCAGCTCTCCCTGATACACAGGCTCAGGCAGCTGCAAAATTGCCAAGCCTGTGCCTGTGCCTGTGCCGGAGTTTGTGCTCCGGGCTCTGCCCCGCTGCTGCCTGTCTCGACTCCTACAGTGAGTGCCGCGGTGCTCTGGTTAGGGGTCTGGGCCACAGTGGGGGGGCTCCTGTCTCCGCTCTCACAGCATACAGCACCTGGAGAGCCCACATGAAATGGGGCCCAAAGCCAAAGGCCTGCAGCATGTCTGTGAGGTACCCATGATCCACTCTGTCAAATGCCTTCTCCTCGTCCAGGGATAAGAGGGCGAAACACAGGCCCTCCTGGCATGCTAGCTCCACGAGGTCCCACACCAGGTACAGGCTGTCAAAGTTGGAATGTCCAGGCACTGTGTACATCTGGTCGGGATGGATCACGTCTATCAGCAGGGATCCCAGGCGTGGTGAGATGGCCTTCACTACCATCTTGCAGTCCATGCAGAGAAGGGGCATGGGATGCCAATTCCTTAGGTCATGAGGATCTCCCTTCTTTGGCAGGAGGGTCAGCATGGCCCTCCAGCATGACAAAAGGAGCTCCTCACTTCCCTCAAATTTGGGCCAGACCGCAGCAAGGTCTGGGCTGAGGATGTTCCAGAAATCCTGGTACAACTCCGAGGTCAGCCCATTGATGCCTGGAGACTTGTTGCCAGGCATCAGGTGGAGGGTGGCTGAAAACTCAGCCAGAGTGAGAGGAGCTTCCAGCCAGTCCCGGTCCAGTCATGGTGGAGGGTGAGTACGTCCCCATTGAGCCTCTAGAAGAGCTGGGAACCAGGGTAGTCCTCAGCTCCATCCCTCCCTATATCCCCAATTGGGCCCAGCTCCCCTAGCTCCAAACCTTGGGGAGAGTTATGCTCCCAGTGGTGGCCTTCTCATTGGGGTGCCGAGACCCTGGCCTCCGCCACATGCACTCTTTCTGTCACCAGGTCATGTTCTAGCTGGTGGCAGAAGCGTGGCTGGAGGCTGAAGGGGACCCTGGTGAGGATTTTCTATACATTGGGGGACCTGCGGTGTTTCTGGTGCTATGTCCTGGGACACTTGCATCA
>NW_017729032.1:117008441-117009931 GCF_001723915.1 Gavialis gangeticus
TAACAGGTTGGTTGGATCCAGGGAGAAGACCTCTTCATAGAAGGCCCTCGCATCTTGCCTGAGTCCATGAGGGAGGTGCTGTCACCCACCAGAAGGCAGGTGATGTACTTTTACTTCTATGCCCTGCCTCCTCTCCAAGGCATAAAAGAAGCGGGAGCCACAGTCCATCCCCCAAAGGAGCTGGACGCACGAGCGAACAAATGCACTGTGGGTGCGGTGGTCATCCAGAGCACCAAGCTCTTCCCATCTCTCCCGACACTCTCTACAGAGGGATGGATTGGTTGGGTTGGTGGCCAGACACCTCTTCAGCTCTAGCCCTTCCTGCTCGAGCTGCTCCCAGAACACCTCCCTCTGCCCGGTGGTCCCCCTGAGTGTAACTGCGGCAAAAAATCTGGCTGCGCACCTTCCCCACATCCCACCATCTCCGAGCCAAGGGGAAAGCTGTCTGTTGCTTCCACCAGGCCAGCCAGAACTCCCAGAAAGCCCCCCTGAAGCCTACATCCTCCAGCAGGCTGGCATTGAAATGCCAGTAGGCCAACACTGGATGCCCAGGCTTCAGCATGGTCTGGGCCCAGACAAGGTGGTGATTGCTGAAAGGGGTCAGCTGGATGCCAGAGGAGTGGGCCCAGGCAAAGTGCGGCAAAGAGATATAAACCCGGTCTAACTGGGAGTGGCATGCCTGGTCCTCCCACACCCTCACATAAGTGAAGGCAGGGGGTTCGGTGGGGTGACAGGTATGCTAGACGTCCACCAGGGAGTAGTTCATCAGGATCTCCCTGAGCATGCCCGCAGGCTTTGCTCCTTGTCTGACTGGTCTTGCACATCTAGGGTGAAGTTAAAGTCCCTACCAAGGACCTGGCACTTGCGAGGGTTGAGGGTGCCGATGTATGTGGCAGCCTAGTGGAAGAAATCTGCCAACTCTGGGTCCTTCACAGGGGTGTACACATTCAGAAGGTTCAGGACCAGTCCCTGCACCTAGACCCAGAGGTGCAGCAGGCGGCCCAGCACCACCTCAATGTCCTGGAGAACCTCCAGCTGCAGGCCCGGGGAGAACAGGGTGGCCAACCCAGATGAGGTGGTTGAGAGGTGAGTAAACAAGACCCTGCCTCCCCACTCCAGCTGCCAATTTGGTTCGTCGGCTGGAGTCGTCAGGGTCTCCTGCAAGAATACCATGGACTACCCCCCGCTTGAAGGAAGGAGAGTACCCGGCACCTCCGGAGATTCTTCCTACAGCTGTGGACATTGAGGGTTGCAATTTTAAATGACCTCATGGCTGGGGGGGGGTGGAGTAGACCATTCAGCAGGGGCCTCGTGCATCTCAACACCTGGTGTGGGGCCTGCTGATTCATGTAGTGCCCTCCATTATTCAGAGAAGGTATGTATGAAACTGTCAGCCTGCCTATAGATCCAGGTGCTTCAGCTTTTGGGCCCCTTGCCTTCCCCTGCCAGCGCCCTTGCAGTGGCGAGGACACTGTCAAAATCTCCCCAGT
>NW_017729032.1:117009942-117010736 GCF_001723915.1 Gavialis gangeticus
CTAGAGGCTCAATGGGGACGTACTCACCCTCCACCATGAGCCCTCTCTCCACTGCCTTTTGTGCAGTGGCCTCTGAAGCCAGGAAAAAGACCTCCTTGCTGTGAAAATGGGAGGCTACCATGATCTTGGGGGCCCCCACTACCTGAGTCAGGGCCTGCAACCAGGTCTCAAAGTGTAGGTTCTCCCACTTGGGCAGTTGGCAGTTCACCCCATGCCTGTGGATGCGTGCCAGAAAGGGGGCCCCACTGCCCGAGCTGGAAGGGCTGGTGGTGGAGGAGGGTCCAGGCCTCCCCGCTTTGGGTCTTCTCACAGCTACCTGTGCATAGCTGCAGTTCCCCTCCCCAGGGGGGCCATGTTGGTGGGGCCTGAGCCAGGGCCAGGGCCAGGACCAGGGCCAGGGCCAGGGCCAGGCTGAGTGGGTGTGCTGGCTGGTGTAGTGCACCTGGCCCCCTCAGATGCTAGTGGTCTAGGCTTCAGGCAGGGCCCATGCCCTTCCCACCCCAGCTGTGGAGGAGGCTGAAGAGAAGCCCTTCCCGCTGCCCTTGTCCTTGGTCCCCAATGATGGGAGAGGGGGCTTAGGAACCCCTCGGGGGAGCCTGGCCAGGGGTGACCCCCTGACCCTGTCGGCTCCCTATCAGAGTCCCACTTGCCCCTGCAACAGAGGTTGCACGCTTCTCCACCCCCGGTGGAGGTTGGTTGGACTCTACCTCTGGGGTGGAGGCTGCAGAGGCATGTATCCCCTTGGGGGTTTGGGATCCACCCCCATAGTGGGGGCTGCAGGAAGCTCTGTGGGG
>NW_017729032.1:117011039-117016956 GCF_001723915.1 Gavialis gangeticus
TTGTGAAGGCTGAACAGGTTCAGGTCCCGCAGTCTTTCAATGTAGGGTCTGCCCTGTCATCCCCAGATCATGCAGGTGGCCCTCCTCTGGACCCTCTCAATGTTATCCACATCCCTCCTGAAGTGGGGCGCGCATGAGGGCAGGGAAGACAACAAAGAAAAACAAAATATCCCACGGGGCTGGTGAATCTAGTAGTGGCAAGCTGGGGTTGTGGGGCAGAAGGGGGATAGGGAGGAAGGGAGATGAAGCTCACAAAGCCACAGCCCCACAGGAAAAATACCAGGAGGCCTATGCTTTGAGAATGTGGGGGAAGAGGAAAAACCCCCCCAAAAAAAACACACACACAAGGGCTGGGGAAAGTTGAGCTGGCTTACTCAGCCACACAACAAACACCAAGTCGGGGGAGTGGACCACAGGAATTACCACACAAAGGCAAAAAACACACAGGGAAGGCTGCTGAGGCAGGTATAAGAGATGGCTAGAGCAGTGGTGGGGCTTTGTTTGTGGAAGATCTGTCCAGAAGCCCCTCAGGCCTCCAGCTGGTCACTCAGCAGCAGAGCAGTCAGCAGGAAGACAAATCAGGATCAGATGCAGTGAGGTGGCTGTAGGAGAGGGTAGGAGCAGTCAGTCAATTAGGAAGTGATCCCGTGCAGGTGTGGTGCCAGGTGGTGCAGCAGGAAATCTCCCTCTCTCCTGAGAGGGGGCAGCAGCTGCAGCAACAACAGTGATAGTAGGAGCCATTCAGTTCAGCCACTCAGGGTGTGCTTCTGGTGAGAGTGGAGGTGAAGGTGGGGGTGGCCTGCCATGGCAGCTGGTGCAGGCAAGGCTCCTTTAGGCTCTGGAAGTGATAGTGGGGGAGGGGCCCACAGGCAGTGCAGGCTGCCCTCCCCAGGCTGTCTCCCAACTGTGGCTTGGCGACAGGCTGGGCAGCAGACCAGAACAGGGGTGCAGAAGCTGGGGTGCAGTGCAGTGGGCCCCTCTCTGAGGGGGGTAGCAGCATCCTGCCCAAGGCAGGAAGGGGTGCAGCCAACTTACTCCAAAAGACACCAGAATGTATGTGTATATGTGTGTGTGTGATTGCAAATACACGGGGGGGGAGCAAGCACCAAACAGGACTTTTATAATATTAGAATTGCTTACTATTATAATAGTCCCAGGAAGCAAAAATCAGTTGGAACCCCAATCCTTCTAGTCATATAACGGTAGATAGGAAGGTATTACTGTCGAAGGCAATCTTCATTCTAATGTCCATTATTTCTTAAGTTTGAACTTCAAGTATCACTCAAGTCTCATAATAAGACCTATTCTGGTTAGTATCTATATAAATTATATTTACATCAGTACAGAATGTGTGGCATCCAAATTTGATACTGACAGGAATCCTTGAATTGAAAATACTAGACTATGAGGAGATCTAAATAAAATGAAACTGTTCTTTGATAAGGATGCTTCATTACATATGTGCTCTTAAAATGACTGAAGGCACTGTGCAAAACTTCAGACAGCTCAGCTCTTACTGCCATTGAATAAATAGTATGAAAATGTTGATACCCTTTTGACTGACAGGCCCACGTCTATATTCATATTGTCTAATGTCATCTAGTAGAATGGAGTTGCATTATTAAAGTGTTGTTTACATTGAGTATGAACTTATGGTCAGAACATGAAACTTCATGCTTCATATCCTAAGGCTTCACTTCCTATGGTTAAAATGAATGGTAAAATAAAAGGAAATTGTGACAGAACATTGCTGACCTTATAAAGTCAACAGCATCCCTGAAATGGGGTCTCTGAAAGTAGCTGTAGTTGCCAGATGGACCATGTGATTAGGGTCACAGCAAGACTTGTTGGGAAGCGGGAAGAAAGAGGAAAGCAGATATCAGTATTCTACCAAGTGGAAGAAGGTAGGTGTTGCAACATCTTTTGGGAAGTCTGTCCAGATAATGGAGAGGGACTGATTATGTCCTCTGCAGCTAAGAATGGAATATGTGAAGGATTTGGCTGCTAAAGCCTTCTCAATTCATTGGCAGACATAAAAATAAAATAAATCAATACTTCCAGTACTCAAAAATCATGAACTGGGACCCCAAAATCTTGTGAACTGCCTAGAAATCATGTAGTTTAATCAAACAGTACAAGCTGGAGGTTTGGAGCTTTTTCTGGTATTATAATATTTTGAGTTCATGCTTTCAACCTTTCTTTTTCTGCATGTGTAAGGTCATGGAATTTATATTTTATTTTATTTTAACTGAATCTCAGTTAACTTGATTCCACCATCTGGAGAAAGACTGCTATGCAAAGAATACCACAGCTCAAAATAGAAAATATCTTGAGCTCTGTGATCAAATTATGACAGTTGGCAACAACAGAAGTGGTCCTGGGAAATACTGAGTTCTTAGCAGGCTTCCTTCCTTTTTCATGTTCTTGTGACAAGTTATTTAGCTAAATTAGCAGATTCATTGAAATCTGACAGGTCCACACCATGAGCACTTCTGCTATCACCTTTAATTTGTGATCTCTGGGCTGTCAACCATGCAACTTAGCACCCATGCCACCCTAGACTATTTAATAGAAAGTCCCAAGCCTAGATCAGCTACAGTAGAGGGAGAGTTTGGCTCCCCTTTGTTACATCTGGTGAAGCAAACCTGCTGCACACAAATGAGCTTAGCAGGAAGCTTTGACTTAGAGAGACTACTATTCTCTTTTTATGCAAATAGATGGAATATAGGTAGGCAGTGAATTGAATAAGCATAGTTTTGATGTTGTACTGAAAAGTCACTATAAACCAGGGTTCCAGATATTTTTGAAGTCTTTCTAGTACACTCACACACAAAAAAAGTTAAAATATCAGCATTTATAGAACAACAAAGAAGTTCAAAGGAGTTCTTTTCCCCTACCAGACAATTAGTAGGTGCTATGTTTAAAAGAATCTGTTAAATAGTCCAAAAAACCTGAAGACATCTATCTTACACTGGAACATACACAGTAGTAGTTATGAGCAGGGATTCTGGTTTTCTCTGATAAAAAATCCCCAATTTTTGGATATAAAAAAGTAACCCAAAATCCACATTTTTCCATGATTAAAATGAAATGCCAGTAATATACTCTCTCTCTCTCTAGATATAGATATAGATAGTGGTGTTTCATTTTAATCATGGGAAAAATTGGATTTTGGGTTACTTTTTTATATCTGAAATTGGGGATTATTATTTTTTTTTAATCAAAGAAAACCAGGATTCCTGGTTATGATTACCTGTTTATTATCCAGTGTTGCAGGAGAGCAAAGATCTGGTGATAATTGAAACAATATGAAGGAAGTGGAGAAGCCTCTTTCTACAAACTTCCCCAAAAATCACTTTAGTAACCAAACTGAAAGTGAATTTGATTAAAACACCACATCGTAACAGCCATTCAAGACAATATTTTGAGTTAGACTGATTTCTGCCATCTGTTCTCAACTCACATTTCACACTTTCTCCAGATTTCAAATGGGCAAACAAAACAAAAATTGTCCTTAATACATTTAATGTGCAGGTTTTTTTAAAACTATTATTAAAACCTTGATGTTGTAATATCTATTTGTACTTTACCAAAAAGAACACTCTACAGGATATCAGGAATGCCAAAAAGAACAGAGGTAAGTACCATAATTAGTAAGCATTTTATTAACAGCTAGAGAGCATATATCTACTCTGTAGCCTTGCTGGAACACAAACTGTTTCATTTCTTCATCTGGTATTCATAAAAAGGAGGGACCTGGCATCTGAACTTTACCAGCAGAATTTTAAAGTGGCAGTACAAAATATATTTTTCCTTTTAAAGAAATGCAGATGCCTATTCTTGAAATAAAAAAAAACAAATTAAATGTTGGACTATGTGTTCTATTATGTCAAATGTAAACCCTTCACTACAATGGATTTTTATTTCAGCTGTGAATTCATCTTTTGGACTATTAAAGATAATAGATTGTGAGTAATTTTTTTCATTTGAATAAATACCCTCAGAAAAACTGGCATTATTGGAGTGACTCTTCATTATTAGACCAATAAGAGATTTTTTGAATATTATTGGTAGGTATATCTGGTGCTCTCTCTATTTAGATATAGAACATCTGTAAATATAGGATAAGGAGAAATCTGACTTGTTACTTGTTTCTATGTGCATTTAGGGATCTTCTCTTGTAACCAGAGTTGTGTGGTCACCAGATAGATATTAACTATCTTTGCTTATAAACTTTTTTCACATAAGGCTGCTATAGTTTCTCTTTACAAAAACATAATCATAGGAGACAGAATAGATATTAATCCACATTACTTCTGTGTTTTGGAACCTTGAAAAAAAGTACTGGTTTACTAGCATAGTCCATGAGCAGTAATTACTAGTTACTTAGTTCAGCCACTGGGTGGCAGTGTAAAGGTAAAAGTATGATGCTATAATAATATGTAAGCCTGCTGTGGTTTACTAGTTAGCACACGCCATTGTTTACATGCATGTGCTGATGCATGTACCTGTGCATGCACATTGACCTTACCAGCCCTCAGTGACAATGTAGGAATACTTTGGTATCCAAATGTCTTTCCTCCTCAGTTTTCCAGAACCAAGATTGTTAACCTTCCATAAACTCTGGAAAGCCCATCTTTTTCATGGGCATTTTGCAAAGATGAAATTTTTAGGTGGCTGGGTTGTAGATAGGGTCACCATACATATTGGTCAAACTGGGACATTCCTGGCTTCCATAGTCCAGTCCCAGCTGGTTGGTCAAAAATCCCAGAGCAGAGCCTGGTGGGGATGTGGAGCAGCATGGTGTTCCAGGTGGGTGGGTGGGCAGACACTGCTGCTGCTGGGCAGGATGAAGGCAGGGGGACTGAAGAGGGGGAGCACCTACACCAGTCTGCCTGCCTTGCTCCCCTGCCCAGCAGCAGTAGTGCCTGCCCACCCACCTTCCTGAAACAACATGTTCCTCTGCATCCCCACCAGGCTCTGCTCTGGGATTTTGACCAATCAGCTGGGAGTGGACTATGGAAGCCTGGACTATCCCAGTTTGGCCAGGACAAATGGTCACCTTAGTTGTAGATGCTGCAGTGGTTTAATCGGGGTTTCATAGTCTAATGAATGGATTATTTTCTTCTTGCTGGATAGTTAACTAAGAAAGTAAATATTTTGATAACTAAGTTTTATATGATGTGAGGTGCCTAAAGCTTGGGACAGGCTCCTTTAATTCAGTAAATAAAATATGTAATAAGAAAGCAACAAGGTCACTTGTTGTAGTTCTTGTCATTTCACAGTATCCAAGTACATTTGCTCTGTGGTGGCACACGTGATGATAAATTTATCATAATTCTCCTCTACAAGATGCGCCAGAAATATTTCATTTCCATGAGTATTGTGTCCTATCTCTAGAGTGCAAGCTATGTATTTGTACCTGTTCCATTGGTGTCTGCTAGCCAACTGAATATAAAGATATCCTAAACCACACTTCCACCCCATACTAAAACACAATAAGGCACTTTAATTTTCCTGCAAATAAGCAGTTACTAAAGAGTAGCAAATTACCTCCTCTGGCAACAACTAATGCTAACAGAGATGATTGCACATACAGGGTTTTTTTGGCCAGACAGAAAACATCTACAATATCAGCAGTGTGTAATCACCTTTTTGTACTAAGTTGGATCCTTGTGAAACAGGGGGAAAAAAATCATACAGGTACTTCATGAACAAAAGGTTATTCAGAGTGTGAAAATATAGTCTTATTGTTTTGGTGCACACCCAACCCTGACATAATTCTGTTTACCTCTTGGAACAAGGAAAAATTACTTTCAGGCAATAATCATTAGAATGTTTTTCATCCAAGAAGACTAAAGATTTATGTATTTACCCAAATATATTACTAAAATTATAAAAAATAATTTGTGTTTTT
>NW_017729032.1:117021956-117026881 GCF_001723915.1 Gavialis gangeticus
TACTTCATGAACAAAAGGTTATTCAGAGTGTGAAAATATAGTCTTATTGTTTTGGTGCACACCCAACCCTGACATAATTCTGTTTACCTCTTGGAACAAGGAAAAATTACTTTCAGGCAATAATCATTAGAATGTTTTTCATCCAAGAAGACTAAAGATTTATGTATTTACCCAAATATATTACTAAAATTATAAAAAATAATTTGTTTTTCATTTTTGATGGCTGTGACTTTTTACAAACTTAAAGATATAGACAAAACACTTCACTAGACCTAAACAGTGTTTCAGTATTATTGTATGACATTGTTATATACATTATATAAAATTTTGTGCAGTATTGAGTATTCCTGGTCAACTTTTGATAATTTTAGATTTTTGTACTTTAGATTTTGCTTGCTTAGAAATGAGCTGTGGCTAGTTGAACTAGGTTTCAATTGTTTTTTCATTATTTTTAATTATTTTAATTTAATTATTTTAATGATTTATTTCTGAGCTATTTCATTTGAGCTAGGAAGAGAGAGACTCCAGGTATAGCAGACAGAAGTAACTCCTCCTAATTCTTAGGTGACCACAGCAAGCTGACAAATGTGTATGAGTCTTTCTCTTCCTGGCTCAAATGAAATAGCTTAGAAATAAATAATTCAGCCATTTCATCTCCAGAGTTTGGAGATTAAACTTCTGTCTATTGTTTTATACACATAGTGCTCCTTCTAATGAATTCAAAGACTTGCACTATATAGAATCATAGAAAATTAGGGTTGAAAGGGACCTCTGGAGGTCATCTAGTCCAACCCCCTGCTCAAGGCAGGACCATCCCCAACTAGATAATTCCAGCCCAAGTTTTGTGTAGCCAGGTTTTAAAAACCTCCAAGGATGGAGATTCTACCACCTCTCTAGGTAATTTGTTCCAGGTTTTAATACCTTCTTAGTAAGAAAATTCTCCCTAATATCTAACCTAAACTTCTCTTGCTGCAACTTGAGACTGTTGCTCCTTGTTCTGTCATCTGCCACCATTGAGAACAGTATAGCTCCATCCTTTCTCTCTATATATCTTACATAGTGAAAAAATGTACATCTGGCATTGAAAATCAGTATCTAGACCTTAAAACTATTTTGATGGGTCTACTGATCAGAACAGAATCTAGTAATGCTGTAGAAACAAGTAATGAATTTTGTCTGTTTTTATCCAACTGAAAATTGTCTCTATGGCAATGTTTAAATATATTGATGAAAATACATGGTTTGTTAATATTTCTGTTATTCTATGCATTTTAGAAAATATTTCAAGATTTATAGGACTCGGTGAAAATGGTTTTTGGATGCTTATGATAATCAAGTCTACTTTGAGTATTCTGTGACAAAGAGTGTTCACATAATACCATTTCACTAAACTACTGTCAAATTATAGTTAGACTAACCTGTTGCAGTATATAAATTGAACACTATCTAGCAAAATAATAGTTTACTTAGAGCTGCACAAAATGGAATGTAATATTCTACTATGTTTGTAAAGTATTCTGGAGATGTTATACAAATGTAATTAGTCATAATATTTGTTTTTTGATAAAACTCTGGCCTTTTATTTATAAACAATAATATTTCTGTTTTTATTTCATATGATGGTTTTGTTTTATTTTCTCTTTTATTTAAATTATGTCACTATTTTCTTCTCCTTCCCCTTTAATCCCTAGAGAGGTGGACAGTAATGGAAATGGGGCGGGGGGGAAATATTGTAAAGGACTAAAACCTTTGGTGGAATTTTTTTCTCTTGTTACCATTGTTCAACCAATTCTAACAATTAGTCTTTAAAATAAAGTAACGTTGTGTTATAATTGAAAAACAAATACTACAATAAGCTATGAAATGGGGATTATTACTAACATGGTCATTTTTGCTGTACTCGTTCATTATTATAGTAGTTTTAAATAAATGTGCAAAAAGTCTCCTTTGCAAATTACTACCAAAATTGTACTGTTAATATTTGTGAATGGGTAGATTTTCATGTAAATGTAGAATTTCTACATCCTTAGTTCACACTAATTTTTTGAATAAGGAATACTCAGATCAACCAGGATCCTGGTTTTCTCTGATTTAAAAAAATGTCCCAATTTTTTAATTAAAAAAAAAACAAACCAAAATGCACATTTTTCAGTGATTTAAATGAAACACCACTATTTATATGTTTCATTTAAATCACCGACTAAAACACCACTATATATCTATATATATCTATATAAAGATATAGCTATATAGTGGTGTTTCATCTAAATAACCGAAAAATGTGGATTTGGGCATACTTTTTTAAACTGAATACTGGGGGTTTTTTAAATCAGAAAAAAAACCTGGATCTCTGCAAGGATCAGTATGGATTTCAGGGTTAATCCATAATTATTCAATATACTAGCAAGTTGCCTGTCATGAACTCCACATCCGGCCCCACGCCTCTCCCGCCACTCTGGGTCCTGCCCTTATTATATTAGAATGTATATTTAGTAAATTATTCTACATGGGATAAAGTGGGTTGATAAGATATTTTAAGGATGTTATTGTGTCATAGCTATTTGCATCCATTCAAAGTGGGTGTAGAGTTTTAGGTTTTAAAGTAATGGAAAATGAGGCCCAATGTGTGTCAATTTGCCTCCATTTATCTTTTAACATCTATTATAAAGAACAGCTGTACAGAAACAATGAATCTAATAGTTTATAGCAAAAATCTGCTATTAGTTGAATTTATTAGGAAAGGAATTGAAGGGGGAAAAGGACTGGGTTTGTATACGATGTAAAACAACAGATAGATCATCAAGAAATCAATACTATTTACATGCTTCTAACAACGAGTCAGGTAATCCTAACATGATGGTCTTGGATACAACCATATTCATCTGTAAGGTCATTTTCATCTTTGCTTTTTATATCACCAACACTTAAACATACATTTCCTTAGACCAAGTTGTTGCAGCTTATATATGACCAACATAATGCAGAATCATTCCCCAACAAATAGCTTTCTTGTCATTCAAGAAATTAGCAGCAAGATGAAAGTTTTAAATAGACACACATTTTTACTTACCATAAATTTTCTAAATTCCCAAAATGTGCTTTTCTGCATGATTACCAGGTTATTGACTCTCCATACCAATCATTTCATGGACTAAAAATAAAAAAAAAAGACACGATTCTTTAATTAGCAATATCTTTAAGGTAACTGTGAACTTGAAAGAGAAAAGAAACTAAGGAGAAAAGTTCATGTCAAGGAAATAAATTGAAAAAAAACAGTAAAAAAAAGAGATAAAGATAAGAGGGGGGAAAAAGAGAAAAAAAGAAAGAAATGAAAGAGAGGCTCATGTGATTTAAAAAAATGAAAATATAGGTATAATTCTAGTTAGGATCGTTTAAAGTCAAACACATAAGGTTGAGTGTTAATCATGGAAGGAAAATAAAATCTTTGAAAAAAGAATCACAAGGTTGGAAACATTGAAAAATGGGAAACAACAATGAAGAGCTAAATAAATTACATTGGACAAAAATAAGCTCAATTGTATTTATACAATAAAGTACCTCTTCATGACAGAGGCCAAAGAACTTCTTAATCTTCTTAATAGTATACACGGTCCATAACCAGAGAACAAAACATGCACTTATATTACTTTTCTTTCTGCTCAAGAGGGGAAACTTTTCTACACCGTTGTCTCTTTCTAGGTAGAATCAGCAGCTGGAGGAAGACAGGCTGGCTGAATGTAAACCCTGGCAAAAATTTGTTTATGTTAATAAAATGTTTCTCCTTTGAAGCATTTCCCGCTATTACAATAATCTACCCTGAGCCAGTTAAGTTAGTTGGGAAGGCTTTGTCATGGGAAGTAGAGCCCTGAACCTGGGTGGAGGAGGGGAGAAGCAAACAGGGCACCAGGAGCAGACCCCAGGGAGCCTATGCTGTTGCCTCTACCCCAGCAGCAGCAGCCCAAGTCAATGTTGGCACCAGAGTAAAGAATGCCAGGCAGATAAGACTCCTCTTTCTCTCATCACCTACCCATTCTCTACTGCTCAGCACAGATGCCCAAGGACATGAGAGGAGGTGGTTGTGATGTGCTGTAATTATGATTAATTGAGTCTGCTGGAGCTTTAGTTAGAGCGCACCTGCCACCATTCTGACGCATGGGAATGCTGATACATGAGATGTCATGGGTGCCTTAATTAGAGTGGCTCTTGGAGCCACTTTCCCCACCCTTGGAGCATGAGTAGAAATACCCCATAATTCCTCTGACCCTCATCTCTACCCCAGATGCTTAAAGGGCTGACTACCACAGGCAACTGATACAGGGGACATGGGAGGCACATGCCACCCCTGAGATTGGCCCCCAACTCAGCACAGCTCAGGATGGGGTAGCTTTTTGCTGTGCAGGCTGGCAGCATGTTGGGAGGGAGGGGAACTAAGCCACAGCACAGAAGTATAGAAATGGATATGGGACTTTTGGCTCACCCCTGGGCCTGCCCTCAGGCCCACCCACAAATTGTGTCCCCCCAGACTCAGGAGGCACCAGCCACTTGCTCCCTGCTCACTACATCTCTGTTTCAGACACTGAGATGGTAAAGTGGACTTAGGTCTGATACCTGCAATTCATTTTTGTAAGAATAAAACTACACATCCTGAAAATACTGTCTAATAGGGCTGTGTGAAGCTTTGGTTGCTGACTGGATTTGGAGGAAATTTGGCCCAATTCGGCAGCCGAATCTCCAAATCCAAATCAAATCAGGGGACCAATAAAAAAAGATCTGAATTGATTCAAAGCTGTCTGAATCAATTCAGAAAAGATTCAGAGAGCTTCAATGATTCGGGCAGTCCCCACCACTGCAGCGGGGAGCTGGAGCCAGACTCAGAGCTGGTAAGTAGGGGGCAGGGGAGGGGAGGCTGAAGGAAGAGGATGGGG
>NW_017729032.1:117031881-117036477 GCF_001723915.1 Gavialis gangeticus
CACTGCCTTCCCCCTGCCCCAGCTCCCGGCCCTTTAAAGACACCCCCCCCAAAAAAAAAACCCTGTACTCACCGGCTTCTGCAGCAGCCTCAGGGCTTCAGGGGACTTGTGCAGGGCCCCCCATGCAGTGCAGGGCAGTGGGGACGAGTGGGGATCGCCCCCCACCAGGAAGCAACCCGTGAGGCCAGGGTATTGTTTTGTTTGTTTCCCCCTTAAAGGGCTGGAGCTGGGGTGGGTGGGCAGTCATGGTGGGGCTGGGACAGTGCGGGTGGGGATGGGCCTGTGCGATTCAGCCAAATCAATTCGGGACAGTGATTCGAATCACCAAATCAAATTACTGTTCCCTGAATCTGAATCCAAAGCGAATACTAACCGCTTCACACAGGCCTACTGTCTAATACAAATCATAATAATAATCCAGGTCACTAAGTCTCTTAATCTTTCCTCTGAAGTTTTGGGGATCTTATTAAATATTAATTACCATATTAATTTTCCTTGTTACTCAATTTTTTTTTGTCACTAGGCTAGATGACTAATGTTTGCTTTAGTTGGCTGATGTAACAATCCTTCTTCAGCACAGTTTGATATTGTATGTTCTCTCATGTGAGAGTAGACTAGAGGTCAAAGAGTTTTTGGCTATTTGTACTGAAAAAGACTTCATGTCTATAAGCTTAAATCACCCCTAATTTCTACCAGTTTTACACTACGGTCACATCAGTACTGTAGTAATACAACTATTTGATGAGGTACTCTGACAAATTTTGATTGTTATTCTACTGCTAGCTCTCTTCACCAGACAAATAGCTCTAGGTCTTATTGGTCCTTCTTCTTGACATCTTCAGAATTTTTCTTTTCAGTTCCATCTGGTCCTCTTCATCCCATCCAAAGTCCACATCTGTTCAAATTACTTCATTGCTCTATCCCCCTCCACTTCATATTACTTTCATGTTCTTATTCCACATTCCCAATTTCTGAATATATCAATTCATTAGTTTGTTTCTATTCTCCCCTTCACTTTACCCAAACTTTCATCCAACGAGTTCCTACTTTGGCTTCTCATCTTTATGATGCCTTCCATGTTATCCTTTACATCTGCACCAAAACAGAAGACATGTATCATTGAAATGTATACATGCAAGCAGGTTGCCTAGCCTACTGGCTTCTTTAGGAGGACTTTTGTTCCCCGAGGAGCTCCTCAGCCAGTCCTCTCAAGTAACACAGGCTTTAGGTAACAAAAAGGCCAACATATAAGCAAACTAGAAACTTTTCTGCCCTATCCCAGGCACTCAAGAAGGAACCCTGGCTCTGTCTCTCAGCATAGCAGCCTAGTCCCTTTCTTGCAGCAAGCAATTACATTCACAATTTACTTTCTCCTCTTCTAGAAGCTTTTTAAAGCTTCTAGCAGAATACTCCATGCCTATCCAAATGCCCTGCAGCTGGGCTTTCTCATCAAGGCTACCAATTCCCTCTTAGGGAACTCCCTAAAACACATATTTAGCCAAAAAGAAAGAGTGAGAGCTTTTTGGCAATAATCCTCTATAGAAACAAATCTAAATGAGTCATACTACTCTCTTTGTCAATGTTAAGGAGAGTATCATCTTATTAGTGTGGAAACTCTTGTACTAATAAGATGGTATAATACCAGGACTTACTATGCCAGTCTATATTTAACCCGAATGTAAACTTAGAGTGAAATACAAGGTTCCTGATGGCTGAAAAAATCATGTCTTGTCCTCATTGCACTCTAACTTCAGTAAGTAATTATGTTTCTGTCAATGTGTAGTGGCCTACCCTTCTACTGTGCTACCATATGGTCAATATTAGCATGCTGCTGTCATGCTGTGCCTGCACTGGAACCCTATGTGGCTATGACAAGTAATACAGCTGTTTGGGCTCATATCCCAAGATTCATAGAACACAGTTCACTGTATAATTGGGCTCATATTCACAGGGTATTGTGTGGCAACTTCTCTGTTCACTCATAAGATTGTAGGAGAAAAAAGCTCTGCTTTATTTTGTATCTGTCTCCAGCTTGCTGTACATAGTAACAGATTCCCAGTGCCATACACCAACTCTATTGAGAAGCTCAGCCCTTAAAGGCACAGTTCCCAATGCCCCATCTTTCCTTCAAGCCAAAACTTAAAAACAGATATAAAGCATAGTTAATTTAAGACATTATTACAACCACTAAACTACACATGCATTCTTGGTTTCAGTTTTCTGTTGTACAAAGTGACCATTGGAATCCAGATACGCCATTCTGTAATTTAAAATGCCTTATGTGGTTTAAAATCTCATCGCAACACTTGTTAGTGGGTAGCTTTTGTTTTGACACTGTTTTCCATGAATCCATTAGATTTTGTAAAACATAAACCTGTACTTCTCTTCAAACTGCTTAAACCCCTGCCTTCTCTGCAAACTGCTTAAACTAAACTACGTCTCCTTCTGAGGTATTAAAATGATAAGCATCCAAAGTCCAACAAAAATAAATTTAACATATATGATCACCTGTTTACATCTAGTATGTTCTCATAAGTATCTCACACAAATAAAAATAATAATTTAGTAGAAATACATCCTTTTCCCAGCCAGTGTAAATAAAACTATACCTGTGTTGTTCCAGAGTACCGTTCACTCCTGTGCCACCAAAATACACACTTTGGCTTGATTTTGACAGTAGTTTTTGTATATGCAGCAAAACATAACAGTTTTCTCAATGATGCTTACTTTTGGTGCCCTTTATAAACCACCTCTGACCCTTTTTTTGGATTTTTTTTCAATCTCCAACTGACCTTTATGTACTCTTTAAACATACTTTTCTATAACATTTTAAGGATTGCTAACCTAGTGTCCTTAAAATAAATCCCATCTGGTACTGAGAGTGCCCCTTGATATTGATCGTAGCAGTTAGATACTAGGGCTGTGCGAAGCTTCAGTCGATGATTCGATTCAGAGGAGATTCAGCCCAATTCAGTGGCTGAACCTCTGAATTGGAATTGAATCAGGAGACCCACTAATCTCTCCAAATTGAATCGGAATGCTCCAATTTGATTCAGAGAGATTTGGAGAGATTCAACGATATGGCCGTAGACACAGCTTTATATGTTTTTTCTATATACCTCAAGGTACCAGGCATGGCTCATGAATGCTGAGATGGTGGGGCAGATGAAATGTCCCACAGGAGCATGGAGGGGTGGAGGAGGAGGTTGCTGCATGCATGCTCAGCAGTGGACCTGGAAGTGGACCAGAAGTACTTCTGGTCCATTTCTGGGTCTGCTGCGGAGCGTGCGGGGGACCACGCCCACCTCAGTGACTGGTGCCTCCTCCCATTGGACACTCCATCCACCCCATCATCTTGGAGTTCATGAGCTGCACCTGGTATCTCGAGGAATGTAGAAAAAACATATAAATCTGTGTCTATGGCCAAATCACTGATTCTCCAAATCAGAATCAAATCTTCAGATTCAGATTTGGCCAAACTGAATCAGGACAGGGCTGAATCCAAATCCAAATC
The DNA here is from genome assembly GCF_001723915.1 of Gavialis gangeticus. Lineage (NCBI taxonomy): Eukaryota > Metazoa > Chordata > Crocodylia > Gavialidae > Gavialis > Gavialis gangeticus. The sequence goes on from NW_017729032.1 coordinate 117,035,396, forward strand.
GAATGCTGCCCATTTCACACACCCCTATTAGATACATGTTTTCCCAACAACCCTGTAGTAATGGTCTCATTTTCCATGGGATTTCTTCCTGAATTATGGCAATCATAGTTTTTGGTAATCATAGTTCCCATTTAATCTGAGATGGGATAATGCCTTCTTACCAAACTAACATAGACTAACTCTGAACTTTGGGTGATGTTACAGGTGACCTTTAAACCATTCCAAAGAGACTTAAAATGGGAAGGTCCACATATTACAGGGTGTTGAATTGTGCTAAGTACCTTCTAACTGTCTTAAAATTATGTCATTTTGTGTGAGGGTTATCTTTGAGTCATTCTACCAAGCTTCAGCTAGCAAGCTTCAGTTAGGTCCATAAAGCAACCAATTAGAGTTGTTCTACAAAGCTTCAGCTAGCAAGCTTCAGTTAGGCCATTAAAGCAACCAATTAGCAGTCATCCAGAATCCCAGGATGATGGCTCCCAGCCCCTCTTTCTCTAACATATTTTCAACCTTCCCAAGATTTACTGTTGAGGGGGTGGTACTGGCTTCAAGCCAATACCCCCAGCTTCCCCCAGTGGGTGTGTCCCCAGTTCACATGCTATTACGCTTCCAGCTCCAAGGACACCCAGAGCCCTGATCTGGGCTTTTGGGCTTAGGTGCAGATATATAGCCCTCCCCTTAGGGGCTAAGCCTTTGCTAGATATCCAGACAGCTCTGCCGTGGTCAGAAGATGGTCAGGGTTTCCACGGCTTCCCTCCCCAGGCTCCTGTGTTTCTGGAGATGGAGAAAAAAGTGACTACCTAGCACTGCACATGAAGCCCAGGGAGGCATGCTTCTATATGCTCCATGCTCTTGCCATGGTTAACCCCTGGCTGTTCTGCTCCCAGGAAGGGTAGAGTCCTGGCTCCTGGTCATGCCCTTGCTCACCTGGCATTCTAGTGGCAAGTCACAGTTGTGCAGCCCAGAAAATACATTAAATCATAACATGCAGCTCTGAAACTGTTTGAACTTTAACACTGGCTAACATTCCACAGACTTAGAATGTTAAAAAATAATCTGTATAGCACCCTTTGTTCCACTAA
>NW_017729032.1:117036564-117038029 GCF_001723915.1 Gavialis gangeticus
AACTTGTGTAAAGTGTTCTAGTGTATCTGTAATCACCAACTCCTTCCCATTCTTACATTCAAGATGCAAATCACATTTGCAACTGAATACAAATCTCCATATTCTTGGGATGAAAGAGAAATACTTCCTGTCACAGGGCACTAAAGTGCCTTCTCCTAGAAGAGAAGAAACTGCCTAGGGAGAGCCCAAAGAGAAAGACAGAAGCCCAGGTGCAGGGTATCAGAGCAACAGGTTAAAAAGCAAATTAGCCTGCACCTGGACCTGTCAGCTGACTGGAAAGGGCAGGGCCCTGGGCCCTTATAAATCCTCAGGCCAGAAGTAGGGAGGGCAGTTTTCTGCCAGCAGCCAAGCAGGAAGGAGCCCTCCTAGAGGGAGCAAGGGGAAGAGGCCTAAGGATGAGTCTAGCTTCTGGGAATGCCTGAGGCAGTTTGATTCTTGTAAAGGGTAGAGAATGATGGGAACTTATGTGTTATGTTATAGCCCAGGGGCTTATGTTTTGCTTGCTGTTTCATAAAAACTCGTGGTTTGGGTGAGGCTATTGGGGAAGGAGGCGGCCTCATTTGGGGGGGGCTACTGTAGTGTGGGGGGCCCCCTGGCACCAGTGAGGGCACAGTGTTTGGGGTGCAGAGACCCTGGTGCAAGTGAGAGCTTGGAACTAGGGGCACAGAGGCAGGGCTGTAGAGAGCCCAGCGCTGAGGGGTGCAGGGACAGGGCTGCAGGGTAGCCCAGTGAGGACAAAGGGCTGAGTTGTAGCAAGCCCTGGGAGAAACAACAGCAATACCATCTGCAAGGCTTGGGGTGTGGTAAAGGGGCAGTTTGGAGCCACACATATAGCCCATAAGGCTGGGGTGTCCTGAAACATCTATTTTGAAACAGGATCTACAAGGGTCTAGGTACCCATGAGGTTCAGGGAAGTCCATCAGGACTGTGTCCAACCAGTCATGAAGGCAGCCTCCCTATATTATATTTTCATTAAGATGTGGTGGGTGAGAAAAGAGGGTGCCCATTGGGCCAAATGGGCATGGTCAAGGGGCCCTAGGGTAACACGGCCATCCTTGGAGACCCCATCCCATGACAAAATGGTGCACTGGCCACGAAGTTGGTCATGCATGGGGAAGAAACCCATGTCCCTGAGAAGGGAAGCGAACCTTTTGGGGCTAAGGTATACATAGAAAGATATTTGTAGTAAGGCAGTGGCACCATAGCGCTGGAGGCAAGGCTGAGAGGGCAATACCACTGACAGAGACAGTGCAGGGGAAGTCTTTAGATCCTGGTCCAAAAAGTAGTAAGGCCAAGAGTGAGCGATGGATGAGGTGGAGACCATGGAAGGTCTGAAACAGGAGAACTTCACCTGGCTATTGCAGGTGGATGAGTTAAATGAAAAAACAGCCCGGTTAGAATGGGAGTTAGAAGTGCCCCAATCCCAGAAGGACCAAGCTGAAGCAAGGGTTGCTGTCTTAAAACA
>NW_017729032.1:117043029-117045037 GCF_001723915.1 Gavialis gangeticus
CTTCACCTGGCTATTGCAGGTGGATGAGTTAAATGAAAAAAACAGCCCGGTTAGAATGGGAGTTAGAATTGCCCCAATCCCAGAAGGACCAAGCTGAAGCAAGGGTTGCTGTCTTAGAACAGTGAGTCCAGTCAGGCAAGAAAGAAGGTGGGTATAAGGAGATTAGGCACCTGATAGCTTCAGAGACTGAGAGGATGTGAGCACTTGAGCAGCTCATCGCGAACAAGGCTCAGAAGAGCTGGAAGCGGGAAGAGGTGCTCCAGAGGATGCAGAAGGAACTGATGGCACGAATGTCAAGGCCCCCAGAAGTCAGTGCAGTATGGTCTGAGGAGCAGGAGGGGTAGTGAGGAAGCTGGAGGTGTTTCAGGGCATCATAGCAGCCCTCCGCACAGGACTGCACTGCCAGGAGGACCAGATGCCAGAGTTGCAGAAAGAGTTAGAGGCTTGGCAACAGAGATGCAGACAAGCTGAACACCATGCAGAGGAGCTGTGAGATGAGCTGGTCAAAAGCCATACCCAGACAGAAGAAACAGGAAAGGTAACTTCAAGAGAGATGGAAAAAAGTGAAAGAATATATGGCAAACTATGAGGCATTACAGGGCCAGAAGCAGTCCCTTGAAAAGGAGGTGGAGACCATGAAAGAGGAGTGTGATGGATTATGGATTTAACTGCAAAAAGTGGAGGCAGAAAAAGACCAACTTGGGGAACAGGTACAGCCCTAAAAGCCCTTGTAGAAGACAGCATAGCTAGAGAGGCAGTAATGAATGCAGAAGGAGAGCAGTTGCAGCTTCAGGCACAAGCTGCAAGGGAACAAGTCCAAGCACTGGAGCAGGAAAATCAACTACTACGAGAGGCAGGGGCACAGGCTGTTATAAGGTAAGTGGGGTGGAGGGAATGATGCAGCTGAGCCAGATCCGGAGGGGAAGCCCCCTAGATCCCTCTTAGCTGAGCCCGTAGGGAGCCGCACTCCCGAGCCGCATGAACAGAGCGTGCTAACAGGCGCGGTCTGTAAAAGCGCGCCGGCGTTTGTGCCGGAGGGTGAGCAGGAGAGGCCCAGAGGCTGACTCCTGCTAGTGTGGGGCAGAGGACCCGAGCTCAGCTAGAAACTCAGCAACTCCTGCGATGGTGTCAACACGGAGTGCTGCCAGGGCCCCTGCCCAGGGGGCGCGGCCTTCCCGCGGCTTGTCTGAGGCCTCCACCCAGACAGAGCCCACGGCGGGGCTGGTGCCCCCCAACCCCCTGGCCTGCAGGAGCTGCCCAGCAAGGCCTGGGGGGGAAGGGACTGGGGACCCCCACATCTGTCCTGCAGGCACCTGCCTTAGGGCCCTGGAGGCGCAGGTGAGGGAGCTCCAGGAGGAGGCTTGCAGGCTGAGGGGAATCCAAGAGGCAGAGGAGGAAATTGACAGATGTTTTCTCTCCCTGCAGGGTTGTACAACCAAGAAGGATGCACTTCAAGAAGAGCCCTCCACTGCTAAGTGGCAGACGGTCACCTCCCGTGCCAGGGCTGCTCGAAACACAGCAGCACCAGTTCCTCCAGTCCGGCTGGAGAACAGGTACGAAGCCCTGGCAGCCCAGGAGGAGGAGGAAGGAGAGGACTAAACTGGGGAGGAGGCAACTCCACACTCACCGCGTCCCCAGCGAGGTGAAGGAGACAAGCAGGCCAGGAGGAGGAAGCATCGCGTGATCGTCATTGGTGACTCTGTCCTGAGAGGTACAGAGGGCCCCATCTGTCGCCGTTACCCCTCGGCACGCGAGGTATACTGCCTACTTGGAGCGAGGATTCAGGACATGGAAGGGATGCTCCAAACCACAATCCAGCCCACCGATTATTACCCCATGGTCCTAGTCCATGTGGGCACTAACGATGCGGCCAGGAGGAGCCCTGACCGCCTGATGGAGGACTACCACGCTCTGGAGTGCGTGCTGAAGAAGATGGGCACACAGGTGGTTTTCTCTTCTATCCTGCCACTGAGTGGACGAGGCAGTCGGCATGAAACGTGCATCGCGG
>NW_017729032.1:117045048-117045601 GCF_001723915.1 Gavialis gangeticus
TTCCGACCCTAGAAACTATGAAACTAACTATGAAACTATACAAGTCCAGGATCCCGGTGAGAGTGAGGTGCCAGACACATCAAGGAATGCAACACTTGCAGAAGCAGGGCAGAACCCTCGAATGCTAATGACCGTGGACACAATTAGAGGAAGGTTGTTGATGCTGGGAGCCCAATTAGCAGAATACATAGCTGTGGCGAAAGCTGTGCAGCAAGAGCATTTCCGTGAGCTTGAGGTGTTGAAAGCATCCTTAAGGGAAATGGAGATACAGCTAGCGACCACACAACTAGGGGTTCCGAAGCATCCGGAACAGGTGCACCTACCTGGACACCTAGACCCTGAGAACCCAAGAAAGGGGGCCAGACTGGCATAAGTGGAGAGAAGCACCATGGTGAAGGGATCCGTTGGGTAAGTCCTACTACCCTGTCAGAAAGGATGCTGCCTTCACTTATAGAATGCCTGAACGAGAAATGGGACTAATGGATGAGTAACCACGCAGATGAGACGAGCCGGGTAAGACAACAGCTGGGGGAACTCATTATACAGCAAGGCA
>NW_017729032.1:117050601-117052664 GCF_001723915.1 Gavialis gangeticus
CCCGGTGAGAGTGAGGTGCCAGACACATCAAGGAATGCAACACTTGCAGAAGCAGGGCAGAACCCTCGAATGCTAATGACCGTGGACACAATTAGAGGAAGGTTGTTGATGCTGGGAGCCCAATTAGCAGAATACATAGCTGTGGCGAAAGCTGTGCAGCAAGAGCATTTCCGTGAGCTTGAGGTGTTGAAAGCATCCTTAAGGGAAATGGAGATACAGCTAGCGACCACACAACTAGGGGTTCCGAAGCATCCGGAACAGGTGCACCTACCTGGACACCTAGACCCTGAGAACCCAAGAAAGGGGGCCAGACTGGCATAAGTGGAGAGAAGCACCATGGTGAAGGGATCCGTTGGGTAAGTCCTACTACCCTGTCAGAAAGGATGCTGCCTTCACTTATAGAATGCCTGAACGAGAAATGGGACTAATGGATGAGTAACCACGCAGATGAGACGAGCCGGGTAAGACAACAGCTGGGGGAACTCATTATACAGCAAGGCAAGGGAGTAAGCACGGTACCAAGTCAGGTCTGGCCAACCAGTGTAGATATGGCAGACATTGTGATGACAGGGAAGAGTAAGTAGGCTAGCTTAAGGAGTGAGACCTGTCATCTAATTTGCCAAGGCTGTACACAGGTGACCCAGGGCCCAGGGCCCCATGGGTCAGAGACAAACCCCAGAAAAGAGAGATTACGTCAGCCCAGAAAGGGACATCAGGCCAAGGGGCCAGAGATAAGGAAGAGGGAATGACCACCCAAAGCGGGGGCAAAGGCCTGGGAGAAGACCTTGTAATATCCCAGGGCAGGTTAGTTGGTGGACCCTGAAGAAACTAGTTGAAGCAAAAGTCAGGGGTGTGGGCTATGTGAAAATTTATAGGGGACCTAAAGGGAAGACCCACCGGCCAGGGGAAAATAGAATTTTGGGCCAAAGAATATGCCTGAAAAGCCTTGAGAATGCAGTGGGAGATTTGAGGAACACTCATAGATATGCAAGGAGCCATAGAAAACCTAGAAGTCCCACGATGGGTCCTGAGAGGAAGAACAGGGCATGTAGTAGATGGATGGAACCAAGCCCAAGCTGAGGGGGAGAAGACATCTCAACTGAGAGAGGGAAACTCTCCTGGGAGAAGGGAGAAAGTTCTGGCCGCCCCACTGCAGGGCTCAGCATGAAAGAGAAAGAGAGCATCATGCCAGAGGACCCTTTGGACCCTAGAAGGCTGGAGGCCCGACCAACTGAAAATTATACTTTACCAAGGTTGGCTAATGTGGGGCCACTACCCGTGGTGGGGTAACTCCCATCAAATTCCACATGGTGTGTCCTTGGGGAAAAGGCGAGCAGGAGGCCCCTGAAAACCTCCGCCTCTGTGTTCCAGAGTTGTCGGGTGGCAAGAGCAAGGGTGTCAGGAGCCTAAGACGAAGAGTATGGGGTGACAGAATGAAGACACACCCTGGTAAGTGTGGGGCTTAAGGGAGGAAATGTGTTACAGGGCACTAAAGTGCCTGCTCCTAGAAGAGCAGAAACTGCTTGGGGAGAGCCCAAAGAGACAGACTGAAGCACAGGTGCAGGTTATCAGAGCAATAGGCTAAAGAGCAAATTAGTCTGTACCTGGACCTGTCAGCTGACCAGGCAGGGCCCTTCCAGCCCCTTATAATCTATGAATCGCCTCCTGTCAGAAAGAATTCTCCTTCCTTCCTTTTTTTTTTTTTTTACACCAAAGTTGTGGCGGGCAAGAGAGAGAAAGAAAGAGTAGGCAGGAAGCAGACTTAAGTAGAAAGTAAGCACTCTTCAGTAGAGAGAAGACAGAAGGTAATAAAGCGTCCACACCCTTCAGAGGTTGGCGCTATGACACAAGCCCCCAAAAGTGGATTTGGAGTAATATTTATTGTTTTCCTGTCTGCTTTGGTTTTTGTGGTCTTTAAGGCTCAGCTTTTAAGTTTTTCTCTGAAATGGTGAAAGGTACCAACTTTTTTTTTCAAGGAAAATTAAGTCTTATGCAATTATGATTGGCCTGAGGGGCAAAAAGAAAGCGTATTGGCAGTGGAAGCAGGGGGCAGGGACAAAGGA
>NW_017729032.1:117054586-117056030 GCF_001723915.1 Gavialis gangeticus
TGATCTGTCTAGGTCCCTTCTGACTCAGTGATTCTATGATTCCATAAGCAATTTATAAAAGGAACATATTGAGAGATTTTCAATAAATTCATAAGTTAGCAACACTGCATAAGCTTCAAATTCATTTTAGCTGGAATTTATAACTGTGAAATAGCTACACTCCAAATTCAAGACTGAAAATAAAGCAAATGCAGAATGCCATAGGGTAGTCTAATGTGGCAACTGCTGTACAATTCTGAGACAAAATTAGGACTTTAAAAAAAATTAATTGTGTACCTTGGAAAGAAGATATATATTTGAAAATTAAGTGTAAAAAATAGAAGAATATCAATATATTGATATTAGTATGGGATATAAGTATGAAGTATGAATGATCAAGAAAAGCTCTTTTAGTTTAGGGCCTAAAGACAATGATATGGTGGGTGTTCTTCGTTGACTAAGGTAAACTAAAAAGATAACAGAAGAGCATCAAGGATATCAATTAAGCTTTGAAGACAGGCTTCATCTCAGATGCAGTCATTCCCCTAAGATCCACAGAGTTGGCTAAGATGCCCTCCAAATTCCACACTCTACCCTAAAGGTGCTAAGAATCTTTTAGGTTTTTTGGAAAAAACTAAATGTGAAAATGCTGTGGAATTTTATGCAAGAGGGAGACCTGGTACATATTTTATTTCTCACTCAACACATACAGCTAGGTTCAATATCCAGATAAAATGATAGTATTTTTGGGGGGGGGGGGTTGGCCAAACTCTCTTATGTGGTACCAAATCTATTTTCAATGGAGCCAAGGATTAATAACTGTAACTAATTGATAAGGAAATCTGATCAAGCCAGCATCATTCTTATATTACTATTTTAAATTGATTCTGTGGAAAATTGGGAAGTCATAAAGATTCTCCCCCTGTCTGCCTCCCCCCTCACCAAATTTGCAAAAAAAAGCTCCCATGCCCAATGTCTTCATATCCACATGAAGACAGGAGTGAAGGGAGCTATACAAAATCACTGGTATAGAGATATATGGAAAGAATGGGAGACATTTCAACTCGCCTTAACCACCACTTTCTAAATTAGAGTAAAAATATCCAGAGTTAATTTTTAAATGAAATGTCAAAGTTTACTACATTTTACCCACCCTTCTTCAACATCTATATATTAATATGCTAGTGAGAATTGTTCTAAGAATACTTTATACTATTTACATTTATTGTATAAACTATAAACCATTTGAAGTGTATATAGTGTAGATTTAGAAAAAAATAAAAAATCATGAAAAAAGCAAAAAAAAAATAAAAAAAATAAAAATGCAGTCATAGAAAAAGTATTATGCAATGCAGAGCATGCATGCACTCTATCTACGAACTCTTGAGCAAGCTGCCAGGCAGTCCTTGACCTCAGTCCACTGTGAAGCAGATATCTACCTGATTTTCACATGACACAATAACAC
>NW_017729032.1:117061030-117062192 GCF_001723915.1 Gavialis gangeticus
GTGAAGCAGATATCTACCTGATTTTCACATGACACAATAACACTACCTACTTACTGTATTTACTCAAATATAAGATGACCCTGAATATAAGACAGCCCACCAAAAATTAGCTTCCATATATTGAAAATTTATAAATTTGTTGTAATTTTTCAGGTATAGAATCTAAGTATTGGAGGGTTGTCTCGAATCCCTTCCTCACACTGCTACAGCAAAGGGGAAACAGAGTAGGGAGGCAGGAGTTTGCTGTAGGTCTGACTGGTCCCAACCTGGGCTTAGAACTGGAGTTAGAGCTGCAGCAGCAGCCTATTCCACCCTACACTTCATATGCAAATATGACGGTGCTTTTTTCCCCAGGCTGACTGAGGGAAAAGAACCCTTGTTTTATATTCAAGTAAATATGGTAGATGAAACTCTGTGAGTGCACATTTTAAACACATTTAACTGCAATTTCTTCTCTTTTTTTTTTGTCTCATGTTTTCCTTTTAATAATTTAAATCTAAATGACTGCTCAAGTTACTACATATTAACACTTTTAAGCACATACTATCTTTATTCCTACTGTGTGCACATAAAATATTGAAATAGAAAATCTGCCAGCATGAAGTCCACCATCTCACAGATGGTAAATCCTGACAGGTCACCATGAAAGTCACTAGAACAGGCAAGCTGCTATTGAATATTATTAAAATGAAGAAAATCACTTGCTACAGAATGAATTGCATACTGTGGTACAAGACACTATTAGTGAGAAAACTGGTGATCACTTCAAAGGATTCTCCTACAATGGCAAAGTAAATCTGCCGTATTTACTTACACCAGCTTTTTTTGACAAACTCATAACCTCAGATAGCAAGCTTGCAAAAAATATTACCAAAAATGAAAAGCATTTACATGAAAAATGTGGTATTCCTCTAAATCTTCCAATGAAGTTCATAATTATAATCAGGGATCCTAGTCTCTGATTAAAAAAAAAAAAATCCCCAATTTTCAGGTTATATGAAGTAACCTAAACTCCACATTTTTCCATGATTAAAATGAAACCCCACTAATATATAGATATTAGATATTTAATTTGAATCTCAGAAAAATATGGATTTTGAGGTTATTTTTTAAATCTGAAAATTGGGGATTCTTTTTTCTATCAGAGAAAACCAGGATCCCT
>NW_017729032.1:117067192-117069008 GCF_001723915.1 Gavialis gangeticus
GCTAGCCCACCCCACACCAGCTCCTTCATCCAGTGTCTCTCCTACCATGCCTTGATGGGATAAATATTCCTTTGAAAGGTGCCCAGACCCTTGGAGTGGTATTTTTCGTGTGCGGTCTTAACTCGGGCTTACTTCACTAGAATGCTGCAGCTATGGACCTAAATTTCCCTATGGGCTTTAATAGAGGCTTCTTGCTTCCCACATGCTTTGCTGAAATTATTCTTTTGAGCCAATGGACTCAACCCACTGGTAAGAGTTTGTTCTCTTACAGGTTGGCTGATATCCTCCAAAGCGCTTCAAACTAGGTTTGTCAGGGGACAGGGAAGCAGAGGATAAGGAGAACCTAGGATCAGTGAGCCATGAGCAATACATTGGATAATCCCAGGTAAGCACTAAGGGGCCCAATAAACATCAGGACAGGGTGGTACCAAGGGCACCCATTGGGGGGCTTAAATGTCTCTACACTAATGCCAGGAGCATGGAGAACAAGCAGGAGGAACTTGCACTCCTGCTTGCAAGCAACAACTTTGACCTGGTTGGACTAACTGAAAGCTGATGGGACCCTACTCATGATGGGGCAGTCGGCATTAAGGGTTACAGATTGTACAGAGAGGATAGAGTGGGGAAAAAGGTGGGCTGTTGGCTCTCTATGTTAAGGAACAATATACATCTTCTATAATCAAGGTGGGATCAGAGGAGGGCCAAACTGAGGTAGTGTGGGTCAGGATACAAGGAGCTTAGGGGGAAAGGGACTTGGTAGTGGGGGTCTACTTTAGGCTGCCACACTAGGAGGATGAGCTAGACCTGGAATTCCCCAGACAGTTCTCAGAGGCCATATGGTTGAGAGAGATGGTTGTCATGGGTGACCTAAACTACCCTGACATCTGCTGGGAAGAAGAAGTCAGCCAAATCTAACCTCTCATGTAGGTTCTTAACCTGCATACAGGACCTCTACTTAACACAGGAGGTATATGATCCCACTAGGGGGAATGCCTTGCTGGACTTGGTGTGAGCTACAGGGGATGACCTGGTGGAGAATCTGCAAGTACAAGGTAACCTAGGGGATAGTGACCATTGATTGATTGAATTCACTATCCAGCAACAGGTGGGTAAACTAACCAGCAGAGCTGAAGTGCTAGACTTCAGAAAGGCTAATTTCAGGGTGCTCAGGAGATTAGTTAGTGAGTTGTTAAAGCTCAAGAGCATTGGTGAAATGGGGGTCCAGGAAGGGTGGCTGTTCCTCAAGGGAGTGATCCTACAGGCACAGAAGGACTCAGTCCCATTGAGTATAAAAGGGGAAAAAGGGGCCAAGAAGTCCTCTTGGCTAAACAGGGAACTCCAGGAAAGCTTAAAGGCAAAGAAAGAGGTACACAGCCTGTGGAAACGGAGTAGCTACCAAGAAGGAGTATATCTCCCTGGCTCACACTTGCAGGGCATCAGTTAGGAAGGTCAAAGGAGGATTACAACTTAGGCTGGCAACAAAAATTAAGGACAACAAAAAGTCCTTCTTCAGTATATAGGGAATAAAAGGAAGGTGCAGGGTAGCATAGGACTCCTACAGGACAACCTAGGGCAATTGGTGACAGAGAAAGGGCACAAAGCTGAGCTCTTCAATGAGTTCTTTGCATCTATATTCATAGACACAGACAAAAATGAATCTCCCAATTGGATCATAGATAGACACAGGAGGGACACCAGCCTTCCAACTGTTAATGCAGGCTTAGTAAAGGGGGACTTGGAGGGTCTGGATGTGTTCAAATCTGTGGGCCCAGATGAACTTCATCCAAGGGTGCTGAAGGAATTGGCTAGTGTCATA
>NW_017729032.1:117069225-117069603 GCF_001723915.1 Gavialis gangeticus
AGCCCAGCAGGGGAAATAATGCTGAAAGGAAATCAGCACTGATTCATTGAAGGTAGATCCTGTCTGACTAACCTTGTTTCTTTTTATAACCAGGTCACAAAATGCTTACATGCAGGAGTCAAGGTAGATGTCATCTACCTAGACTTTAAGAAGGCCTTTGATACGGTATCCAATTCTGTTCTCATAAATAACCTGACAGGCTGTGTTGTAGATGATTACATGGTCAGGTGGGTGGAAAATTGGCTTAGGGGTCACACCCAGAGACTCTTGGTGGACAGATCGATATTGACCTGGAAAGATGTGGGCAGTGGAGTCCTGCAAGGCTCGGTCCTTGGACTGGTGCTATTCAATGTCTTCATCAGTGACTTGAATGAGGGT
>NW_017729032.1:117069676-117071365 GCF_001723915.1 Gavialis gangeticus
GTTGGAAAAATGGACAGAACGAAATAAGATGCAGTTCAACAAAGACAAGTGCAAAGTGCTGCACCTGGGCATAAAGAACCACCAACACGCTTACAGACTGAGGGATGACTTCAGTAGCATAGCAGTGGAAAGGGATCTTGGAATCATAGTTGACTCCAAGATGAACATGAGTCATCAATGTGACAAAGTGATCAACAAGGCTAACCACTTTATCATGCATTAGCAGATGAATGACAGACAAGTCCAGGGAGGTGATGCTTGCCCTCTGGTCAGGCTGAAGTTGGAGTACTGCGGCTGGTTTCGGGTGCCGCACTTCAAGAGGGATGAAGAGAATCTTGAGAGGGTTCAGAGCAGGGCTATTCATATGGTTAGAGGCCTGCAAGCAAGGCCCTATGAGGAGAGACTGAGGGACCTAGATCTCTTCAGCCTTCACAAGAGAAAGCTGAGAGGTGATCTTGTGCCTGCCTATAAATGCATCAGGGGAGGGCAGCAGGGAATAGGAGATGCTCTATTTACTAGGGCAGCCTTGAAGTAACTAGGAACAATGGCCACAAATTGATGGAGAGAAGATTTAGGTTGGACATTAGAAATAACTTTTTCACAGTAAGGGTTGGAATGGGCTTCCAAGGGAGGTGATGCCCTCCCCTACCCTGGTGGCCTTCAAGAGGAGACTGAACAAGCACCTACCTGGGTTCATCTGACCTCAGCGCTCTTTCCAGCTGAGGTCCCTTCTGACCCTAACATCTATAAATCTATGAAAACCCTTTGTGTCTTCCTGGACCTCAACTCTCTTATATTGCCTACTTCCTCTGGGTACTATCTGAAGCCCAAGACCCCCATATTCTAGCCTTTGCTTGTCAGCAGCAGCCACTGTGCTGGTGCTTTATGTCCCACAGCTTTATGTCCCACTGAACTGCTGTTGTGTTACAGATCTGAACTGGTTTTTAATGACTCATACCAGTTTGTGTGTAACTTCTGTCCCTAGCCAGAGGGGTTAATCAATTTCTCTCTCTGCCTTTCTCTCACTCTGCTTTCTCTCTGGCCCTTGGCTCTAGAGGGGGTTAAAACTTGCAGGGCACTTTACCATCTGCAATGCAGCCTCCAAGGCTCTCCTCCTGGCTGCTTCCAGTCCTCCTTTTTGTTACTGTCCTAATCACAATGAAAAATATGGCCCTTTGGAATATTAATGAAAAAAATCATATAAACTCAAATCTTCACCCTCTGGGGAGATTGAGCACTCAAAAAGAAACTTCTTTGTCTTTCAGAGCTCTTCTTTACTGTGACTCCAGGTTCCATAGTGACATGCCTAAAGGCTGCCTCTTCCTTCCCATCCAAAGGTTAGAGTAACACTCCCCTTTGGCCTGAGGGCAATCATAGAAACATAGAATCATAGAATCAATGAGTCAGAAGGGACCCAGACAGATCATCTAGTCCGACCCCCTGCCATGGGCAGGAAGGAGCACTGGGGGTGGCAGGGGTCATAAGACCCCAGCCAGGTGCCTATCCAGTCTCCTCTTGAAGATGTCCAGGGAAGGTGAGAGCACCACTTCTCTGGGAAGCCTATTCCAGGCTCTGGCCACCCTTACAGTGAAGTAGTTCTTCCTAATATCTAACCTAAATCCTTTTATTCTAGTTCAGCCATCCTCTTCTGGTCAGTCAGACCTATTGTTCAGTCTGAGCACAAGGTTT
>NW_017729032.1:117076365-117077754 GCF_001723915.1 Gavialis gangeticus
GCCATCCTCTTCTGGTCAGTCAGACCTATTGTTCAGTCTGAGCACAAGGCTTCTCATCATGCCTTCAGCCTTACCAGCTGCCTCCCCTTTGGCTGCAGTCTCAGCTTAGTTTCACACCACCTATAGCAGGACTACTGGTGATCACCTTTTCTTTTTTTCTGCTTGCCACCCAGGGCTTCTACCTAGGGGCATTTTTGTCTGTCCTTCCAGCTCTATTTTTCTTTCTTGAGCTCTCATAACTTTGAGCCACAAAAACCCTGCTCTAAAAGAGCAGTAGGTTTATCCCACCACTTTCTCTCAGTAACAGGGCAAATATTCCCTTCTACAACCCCCGCAAGATCCCGTGCTATTTTTGTCCCTTTAATGATTTGCAAAGTGATTGAAACTGCTTATGTTTCTTTAAATGATACATTTGAAAGCTCTTCTGGGGCTTCTCTGAGTTCAACAGTGATTTCAAAAGGTAAGTGGACTATTTTATTTTTAACCACAGTTTTGTTCTAGGATTCTCTTGAAATATTTTGAAGCAAGTGACTTCAAATCTCTCAGTCAGTTGTATGATAAGGTTGAAAAGATTTGAAAAGCTCCTACCGACTGGGCCAGATTTTTAGACATAAACCATATGTTTCACTTTCTTGGAGATTTTAAGTTTTTTGACACAACTTTACATAAGTTTAACTGAGAATTTGGCTTAAATCAACAGGAAATCAAAAAAGAACCAAATGCTGAAAGAACATCTGTGACTCAGTGGAAGGAAGAAAAGTTGTGAGAAAAAATTGAATGAGCTTGAGCTGATCAATGGTGTAATGTTTTTATTTGTGTATGATATAATCTATGGTATCTTTCAGCTTTAAGCCTTCAGACAGCTTGCAGTTGGTGAAGAAATTTGATGTAAAGATTTGAGACAGAATCTATAAAGTATATAAAGTAAACAAACAAACAACAACTAGTCCTAATTAGGATATATGTATTGTTGTTGTCATCTAAAAATGTATATTACAAATTGATAAAACATGAGACATCTCAGCTATGATCTCACAAATTTGTAATTCTCTTTCTATTTATGAACAATACTTTTTTTCATTCCATATGGAGTTTACTGGGGGGAAAAAGTTTGCATTTTGTATTGACTACATCAAAATGTCTTGTAACCACAAGGTGCAAGATTTTTTACATAAAAATATGCCACTGTTAATTCTGGTCCATCCTTTCAGATTCTAGAAAGTGGCTCTTTTATAGCCTTGTCATGTTTTTATGATATAATACTTTTAAAATAGCTTAAATTACAATGTGTTTTTATTAGCTTAGTACAGGGGTTTTAACCTTTTTAAAGAAGTATACCGGTTCTGGTGGCATTAGCTGGACATGAAGTGGGGGGGGGGGGCAGGGGGG
>NW_017729032.1:117077900-117085032 GCF_001723915.1 Gavialis gangeticus
GGGGGGGGGGGGGCAGGGTGGAGGGGATGGATTGCAGCGGTGGCTGCCATATGTGAGCTCCTCCCCTCCCCGCTGCATCTGGCTGGCCAGGCAGCGCCTGTGCCGCTTGCAGAGAGGCACCACTGTCCTTGCCCCGCCAGCCCTGCTCCTGGGAGCTGATGATGCAGGGTGGTGGGTGCTTCGTCCCCACCCACCCACGCATACCCCTAGGTCCTTTCAAAGTACCCCTAGGGGTACACGTATCCCCGGTTGACAACCCCTGGTTTAGTATACAAAACTGTTTTTCATAAAGTTCAGGTACAAACCGCTTGAGTTATTCAGTATAGAAAACTGAAGCCAAGCAGTTCAAATGAACAGAGCTAAAAATTTCTTGATCTATCTTATCAAATGTATAAAATCTTAAGAAGATCTGCAGTAACCACAACAGAATTTCTAACTGTTTAAAGCCAATATGTCCAGTGATCCTATGCCAAAAATACAAGGTCAGACTTAGGCTACTTCCAAGCACCCTTGGCTTTGTTAGCATATTTTATAAACTCTACCACACACGTTAATTAAGTTGAAGACGTTCACAGGCAACTACAGAAAGACTGTCCAAAATTGGCTAGTGGCCAAAGTTGACACTCCCCCCCTTACATCCCATTCATAGTATTTCCAAGGTCTTTTGTTTTGTTTTATTTTATTTTGATGTTTGATTCTGTAGTTGAACAATGACATATCAGTGAGTCTCTAGTGTAATATTTTGACTTTCAATTTCAGACATGATATCTTTTATTGTACCCTTTAAATAATACCATATTCACATGGTTGATCTAAAAGTACTATATAGTTACATCAGGATATTTCATCAAAATTTGTAAAGTTGAATAGTTCCTAACCAAAATTCTTCATTCAAATAGAATGAAGGTAGTACTAGCATTTATTACAGGTTTGTAACAAAGCCTGCACTTGATTTGTTTGTATAAAGGACCTTGGACTTGATTGAGAACATTAAGCACTGCTTATTTTACGCATAGAGACTCCTCAGAAACATCAGTTTGGAAAACAAATAAAATGGGAAGTTGAGAATGTTACACTAGTTCAACATAAACTGTGAATTTAAATCGATGCAGTTATAAACCTGTGAAAGTCTGTATGACCACTCTGATTTAGGCTTTGTTTTCATTTGTGAGTATTAGATATATATTTACACTAAACTGAAATAAAAACACTCAACCTCATGCAGTTCTTTTACTATCTATTTAAAACACAATTTAAGTCAAACCAATACAGTTTTCTGATATGGACAAGCCCTCCATTCCTGGTACTCAGTAAATATTAAACACTTCTTAAGATTTGGTCCAACATATCTAAATGACATTAAGTTGGGAGTTAAGGCTCAGCAAAATACTTGTATTCTGTTTACTCTCCATTCTTCACTCAGGCAATCTTTTATGCCTAACCATTGTGTGTAAAAGCCAGCCCTCAGTGTCATGTTTAGCATCCAAAAATAAATCACCTAAAACTGTCAGCATAATTAAACATTTAGATCATAGGACATTACTTTACCATTAACTTAAGAAAATTACCACAATTTGAATATTTGTTTTACACCTGTCTCTACACATAGAAGGATCACAATTGTGTTGTAGTGTTGAGGGTATTTATGGAAACTTTTTTTTTTTCCAACAATTTTGTTTGTTCAACTAAACTGTTCTAATGAGGCTATCTTTGTGTGAAGTATACATGTTTTTAGTTTTGATTCTTCTTAACAGGTATTTTTATATCTTTTTTTTAAAGAGCACTATGATTCTTAACCTTTAAATGTCAGATGCAATACCTAAAACTTGCTGTGAATAAATTTAGTCTGATCTAGATGAGGTGATGGCAGAATTTATTGGGTAATTTGAAGATAAACTGAGCAAGCATTTTATTTGAACTCTCTGCAAATATTTTAATTTATACACTTTGTATCTTCAACAATTAAACAGGATTTAATCATTTCTTAAACTTAGAAAAAGTGCAAGTTTTTTTACGATAACTAGCCTTCTACCAGATTTTAAAATACAGAATATAATCTTTGTTTTTTTTCCCCCACTACTTAAAAGAAAAACAACCTCCTGCTGAAGTCAAGAGGAATTTTGCCACTGGTTTCAGTGGGAGCACGACTGAGTCTAACTGATATATTAAAGTGCAAAACATGATTATCAAAGGTATTGACAATAATCACAATTAGCATGTGAATTTCCAGGTACAGTTATTTTATAAATGCAGAAGAGCTAATTTAATTTCTTTATCTTAATAGAAACTGTATTTCTGCCTCTGCATTTTCTTGATACTATTTAAATAATCAGAACATATTCAAATAAAAGTACTTAAGTTTATTTGGGTAAAAGTACATCCCTAACTTTTAATACTGTATTGTGCAGGCTGTTAGGGCTGTCAAACTTTTCCACCGTCTAATCTTTACGGAGTTTTTCCATTTTTAGTACTAAATGACAGCTAAATGATATTCTGTTGTTCAAATTTCATTAATACTCAGCAGGTTACCTCATTGTAAAAAATTACTTGAGTCTCTGATTTTTCTAAAGCTTTTACAGCTCTTCTACACCTGAAGAAAATATGAAATGCTACTTAATTCATCACTACTGGTTGCAATTTGTAACTTTTCTGTTTAATATCAAACTAAAAAGTTTAAGAATAATTGTTACAAAAATACATTTATGAGAGACTCATACTTTTTGAAATATTTTCTTTAGTGGAAAAAAACATAATGGCAAAGACTTATCAATATATGGCTGAAATGTGTTAAATAACATCCAAAATTTCATTAAATGATCTAAGCCTGATATTCTATAGAAATCCATCTGAAATAAATAACCACCATGAATCAGAATGCATGCAGATTTACTCTGAATATTGACTTGTGTTTAAAGAAGTGTGGGAAAAAAAGAAAGGAAACCCCCCCCACCATTGGACTGCTTGTCTATATCAAATTTACTCAGGAAACACGTGTTTTTTCTTTCAGCTGAGAAATTTGCAAACTTATCTTGAGAGTATGGATCCAAGTTCACACATGCTTCAGATTTAATTAAGTTCATGCCTCATCACATTTATTTAACAATTGCCTTGATGAGCAGGGATCCTGGTTTTCTCCAATTTAAAAAAAAGATCCCCAATTTTTAGTTAAAAAAGTAACACTGAATCCACACTTTTCTGGGATTTAAATGGGGGTGGGGGGGGAAGAAGGAGATTTAAATCATGGAAATGTGGATTTGGGGTTCCTTATTTTAACCAAAAGTTGGGGATTTTCTTAAATCGGAGAAAACCAGGATCCCTGTTGATGAGAAACTACATTGAAAAGTTTGCATTCCTGTCACCTGTTATCTCTGCAAGAATCTACCTCAAGTGTCTGTTATATAGATCTAATGAGTACAAATCATATATACCTATTCTTTGTTAGTAAAGCAAACAGTTATGATTCAGATTATATGTAGAAAGCATATCAGTTGACAAAGCAGCTGCCATTTTTACAGACACTTTACCCTGTATATCTACTATTTGGCTAAAGTCAGCCTCATTGTAATATGATCAACAAGTGTGCATGAAACGATTTGTTTCCAAAAACATTTATTCTGATTGCACACTTACTTTATGCATAAAATGCTGTCTCAAATAACTATTTACACTGAGTTTCTTTGTCAACTGGAAGTTCTCTGAGCCTTAAAGCTAAAAGATGATTCAGGTTACAATGCAGTCAGATACATCACACCATTGATCAACTTGAGATCATTTAATCTATTCTCACAACTTCTCCTCTTCTTCCTTCCACTGAGCTGCAGATTTTCTTTTAGCATTTGGTTCTTTGATTTTCCTGCTGATCTTAAGCCAAATTCGCTACTAAATTTGCCTAAAGTTTGTAATAAAAAACTTAAAATCTTCAGGAAAGTAGAACATATGTGTTCTGTTTAAAAATGTGGCTGTCTGTAGCAGTTTTTCAATTCTTTTCAATCTTATCATACACCTGATTAAAAGTTTTAAAGTCTCTTGCTTCAAAATATTTCAAGAATATCCTAGAACAAAACTGTGGTTAAAAATATTCATTTACCTGTACCTCTACCAACATCCTATGTAACTACCTGCTTACAGTGCCCCTCTACTGTTTACAGTGGACATATGGGGCAATCCCTATGTGTAAGCATGAGCAAACACTGATCTGATACAATTACCGGAAATACAGACAAGCCTGTGGCAAAACATTTTCACCTCCCTGTACATTCTATTGCTCACCTCAGAGTGGCTGTTCTTAGACAGCAGAATATTAAAATTGATTGGGAAACTGCAGAACAGGAAATCCTCCACAGACTGGACTGTGTTAAGTATGGTCTAAACCAGTGGTACCCAACCTTTTGGCCCTGTGGGCTGGATGAGTAATTGAGGGTAGGTCTGTGTGTTGGATCTAGCCCATAAGCCCAATTTGGCATGCATGGGACCAGGGCTGGATCTGGTACATGTTGGATCTGACCCAGTCATACATGCCATATTGTGGCTGTGGTCCACGCTGGATCGGACCCAATGCCCTAGCCCTAGACCTGACCCTGCACATGCCAGATTGGGCCCCACCACCCTGGTCCTGCACATTAGACCTGGCCAATTGTCCCAGCTGCAGTATTGACCTGTGCATGTCAGATCATGTCTTGCCGTACAAGCCCTAGACCTAACCTTACGTGCACTGGATCTGGCGCTGCCTCCCTAACCCAGTGAACACAGGGGAACACAGTGCCCGGCCCTGGTCCAACTCCCTGGCATACAGAATGGTGCCTTGCCAGACCAGCTCCAATCCTGCATGAGGCCAGATGGGAACATACCTCACCGACCTTGGCTCCCCTTGTACAGGGCTATGCCATGTGTGCTGTGGGCCTTGGAAATTTGCCAAAATTTGAGAAAATGGCAGCAGTGGTAACTATCACCACTGTCAACTTAAATTTTCCAGACACTTGGAGAACTCCAGGAGCTGGATGGCATGGCTCCATGGGATAAATCTGGCCCATGGGCCAGGGTTTGAGGACTTTTTGGGTAAAGCAAGAATACATATTTTTATCCCATTATCTAGATTTGCTTCTGTAAATCCTACATTCATCATTGTTTTATTTGTCTCTCTCCTACCGACTTGCCTCTCTCATCACTACACCTTTTCCCTGCCATCTTCCCTATTTATTGTATTATAATCACTGATTTCTATTTATTAGCTCCACTTCCTGCAGTCTCTTCGCAGCATCTGATGAAGTCCTCTGCTTACGAAAGCTTATGCTATAGAGTTCTGATTTAATTAGTTTATAAAGGTGCAAAGCTTCTCTGCCTTCTGACCGACTCCAGACTAACACAGATAACTACTTCTCTTTAAAAATATAACAAAATAAATCATTTTCCTTGTAAAATTATTTGTGGAACTCAGAGTAGCTTTAAAAGGGTGCTCAAATGCATCATTTAAACAAACATAAACAAATTCAATAATTTTGCAAGTCAAAAGGAAGATAATATCATGTGATACTGACAGGGTGTATTATAATTATAATTAGAAGTTTTAGTGGAATACCAATTTTTTCATTTAAACTTCTTTCATGTTTGGTTATCTTTTTGTGAGCTCGCTACTTGAGGTTATGTTTCTCAAGAATAGCTGATGTAAGTAAATATGGTAGATTTACTTTACCATGGCGGCAACATCCTTGGAAGTGGTCACCAATTTATTCACTAGTAGTATCTTGAACCGTAAGTGTGATTCCTTAAGTAGCAAGCGACTTTCTTCATTGTCATAATATTCAGCAGTAGCTTGCCTGCTTTGATAACTTTCATGGTAACCTGTTAGCATTCACCATCTGTGTGACAGTGGACTTCCTGCTGGCAGATTTTCTGTTTTCGATTTTCTGTTTCAATATTTTATGTACACACAGTAGGAATAAAGATAGTGCATGCTTAAAAATATGAATATGTAGTAACCCAAGCAGATACTTATAGCTTAGAAATACAAATGTAGTAACTTAAGCTGTTATTTATAGCTCAAATTATTAAAAAGAAACACAAAACCCCAAAACACCTGAAGCCAAGGAAATTAGAAATTGCAATTAAATATGTTTTAAAGATGTACCCTGAAAGTTTGATATAAGTAGGTGGTGTTAGTTTGTCAGGTGAAAATCAGGCAAAGATCTGCTTCATACGATGCCTCACAATGGACTGAAGCCCAACACTGCCTGCCAGCTTGCTTAAGAGTTTGTAATGAAGTGTGTGCATATTCTGTATTACATAATGTTTGGAGTTTTTTTCCTATGACCGTCTTTTTATTCACTTTTTTCAGACCTTGTCATAATTTTTTAATTTAGTGTAAATCTACAGTGCATATGCTTTAAAATTGTATATAATCTGTGGTCAGACAGTAAGCTCAAATATAAGCTCAGATACCTTAAAATGAAATGCCATTAGTTTTTATGGGGTTCTGTTAGCTTCTGTAAAGACTGAATTTGGCCCTTCACATTTTCTTGTTCACTTACTTTTTTTGCTGCCACATAAATTATATTCAAATGCAAAATTTATAAGAGAAACCTAACTCGATGTTAAAAATGATCTTGAGTTATTCGTTTATAATAAAATGATTAAGAGGATATTTAAAAAAGCAAATTAATAAATCAAGTAGAGTTTAATAAGTAGGTTTTTCTGTCAAATCTGTGGATGACAACTGTGATGCATTAGATTATTTTCAGAAATGTCATTTGTTGAATTCTTCAAAACTGTATTGAGTTGCAATGAAAACAATTCTAAAACCTGTATTTTCACAAGGGCAGGAAGCCTATATTTATAATTATTCCTATAGTGCACTTTTCAAACCAGAACAATGGATTACCTTTTGGAGAAAAAGTCCCACTGCATTCTCTCTCAAAAAATTAACATAATCCAGCTTCAAATGCCTTCAAATTTCATGCCATGGTAATTAGTTTCTTATGTATCTGAAAGTGTTTTCTAATGTTTTTAAGAGTTCTAAAACTAAGAGCTTTGCTAACATAAGAAATAAGCTTATTACAGCTACTAGAACACAGGGGTTCTCTTTTTGGGAACCTTGGCTTTTAAGCACCTTCAATTTCCATGCAGTATGCAGAAGTCG
>NW_017729032.1:117090032-117099045 GCF_001723915.1 Gavialis gangeticus
GGGGTTCTCTTTTTGGGAACCTTGGCTTTTAAGCACCTTCAATTTCCATGCAGTATACAGAAGTCGCTCCATGGATAGCATATTATAGAATTCAAAGTTAGAAATAAGAAAAGTACTGAAAATTGGAAGGGGGCCTGTTTACAAAAGAAAAGGTGTCATTTTTCTCAAAAAATACAGATGAAAAACATGTTTCCTAACTGACTGCTGCTATGTAAACACCCATTATCCATTTAGCATGCTTGGGTTTATATGTGTTTCTAAATTACATATGTTTGTCACAGATGTTAGTCATATTCATTAATCAAGGGTAATAAGGCTAGTACATTTTTCTGGTTGCTTTCCCTATCCTATCACTATTATCCATGTAATACAGTAAAGCTTTAATCAGAAAACCCTAATTCAGACCCCAAACTCTAACAGACACTAGATTATCCATTATCCTGATACAAGGAAATGAAGACACCCAGTTGGATAGTATCAGAGTACTGAAAGCTTCTAATCCAGTACCTCCTTGATAAACATTCCAGTGGATTTAAGCACACATTGAGTACAAAAGAGGAACAGGAAGGAATAGCCTTGGAGATAGACAAACAACTATCCATTTGTATTTGCTGTGGCTTCTTTGACAAATGTAAGTGGAGTCACTTTAAAATTATTCCAGCCAGTTCTGCTGAGGACTATAAATTTGTTGGAAATGTCTCAATGCCAACAGGCAGCCAAAAAATTATATATGGTAAATACATATTGAAAACTTGTCATCTCTGATACATAGAGATGATCAATGTCATGAAAATATTTTCAATTACATATCCAATTATAAAATTGGAGTCACACAAATCATAAGATTTGTTTGCTGGAGTTGTTCTACTACCATCTTCCAAGTCCAGGAGATTCAACACAACTTGAAAACAGTCCAATGATGGTCCTAAATTTCCGAGTCAACCCAGAACTTTTATCTATCTGTGTATGTGAGTCTTTGTACACCGATGCAAGTGAAACATTGTGACAAGAGATTCTGTAGCAAACCAAAGCAACTTGTATATAAGTATTTTTATGACATCAAAGAGTGAAACTACTTCCCATTGTTTCCTGCTACTGAAATTTGGGGGTTCTCCATACACACATATGAATATGATAGGTGTGCTCTTACAATGATGGGTGAACTCATGATTATGAAGAGGTCCATTACATAGCTTGTCACCATCATAAACGAACCAAACAGCACTGCTAAGAGAGGACCTTTGTGTATAAAGTTTTAGCCTGTGCTGAAGCTGGCATGACTACCCATGATGTGTGAACAGGGAAAGAATAAATATTGACTAAAATAAAATATTGGTGGGGGGGAGAATAAAAATTTCTGAGGAAGGAATTGACAAGGTTGGAAGTGGCTGGAGAGGGCTTGTGAAGATGAACCAATATTATGTGAAAAGGAATTGAAGTAAATAGTACAGACTGGCCAAACTTTAACCAACTCTACTTTGAGTTTAAAACAAGAATAAACTAATTACTGATTTAAAACAAAAGTTAACATTATTTTGACAATGAACTTTTCAAAACCAAGACATTGCATTAGAAGTTCTGTGGCAGTTGGAGGTCTACTGTTCTGAGTGAAAAAGAAGTACTATCTATGACCAGGAATGGAGCAAGGTGTTCAGAGAAGGCATTCATTAACAGGAGATTAGCAGGTATTCTGGTTTTCTCTGATTTAAGAAAAAAATCCCCAATTTTTGGGTTTAAAAAAGTAACCCAAAATCCACATTTTTCCATGATTAAAATGAAACACCACTATATGCGTGTGTGTGTGTGTATATACATGTGTGTATATATACATATACATACCTCTGTGTGTGCATGTGTGTGTATAGGTATACACACACACACACACATACATGTGTATATACATACCTATACACACACACACACACACACACACACACATTATAGGTGTTTCATTTTAATTACGGAAAAATGTGGATTTGGGGTTACTTTTTTAAATCCAAAAATTGATGATTTTTTTTTTAAATCAGAGAAAACCAGAGAATCCCTGATTATTAGCCTTGGAACCAGAGGATGCAGTCTAGAGAAACTGAATGACAGTGATAATGTAGCCTTGGCACCCACTGAACGTTAAGGGGATTCTTCCACTTAAGAATAAGAGGAGAGTAAGAATGGGGAGCACAGATGCCTACCTTCCTGTTGAAGCATTGTTGATGGGCAGGGGTGGATTCAGAGAGGGTGCAGTGGTACAGCTAAACCCCAACTTTGGAACAAAGCAATCCCTTTCAGATTGTAGAAGCAGCAGCTGGGAATTTAAATCCCAGAAGCAGGTAACAATTACTCCTCCCTCCTGTTCTTGGCACCCCTTCTTTTGCTGTCCATGCACAAGGGCACCTCCCCTCATGTTCCCCCTCCCCTGCCAACTGCTGCCACTATCCCTGGCTGACCCAGGAGCACAGGTAAGCTGCAGAGCTGTTGCTACCTCTCTCCAGCTGGGTTACATGGAGCTGGGCACAGCAGGGACAATAGTAGAGGTGCTGGCAGCTGATGGGTCCCCCTCCCCAGCCTGGACTTTCCTTACTTTTCCCCAACAGCCCAGGAACAGGGGCAGGGAAAGAGAACAGCTCACTGTGCAGCCACTCCCTGCAGCCCTGGCTGGCGCTAGGGCAAGAGTGGCTGGGATAGTGACAGTGGTGGCAGGTATATCTCCCCAACCCCTTTCTGTGCCCAGAAGAGTAAAAGGAAAGGGCAATGGGAGGGGCATGCCATGAGTACGGACAGGAAAGGTATAAACGTAAGATAGTCTACACACCTGAGATATTGCCAATGGCCAGAAGCCGTCCCTAGGGCTGTGCAAAGCTGGGGGTGGTGAGTGGCTGAAGCGTGGAGTGGGGGGTAGCAAGCAGCTGGAGCAGAGCTGGCGATGTGCGGCAGCTGCGGCGGGGCCTGTACAGCACTGTCCACAGGGCTCTCCAAAGAGCGGGGCCTGGGGTGGTCACCCCGATTCACCCCCACCATGGACAGCCCTGTCAGTGGCAGCAAATACTTATATGATGGTAGCAATCTAAGGCTCCAATGCTATTTTACTAGATATTGTACAAGTCTTAACAGGAGACAATCCGTGCTCTGAAAGGATTAATTCAAAAATTTCTCCTAACCCTCAGTTTTCTCGCTCCTACTTCTGAACTCCTCCACCTCCAAACCTTGTGCCTACTGTCTAGCACAGCTGTGCGAAATGGCTATGTTTCTATCTGGTTTCGGATTCGGCCGTTTCAGAAGTACAGTGATTGGTTCCGGATCACTGTTCTATTTCAATTCAGCTGAATCTTTTTCTAAGTTTTGATGCTGTTGCAGAGAGCTGGCCATAGGCTATAATGGGAGATCACTAAAATGCCTATAACTTTGTCATTTCTTACTTGATTTGGATGAAAATTGCAGGGATGGTAGCCCCTTCTGAGAGCATGAAGCCTGCCAAGTTTCAAGGAGATAGGCATAGGGGATTCTGGGACACTGCACCTCAAACTGTTCAAAGCAAAACACGTATCATTTGCCAGCAGCAGCAGCATTCATTGGCCCACGCCCACCCCCCCCACCCCCCGGAAGCCTGCAGGGCTATGCTGGATTCTTCCTGGGGGGAACGGGCCCTTGGATCTACACATGGAATGACAGCAGGCTGCCACTGCCAGCTGAGGCCAGCGCCAGCACTGGGTTCTTTTTGTCGCACAGCAGGGGCTTTCACCCTGCATGCAGATCTGGGGGCCCATGCTGCCTGGGAAGGCTGCAGGGCTGTGCTGAACCCTTCCCAGGGGGCACAGGCCCCCGGATCTGAACACGGGATGACAGCAGGCTGCCACTGCCAGCTGGGACCAGCGCCAGCGCTGGGTTCTTTCTGGCATTTGGCATGGGCTGCTCCAAACAGACTTGGGTGCTGGTGCTGGCCCCAGCCAGCAGTGGTAGCATGCTGTCATTCTGCAAGCAAATCCGGGGGCCTGTGCCTCCAGGGAGGGCTTCGGAGCTGTGGCAGACTCTCCCCGGGGGGCGTGGGCCCCCAGATCTGCGCATGGGATGACAGCAGGCTGCCGTCCCTCCCCCAGAGCACTGGGATTAGAAGGGACCTCAGGGGCAGATCACAAACACTGGCCAGCTACAGATGTCAATATCAGAACAGTCCTTCCCCCACACTTCCCCCTCCCTCTTCTTAGTTTCTGTTTCCCTGCAAGACCAGCTCCGAAACTCCGAAATTTTTGGAAACGTTTTGGATGGTTTTGTTTTGTTTCAGAGCCTTCTGTTTCATTTCGAATTTGTTGTTTCAGGCGCTGAAAGAGTTTGAAACATCTCTGAAATGAAACAGCTGCCGAAGTTTCGCACAGCCCTACTCTCTACTGCTATTTTCCTTTTTCTCTGTTTGTCATGGTCTTCCTGTTTTCCTGGTCTGTCTATATACTCAGAAAGTACTTTAGCTCCTACTGCTTCTTTTTTTTCTTTGCTATTTACTGCTTTCACCACTAGCTCCATCTGGATTGCAATGAGGAAAGGAGCAGAGGCAAGGGAGAGACTGACTAGCTGACAAAACAGGGTTAGGAGAGATTTTTAATCAACATCAATAGGTAAGGCTGGGAGCTAGAGAACAGGCTACAAAGCTGGAAGTTGGGCATCTTTGGCTAGCAGTCCCTCTAGTTCTAGCAGATTCCCTACTTGATGCAATAGGGTTCAGCAGCAGCATCTCTCACAGCTAGCTTGTAAACAGCCTGCCCCTTGAAAGAAATGTTACTCCACTGATATTTCTCATTCAACTTTCCCATTCTCTAGCAGCTGTTATCAGTGATGATGATCTCATTCAGATGCATTTGATTCTATCAGCATCACTGAGACAGATATTATTGGCAATCTGGAGAGGTAGGAATAAAGCTCATTGCTCAGTTCTAATTCCCCAGTCCATTCTTTCTGATTGTATGGATTTCCAGCCCTGAGGCAGAGACACCTCAGAGACCGAGGTTAGAATGCCGCAGAGGCAATGGAACTCACTTCTGAATGTTCTTCCCCACCATGCTCTCGCAGGCATTTGCTATATTTTCATCCACAGATTCCAAAAACCAAAGAGAAAGAAGGAAAATTCTGGAATCCAGACTCTCATGCCTCTAGTGAAATTAAAAAACATTGCTAAGAGAAGGCTTCTACAGGTGAAACTACTGAATAGAGCTTGCACTGTGATTTCTAGTCAGGATATGAATCCAGTGACATTATACTTACTAGGAAATAAAACTGAGCATTGGATGAAGACAATACTTGAAAATCCCAATAATAGTAAACAGATAGCAATGCATGAGCTTCCATGCTGGAGGTTCTTAAACCTAGTCTCAGCATATCTCCTAAAGCTGTCATGCTCAGCCCTAATATAAACTCAAAAAAAATCAGATTCTGGTGTCCTTGTATATTAAACATTAAAAATTAAAGCCCCTGTAGAAAAACATGTGGTTATATTTTATTATATGTATCTAAAAAATATACTTTTTCATTAGTTTTCTTGATTGCTCACTTCTACTTTATCTTTAGCGAACTATGAGAATTATGAATCAGTACAATAATAATTATTAAGCAATAGGCAATACCAAATCTAAAATGAAAACCCTTTAAAAATACTTTAGCTGAAGCATGTATTGACGGTTATAGGTAAACTTACTCAAGAGTTTCTGTTCCAAGAGGCCTTTTCCAGAACATGGTCAAGTGCTCATATTTCAGTTTAATATATCCTAAATTTGTGGTCTTTGACATAGGTCAAAGTTTTCTGTAAGTTTTAAGGGGAAAAGAAGTTTCACTTATTTGGGAAGGAAAAAAAATATCAGTAATCTTCTAAATGTAGCAACTAGGGAAATACTAGTGTGCTATGCACTGTTCATACTTTAAAAAAAAGAATATCGATGAATGAAATGATTTAAAAGGACATTGCAATCTTTTTCTGAGCAGTCCTAGCACCTTATTGGGACAGGAACTTCAATTTGACAAGATGCTCTTCTTGACATTCCTGTATTTTTATTTTATTTTTTGCTGGTCCATCGATAATATATATTTTGCTTTAGCTAACTTACAAAGGTTTAAAAGTACTTTGCTCACTGTTTTGGAGGGTTTTTTTATATGTCAGATGTTAGACATTTGATCAGCTGTATGTTTTATTAGCATTGTACAATAAATTTGCCTTGTTTTATGGATTACATGATGAATATGGAGCTCTGCCTTATTCTATGTACTGTTATCTGTTCATTGACTGAGGCATAGACGAAGACTGTAAAGGAGTTAGGATGCCTTGGTTTGAGAGAATAAGGGTCAATTCCATTTTGCCAAAGACTTTCTGTAGAACCTTGGCAAGGCACTTAGCCTTTGCGCCTCAGATCCCTATCTGTAATGAAAAGTAATTGTCACCTTGTAAGGAAGTTGTGAGGATAAGTACATGTATGACTGTGATGGTCTCAAAGATAAGGGGGCTGGGTAGCACATGGAAGAGGTAGGGGCACGATTTTGTCCACAGTGGATAAAATCATGCACTAGTGCATGCACGCACTAAAGGAAGCTGTAGTAAACAACCCTTTGGCTAAACATTTTCTGCAGATACACAAATCTAGTGCTAGATTTGTTTAATCAGTAGTTTCACTTTATGACATTTCTTCATCTCATCAGTTTTCCTTCTATAAAATCTAAGAGATAGAAAAAACTGCATTAAAAGAATGTTAAGTTAACCAATCAAATCAGGAAATACAAAAGGAGAAGCAGCATGTGCCTAGTCCATATCCTATTGAACAACACAAGAATAATTCCATTCACCTCAGTAAGATTTGGATCAGACACCACATCCCTAAAATTTTGAATCAGGCAAAACAACTTTCTTTCCAACATTGGAGTCTATATCTTTAGGACTGAGAGCAAGGAGACAGAAGGCTAGTTTTAAATTCATGCAATTTTTTTATTCCAAACAGTGGAGGTATGTGACATTTTATCTTAAATGAATTTCCATCTACTATGCTCGGAGTTATATTTGACAACTAGTCACCAAGATACAATGTGCATTCAACTTCCTTGCTATTTAACTGCTTCAGTTCCCCAAAAGATAATGAATGTTCTTAGCCCAAGTTTGTTATGGTGCATTGTATCCAAAGATCTTCATCCAGGGGCTAAAATCCTGTCCTATGTAAGTCAGTGGGACTGTTACCATCAGTTTCAATAAAGTCAGGATGTCATCCATAGTCTTGAGGTTTTTAAATTTAAAATATATTTCTCTCAAAACATAGAAAGAAAATACAAAAAAAAAGAGGACAAGATTATGGAGGGGAAAGAGAAAAGGAGGAAAAAGAGGTAAGGAAGGAAAAGAAAATGACATCTCAATTTCAGTCCAAGTACAAAATATTAACAAGTATGCAAATTATTAGCCAACTTCACTTTGTCTTTTTTGGGCTTTGGCAGGCTGTTACGGTTTTCATTAAAATAATCATTTTTCAGGTAGAACCTTCTAAAATAAACCTGCATGTTTGCCAATAAATACAGCAAAAGCCCTGAGCAACTACACAGAACAGATGCTGAAAAATACCAGCAACTGCCATACCTTGCAGCATCATGTAAAAATGCTAAGACAATACTCCCTGAATTTCCTATTTTTTTAAAAAACCTAAAATACATACTGATGGCTGTTTTGACACAATTAGCTTGTGTAAATATTAAAAGATCTTAAAAGTGCATTGAAACACACTTTCTTGTTATATGTTATGAATAAAGCCAGTTAAGTCATGAAAACAAATATTCTGTCACGTTGCAACAGAAAATGTAAAAGTATTTTAGGCAAAGTAAATGTAAGCTATAGTGTGCTGAACTTTTATTGAATAGACAAAGCTATTTCTCCTTTGACTTCTAATATCATAAATTAAACTAATATTACATTCTATTATCTAAAACACAAATTTCTACTTCGTAAAATCCCCATATAAATTAAGCTATGTTTTACCTTCTGGGGTGCCTAATTGAATGCAATTATGTAAAATTAATGCCTATTAAGTCATAGGCTCATAGGCTGAATGTGATTTTTCTGTTTTCTGGTACTCCACAATGACTGAAAACCACAGCAATAACAGGTCATAACAAGATCTCATAAACTTTGTGTGTTTTCCCCCCGCCTTAATTTTTCAGTGCTTGTTAATAACTTTCGGGGGCTTTTCTTTGCTGAGGAGATAGCCCTGCCTCTTTCACTGACATCAACCTTTTGTTTCCCAGATCACAAATTAAGATGCCAAATTTCCCCTATTTCTGGCCCTAAGTCCTAGAAAGTGAGGGAGGGGGAAGCTTCCAGTTTATAATGGTGGCTTCAGGAAGAGAAATGTCTGTGAAGTCAGAAGCAGGGAGTGGGGGCACAAAATAACACTACCACCAAAAAAATAAAACCACCAGGTGATGATTAAACAAATAAAAATCCACCTAATATAAAAATCAGTTGCAATTTGTGCAATTTCTCAAGTTTCTAAAACCCATAAGGGTGGATTTAAGGAGGGAAGGCACTCGTGGGGATTTAGTGACCCTCGAAATACCCCAAGGCAAGGCACCTACAATGCCCAGGGGCTTCTAGGATGTCAGGTCCCCCCCAATCCAATCTGCAATATTTCGCCAAAAACGAGCGCGCTCATCCGGGAGATAAAGCAAGGGCTTGTGCTCAGAGCCAAGTTTCTCAACTCTGGGTAAATCATTAGCTTGCCCTCCGCAATATCAGTGTAAATGGCCAAGAGAAGGGAGGCGGCTCGGAGCCGAGGGGGACCAGCGGGCAGGAACCCCCGAGGCGGGGCAGGAACCAGCCCCGCCACCTTGTCTTTCCGTGCCTCAGCCTTTTCTTTCTAGGCACGGACTTCATTTTGAAATCCCCCGCGCTCAGCCACTCAGCTCTCCGCCGCATCCAGGCCCTGGACTGGGGGTGGGGGCGGCAGTGGTGGCCCGGGGCTGGGCGCCAAGCAGCGGGTGAAGACCAACTACCTCCCCCCGCCTCCAG
>NW_017729032.1:117105728-117109650 GCF_001723915.1 Gavialis gangeticus
CGGCACATGGCCCCGCCGCAGCGCGGGCCGGCCCAGCGGGCGCGGCCCCGAGAGGCTCCCGCGCTCCGTGCGGCGAGGCCACAATGGTGGGCGCGGGCTTCCTGCAGCCCAGCCCTGAGCGAGGGGGAGGGGGGCGGAGAACAATCCCCCTGCGGCTGCGGAGGGCCCTGCAGCCCGGCGGAACAAGGACTGCCTTTGGGCATGGGGCTGCCTCCTGCAGCACATGGCCGGGCTCTGCGGGGAGGGACGGGGAAGCCCCGATTGTTTGAAACCTGCGTTCATTCCTCCGCGTGGCAGCAATGGGGAAGCGAGGTAACTTGATCCTTTCTTTTTGCAGAATCAACACGTGTAGTGGGAAAAAATGGAAGGCTCTGGAGGCTGCAGCAGAATCGGGCTGGGGGGGGTAAGTGTGTTCTTCAGCACCCTAGACATTTCTAAGTCCTCTTTGCTCACTTAAGAGCTGTCCAAATTACTTTGGTTTGTAACAGGTCTGCCACTTTTTTTGATTTAGTGAAAAGAAAACTTGATTTGTTTTACACTGTGTTTAGAATATGAACTATCATGATTTTTGTTTTCAGTCTCCATACATCATTCAACAGAAAGATAACAAATAGTAATTAGCTAAGCTGGGGCTTGTTTCAGTAAATTGCTTTTTCTGTTTAATGGTGGCTTTCAGTTCAAGTTTGGAAAATGTTAGGCTTTACTTCACTGTTACGCACATCAGTAGATTTTGGATTGCAAGCTTTAAATTGGTGGGTAGCATCTCTGCAGAGAAATGGGCATGCACCACCTTACATTTGCAGCCTACTTCTGAGTTGTTGCACTACATAGTGCCAGTTCACTGAACCTTTTTGAATATGAAATAAATGATTAGTTAGTCAGTTCTAAAACATTGTAAGACTTGGTTTTTCAATAAGTAACTAACTTGGGATAAGAAATGACTAATGTAGGTTACCTGTACCACTGTTAATGGTAATAATTCTTGTTAATATGGGATATATCCCATTTGAGGATCCTGGCTCTTTTTTTTAAGAAAAGTCCCCAATTTTTGGATTAAAGTAACCCCAAATCCACACTTATTTTATGATAAAAATGAAACACTACTATTCCTACATATTAGTGGAATTTCATTTTGATCATAGAAAAAATGTGGATTTTTGGGTTCATTTTTTTAATAATAAATTTGGGGACTTTATTAATAGGAGAAAACAAGGATCCCTGGTCATAATACATGCTTATAGATGTAATGCTGACTTCTGTTAGGTTTCCTTTTTTTGAACCCCCTAGCAAATTTCTTGGGTTGAATATAATGTGTATTACATGCAGTAGTAACTGAACTTCTTTGTTGCTTTTCTGAAACCTGTTATGTTCTCTTCAAGATTACTGGCAGACATTTTTCCATTTTTAAAATAAGAACTTCTAATTGTCTTACTTTCCTTTAAAGGTTTGCATGTATGGGAGGTTTTTTTTTTTTAAAAATAGCCACCCTGAATTTTAGGAGTACTTGATTTATCTATATAAAATCTTAGATTCTTGCTCTCCCCTCCTATTTATGCCCTATGTGCTGTAAATATAGTGGTTTTGAGGGCCAGGGGTTCATTCCATTTCATGTATTTTGTCAGTCTGCATCTCCAGATGAATTACTGAAGCATGGACTGGCTCCAATCTTTTAAAGCACTTTTATAACTTGTAACAATTTATATTGAGCTAATACTGATTATGTTCTTTTTCAGGAGGTACAAAGCAGACAACAGGAACTTCTGAAGATCCTGGTCATGTCAGAGTAATGTCAAAGTGCTTACAGTGCAGGTAGTGATATATAGAACCTACTGCAGTGAAGGCACTTGTAGCATTATGGTGACAGCTGCCTCAGGACTTCTTATGGGACTTCAGAAGCTTGTGAAGTACCATGTGGTGTCAAGTGCTTTTTGTTCTAAGGTGCATCTAGTGCAGATAGTGAAGTAGATTAGCATCTACTGCCCTAAGTGCTCCTTCTGGCATAAGAAGTTAATGTC
Organism: Gavialis gangeticus; assembly: GCF_001723915.1. Lineage (NCBI taxonomy): Eukaryota > Metazoa > Chordata > Crocodylia > Gavialidae > Gavialis > Gavialis gangeticus. Next base: position 117,107,744 of record NW_017729032.1, read on the forward strand.
TTCATCCAGTCACTCAGGTGTGTAAAAGTGTAGTTTTTCTGCTTTGCAGTCTTCTGTTAGTTTTGCATAGTTGCACTACAAGAAGAATGTAGTTGTGCAAATCTATGCAAAACTGATGGTGGCCTGTTACTGTCTACATCAAGAAGTTTGAATGTTTTTCTGCTGCTTGTTGTGTTCTTGGTGGTTGTCTTTTTTTTTTTTTTTTATAGCAGTTTCTTTCCTGTAAATGACAGCTCCTGTAGTACTAAAGTGCTTATAGTGCAGGTAGTGTTCAGGAATCTACTGCATTGTGAGCACTTAAAGTACTGCTAGCTGTAGAACTACATCTTCAGTATCCCTTGATATAGCTAACTTTTTTAAAATTTAAACACTGTTCTCTGGTTAGTTTTGCAGGTTTGCATCCAGCTGTATGATACTCTGCTGTGCAAATCCATGCAAAACTGACTGTGGCAGTGACAAGTCAGTGACTAAGTAAGAAAAGGTGTACCCCTTTCTACACAGGTTGGGATCAGTTGCAATGCTGTGTGTGTCTGTGGTATTGCACTTGTCCCGGCCTGTTGAGGTTGGTGGGGATAGAAGCTGAAAGACCTCCAATAGTTTGATTTATTTCAGAATTCTACTACATTGCTCACCAAAATACAACTTCCTAATAATGCTTGTTTTCTGAACTAGTTGCATAATCAGTAATATGGCACCAGCATTTCTTGTTGCTAATGAATTACCTCCGTATGCTGGATCTGGGGTTGGCAACCTATGACCTGCAGGGAAAATCTGGCCTGCCGTGTTGTAACTTAAGTGGCATGAGCTGCACTAATTTGGCCCCCACTCCTAAAAAAGTGGCCCTCTTCCATACTAGAGTAATGCTAATTACTTGTGGTTGTTAATACCTTAGACTTCTTCTTTTTCGGTACATTTGCTTCTTCCTATGAGGTAAGCCTTTTGGATACTGGGAGAAATTCTGATAATTCCTGCTCCATGAGTACTCTTTTGCTAGGTTTAAGTTGAAAGGGGAATGGATTTAAAAAAAAAATAGAACTTTTATTTATGCTGAATATACAGAGCTATTCAAATAGTGTTTAGGCACTGGCAGACTTGATGATAAAGTTTGGATCACTACATGTTTTGTGTAGGCTCCAAATTGACGGCAAACTTGTCATTTTAACTGTTTTTCCACCCAGAAATCATTCGGTTCTAGAATACAATGAATGTACATTCAACCTCACCTGTCCCTAATTAATGCAATGTTCAGTGGGCCCTTAACTATATGATTTGACTAAAATGTATTTTAACTTCTGTGGAACTCTTCTGTGAATGAATAACACCTGAGATAAGATGAGGGTGTCTGTTTTAATTGTTTATTCTATAGCTTGAAATTATCTTCTATGTATTTAATACAGTAGTATTAAAGGTATGGTATATGTAGGTAATTTAAGCTAACTTTGGAACTAAATCCTTTGAGTTCTATGTAAAGATGACTGAAGTATGTAGTATCTGGCTAATTTAAATATACTTTGGAGAGGAATTTGTATTGTCTAGTAAAAGATTTATTAAACCATAGCTTTGTTTTTAAACTTCACATAGACATAAATATGCAGTCCTCTTACCTTTGCTCCAAGTCTTGTTTAATGTACTCCTTTAATTAACACCCCCAAGTAGTTCTGTTGAGAATGAAATGGGGTTTTCAAAAGCTTAAATCCCAGATCAAAACCAAATTTTAGTGCAACACAAACATTTTAACATACATACGACTGTTATGCCAAACTGAAATTTGAAACCCCAGCCATTCTGTTAGGTCAAGTTTCTATGGTGACTTTGCTTTTACTCTAGTCCCCCCCCCCCCCCCCCATCCAAGAGCCCTTTTAACTTTTGCAGGCTAGTACTCCGTTTACCTGCTGAAAGAAGTTTTT
>NW_017729032.1:117114650-117125085 GCF_001723915.1 Gavialis gangeticus
CCCCCCCCCCCCCCACCCGATTAGCAGAGCCATTTGAACTTTGACATGCTAATCCTCGCTTTCTGCCCTATAAGAATGTTCTTTATACAGATAAAGCCTAGAAAAAGATTCTAAAAAGAATATGTATGTTGGTCTTGCATGTGTTGATTTTGTTTATTGCATTTTTCTTTCTACAGCTGTTACCATGGCTATGTGCCACGTGTTTCCCAATGTTTTCTGTTATGTGTTAAATGTCCAACTTGCAGGTCTAACTAAAAATAGGTGAACCTTTATTCTGATGCATAATAAAACCTTGTCAAAACAGTCACTAGAAACTTTGGATTTGATTTAGGAAGACAGATACATTAAAAATGCCATCTGAGTTGCATACATGTTTTTTGTATGTGCATGTAAAGAGTGCTCTGTGTTGTTAGCCTCAGGTTAAATTCAAAGGAGCATCTGTAACAGCAGATTTTTATTCTGCTGTGTCTTAAATCATTTGTAAGTCTATTGAATACTTCTGAGGTCACTTAATGCTTCCTAGTGGATAAAGAACAGCAACTGATGCTTGATATTCTTAGTTTTCCTGTCTACCTTCATTAAATTTAAACCTGTTCTCTTCTGAAATTAGGTAGGCAGCCAGTTTTGATGATTGATTAATCCTAAAATTGGGTGGAAACAAGAGCTCAAGTGTTAAAATGTCCCCTTTTCATGACTAAACACAACTTTCTGTAAGCCATAGACCTTGAAAAGATATAGAGGAATTATTACTGAGATTATAGTATAAGATGTAAATTGTGTAACATGAGGTTGAGAGTTTCATGGTAAACTGTAAGATGAATTAGAATTTCACTGAACGAACTAGATGTTTTGTACATCAAGGGCTAGATCCTATTAATCTTACCAGATGCATAAGTGAGATTCATTTCTCTGTTCTAGTCCTTGACAAATGTTAAAGGTTGTGTCTCTGTGTGGTATATCATGAGTAATGGTTTTGGGGGCGCGTGTTGTTTTGGGGTTTTTTTTCTTGCTGGGCTAGAATTCCAGCTAGGTGACCAAAAAGTGGTATTGGATGTAGTGCCAAGTACTTAAACTGCAGCGAATAAGTGGGTATGACTTAGTGGCTTTCAACCTCCTTTTGGCTCAAGGCACCCCTTGGGAAGTGCTAGCCCTCTAGTTCTTGCTGTTGGACTATTGAGAGGGCTGGTGTGGATCTCAAGCATATTTTAACAATGTTTGCAGCAGCAAGACATTGTTCACCATCATCCACCTGGCATACACGTAGCAGGTTAGGGTGCTGTACTCTGGTTGTATGACAGGATTGCTTGTGTATTTCTTTTTAGTAGTTTAAAAGAAATTAGTATGGGATAGTTTGACATGGGATGATCCTGTCACAGGCAGGAGGTTGGACAAGATGACCTCTAGAGGCCCCTTCCATGACTTTTCTTTGCAACAGAATTTATTTTCCTGTACTCAAAGATCACAGCAGGTCAGATTTCTTTTTCTTTTTAATGCTAAACAATTCTGTTTGAAATACCTGGGTTTATCTTTGCACACTTAACAGTACTAATACTGCATGATTTCCTGCATCACCCTTAAAAAGGATTTCAAGACATTCTAGGATGCATGACTGAGACTGACTACCCCCTTCCACCTCCAAAGTGGGGAAATAACAGCTATTAAGCTACCATGTTGCACAAAGTCTGAGAGGCTGAGTTATCTATTCTTTCAGAGCAGAGGATGAGGTTCAAAAAGTAAAGATTCTTCAGTCGTTGTCACCATCTTGGAGACCTGGTGAAAAAGAGTAACATTTACTGAAGAAGTGAGTTTTGGGAGCTAATTCTGTTAACTTCACATCTACGTAAGCTGGCTTATCTTGTTTTTGTGCAAATACAAAACACTACAAAAAGCTTCCTTTCAATTCTAAAAATGCAGATTCTTTTCATGGTACTCAAAGTAGCCTAAGCCAAACTTCCAAAATCCCTCTTAAGTGAACTTACAAAGAGCAGTATAAGGAAACCATAGAATCATACATTTTAATTCTTTAATGTACTTGGGTAGGTTTTTCTTGCTTATACATTGGGTCAAAAAGAATGTAGGGCATGGATTCTTAAGTTGTTGATGTCCGCTTGTGCAGAGAAGGAAAAAAATAAGTAAATTTTGTTACCTTGTTTCAACCAGAGGCCTAAATTAGTTTGCTATCCTACAAGTAACACCTCCACTTTCAATTTTGGAAAAATCTGCAAATGTTAAAAAAAAAAAAAACCCAACACTTGCCATAGGCATTTGAAGACTGGAAGGAACCTCTGGGTTTATCAGTTAGTCTTGCCAGCGTAGGTTAACAGGTAGCTCCTTTTGTTTTCTTTTGTACTGAATATCCTCAGAAGCTTTCTGCATCTATTTCATGGGTCTTTGCCTCTGCTTCACTAAATCAAAATGTAATTAAGCTAATTTTGTCACAATCTCTCTTTTATTTTGCTGGCTGGTATTTAGTTGTGAAGGACTATCAGGTAACACTAAATGACTGGGTGTCTTTCTGGTAAACTGCAAGTTACCCTCTTACTTGGACAACCCTTTATCCTAGCTGCTTTCTAGTCCCCATTTTTGAGGATTAAAAATAAAAGCTCAAATGATGGGTTTGGGGTGCAATTCACTTAAGATTTTTTCAAGCAGTATTTCTGCTACAGTTCAGCCTAGTATTGGAATTCAGTAAGCCAGAGGTCTAATCATGTATGTTTTCAGAGGTCATCTCAGCAACTTGTTGAAACTACGTAGCTACAGTCTTGTACATCTTGTTCCCTTTTTGTACTTCAACATGACTTCTTTATCCTGGAGTCTTCAAAGATCCAAATAAATAAAGGTACTGTAAAGCAGTGGTTTTCAAACTTTCTAAAGTCACAGAAGCTTTTCAACATCTTCAGCTGTGAAATCCCTGTCCGTATCCTGAAGCCAAGTAACCTGACCCAGTGATGGTGATGCACTACCTCATGGTTTCCTCCCAATCTCTAGAACACAAGTTGAAAATCAGTGCCAAAAAACTAAATTGTTAGTATCCTGTTTTCATGCTGGGCTATCACTAGATTCCTCTTCCACCTTTTTGCAGTGAATTGTCAGTTTTTGGTGAGCTAAATTTTAATTGTATTTTGTCACTTAAGCCAGTAGTGTCAATGGAAATGATGCCAACTTCAAAATGGGTAGTTCTGTGGGAGTATTATCTTATTTGGGGTGGGCTAGAAAGGCTGTATGCTTATACAAGTGTAAACTGGTATAAAAGGAGATGCCATATTGTATAGCTTTGTACAGGTGTAACTAATAGAAACCAGAGGTAGTTTTTTGTTCTGCTTGACGTCAAACTATTTAGAAGTGCACCTTAAACTAAGTACCTTTTTTATAAGGTGGGTCTGTACTTTGACTTAATAGAATAGTGCAGAGGCAGAAAAGGATCTTGGAGTCATTGGTGCCAAAATGAATGGGCCAACAGTGTGGGGATGCAGTCAGGAAGGCCAGCCGTTACCTTGTCATGTATCTCAGGCAGGTCCAAGGAGGTGATCCTTCCCCTCTACGCAACACTGGTCAGGCCACAGTTGGAGTACTGCATTCAGTTCTGGGTGCCGCAGTTCAGGAGGGATGTGGACAACATGGAGAGGGTCCAGAGGAGGGTCACTTGCATGATCAGGGGGCAGCAGGGCAGGCCCTATGAGGAGAGGCTATGGGACCTGAACCTGTTCGGCCTCCACAAGAGAAGGCTGAGGGGGGGATCTAGTGGCCTGTTACAAACTAATTAGAGGGGTTCAGCAGGCATTGGGGGAGTCCTTGTTCCCCCAAGCACTACCAGGAGTGACTAGAAATAACAGTTGAGCTGGCAGAGGGTAGATTCAGACTAGATCTCAGGAGGTGCTACTTCATGGTCAGGACGGCAAGGATCTGGAACCAACTTCCAAGCAAAGTGGTGCTGGCTCCTACTCGGGGGGTCTAAGAGGAGGCTAGAACACCTTGCTGGGGTCAGCTGATCCCAGTACTCTTTCCTGCCATGGCAGGGGGTTGGACTTGATGATCTGTTTAGGTCCCTTCTGACCCAGCTACGAATGTAGTGTAGGTCTGGGGGTAGGTGATGAGAAGGGCACTGGTAAAAGTACACCAGTGTTTTGTCCTTAGCTATTCATGCAAGTGGTTTGTTAGCTCCTTCCCGCTAAGTAGCGAAGTGCTATAATAGTAACATGACAGGTACCACAGAGTAACTCTTTAATTCAGATCCTGGAGTAACTTAGATCGATTTTACAGAGCTGATACAATCTATATTTGCCTCTTTAATGTGTGGTGTCCACGGCTAGCTATTTGGTTCCCATTATGCATTGTTTACTGAAATGTTAAACCATGAAGACTAGCAGTTTTAAGAAGCAGGTTCTCAAAGTGCTATGTAAATTAGAATAGATTGCTTTTGGCACCAACATTAAAGCATCTGGTACTTGATGTTGTTGATAGGATATTGAACTAGATGACAAGTATGATCGAATAGCCTTATGTTTAAGGACTAACTTACAGGGCCTTTTCAGTGGCTATCCAGGGTTCTCAGCCTATTCCTGTAATTTAACTCCTATAGTGATTCTGGGTTACTGTTGAAGTATGTAACTTGGGAATTAGTAGATTTCAGCATCAATATCTCATTGTTTGAATAAGGCTGAATACCAATTTTATTTTTCAGACCAACTTGTATGTTCCTCAGGATTCTTTAAAGCTTGTGCCTGGGTTTCAAGCAAGCTACAGACTTCATATAGAATAGTATAGTGACAATGGCACTGTAGCTGTGTAATAAGGATACACACAGCTGTGCTTTAGCAATGTGTAGTGTCTTGACACAAATGTAATTTACCAATGGTATTCTGGTACCAAGTAAGGGTTGTCTTGCAGTGTTAGGAGTACATAATGATGATTTCTCTAAATCGATAAAGAATAACACCTGCTTTATCTAATAGGTCAGCAGCTAGATGCCTGATGTGTGCTCAATCACATTAACTTAAAAATGACATTCGTGACCATTTCTAGAGTTTACAAATAGCATAAGAGTTGAAGTGCCAGCCATACCATTGCTGAGGCTAATAATCTTGTATTGGTCAAGGATGACTTAGCAAGCATAAACTTTTTATAGTACTCTTGTCTTTCAGTGCACTTGCAACTGTTAAACTATTGCAGCGGTTCCCAATGTGGTACAGGTACCACAAGTAGTATGCAGATAAACTGTCAGTGTACGTGTTAACAGATTTAATATAATTACTTCATATGCCAGTTTGCTGGTGGTACTTAAGGTTGTATTGCTTTAAATTGGTGGTGTGCAATCTGTCAGTTTGGGAACTGCTGCTTTATTGACTTCTGGATGTAGGCCAAAAAAATGGTTTTGATTGCCCAATTGGTCTGACTTTCTTGATTTCTTCATTTCAGGGAGGGCATGGTTTGCCCTGCTGTTTGGATGGGGAAAAGAATATTGAAAGTGGTGGGGGCAGGTTATCTTAAAGAAGAAACTTGGTACTTAAGCACCTAAGAGAGAGATCTTAATGTACGCATCCAGAAAGCTTACATCCTACTTTTTTTTCGCACATAACCCAAGTGGCTCAAAAAGATTGTGTCATTTAACAGGGATCCTAGTTTTAACTGATTTAAATAACAAATTCTCTGATTTTTTTTTTTAACCCCCTAAATCCATTATTAAAATTTAAAAGCCCCCTGCAGCCCCCCCAACCCTGCTGGTGCCCCTCACTTGCCCCCACAACAACCCCCTAGCCTACTTGTGCTTCCTGCCCCCACCCACAGCCCCTGCCAGAGGGGGCCCTCAGCTGTCGGCTGTAGGGCCAGGGACCCAAGTCAGCAGCTCCCTGCCCCCAACAGCAGGCAGAAGCAGCATAGAGCCTGCTCCTCTACTGCTGCTAACTGCTGGGGGGAGGAGGGGGAAATGGCTCCTGGCTCCACTCTCCTTCCTTCTCCCCACCCCCCAGCTATGATCTGCAACCCCCCAGCCCTGCCAGAGGGCCTCCCTGCAAGTCCCACTTAGCTCACAGGTTCCAGGAACGAAGAGTGAGGCTGAGCTGAGCATGGCTGTGGCTGACATAGCCTCAGGCCCCTCCCTCTCTCCCTCCTGGCAGGGCTGGGGGTTTCCCACCCTGTTTGCAAACAGCTTGCAGGTTGGAGCTTACCCAGGCTGCAGAGCTCTTTGCAAAAGTAAGGAATCAGCAGGTTTCTCTTCCAGAATTATCAGAGAAAAATGCAGGTTTCTCTCAAAAGGAAATCTGTGGCAGTCTCCATTTTTCTGTGGGAAATGGAGAACCCAGATCCCTGGTCATGCCCCAGTCGTATCTATGAAGAGTCTCTCAGGTCTGCCTCCATGAAGAGATTCTGAGATGTAATGAAAACACAGTATCTGCTGCACTTCAGGACTACTTGAGTAAGTCATGTACTTCATGCTGGATCAGAGATGAGATTAAGGGTTTCGGGGACAGGAAAAGGGGTTGGGGCAAAAGAAATGAACAAGGCCTGGGGTCGAAGGAAATAAGTTCTATTCCTGTAGTTCTCAATATTTGAATTAAGATGTCTTGAAAAATGACAGCTCCTTGGCTTTAACTTGTTTTTAAAACCAAGGAGTGGCAAATTGTATCTTAAGATACAGGCATATCTCGGAGATATTGCAGGTGCGGTTCCAGACTACTGCAATAAAGCGAATATCGCAATAAAGCGAGTCGCCCACATTTTTTGGTTTCCCAGTGCATATAAAAGTTACGTTTACACTATGCTGTAGTCTGTGTGCAATAGCGTTATGTCTAAAACAATGTACATACCTTAATTAAAAAATACTTTATTGCTAAAAAATGCTGACCATCGTCTGAGCCTTCAGCAAGTCGTAATCTTTTTGCTGGTGGAGGGTCTTGATGTTGATGGCTGCTGACTGATCAGGGTGGTGGTTGCTGAAGGTTGGGGTGGCCGTGGCAATTTCTTAAAATAAGACAACAGTGAAGTTTGCCGCATAGATTGACACTTCCTTTCATGAAAGATTTCTCTGTAGCATGTGATACTGTTTGATAGCATTTTACCCACAGTAGAACTTCTTTCAAAATTGGAGTCAATCCTCTCAAACCCTGCCGCTGCTTCATCAACTAAGTTTATGTAATATTCTAAATTCTTTGTTGTCATTTCAACAATGTTCACAGCACCTTCAACTTGCACTTCGCAGATACTGTGTTTTTTTGCAATAAAACGAGGTATGCCTGTATAATCCTGCACCCCACTATGTAGAATTATAGACCAGTCAGTCTAAGTTTCCCTGATTAAGCAATCACTTGTAGGTATTGGTGCACAGATCGTGGAACCAAGTGACTTTCATTGGTCTCTACAAATTCTTGAAAACAAGTCACTGTGCTTTAGATTGCATTCATCCTAAGCTGAGTTCATCTGATGCTTAAGGATATAGTTTGCAATTAAGGATAGGATTTATCCTGTCAGTATCTTTTTGAGACTAGATTGGGGGGAGGGGGGATAGAGGCTATGAAGGGGAGGAGTTGTGCCTACCTGTACATTTTTATAACCAGGACTTTTCAAAACGAAGCTTAAAAACAGTGCTCACTAGCTTTGTAACCTGGTGTCCAAAACGTTTTTCCCTTGAGAGACTCATTGTTCTATTGTTCTTGCTTTCACCATCCAGTAGATTGGTGAAACTTGGTAAATTGTTTGAGGTTTTTGCTTTCAAGACTTTGGGGTGTAGTTTCCCCAACCCCCCTGCACCCATCTCCTTGAAACTTGGTAGGCTTCATGCCCTTAAAAGGGGCTACCATTCCTGCACATTTCATCCAAACATTTTGACTTGTTTTGAGGCCATTTTGATGATATCTGTTTCATTTTGATTTTGCTGTTTTTGTCCTCGAAACAAGTCAAAACAGCATCAAAACAAAACTAGAGGTGAAATTTTGCACAGCCCTAGTAAACACATTTTGTTTGAATGATCAAGGTAAACTTAAACCTGCATCAGTGCAGAGGGTTTGACTAGACAATTTCTCTGAGGTCACTTTCAAATTCTACATGTATTGGACTGTAGGAAAGAAAGATGTGAGGAACTTTAAAAGACTCCTGTTAGATTTCAAAGCCCAGAATGAAGCAGACTTCAGTCAGATGCCTTGAACTAAGACTTCTGAACAACATAAACCTGCTGTAAACAGATTTTTAAAATAAAGTATACAAGCCATACTGGATAGAGGTACTTTTTGTTTTAAGGTGGCATCATTATGTAGTCATTTGTTCATGCTAAGAATTAGACTGGGAAGCAATTATGATGATAAATACAATTAATGGTATGAAATTATCCTTTGAAAATGGTTTTTAGATGGGAGGTAAAAATTGCAGCTCCTCTGGTCAGTGGATGCATGTCATGGGGATAGTTACAACCTCATAGACAGTTCTGAAGCAGCCTGTTAAGGAGCCAGAGATTTTTGAGCTACACAAGAACAAAAGTCAGTTGGCTAATTTAAAATGTTGTGGCAGTAAGGAAAAATAATGGTGTGTGTATGACTTCATGATCCACTACTAGTTCAGTGAGACTTGCTTTATAAAGCTATCTAATATCTATGTAGTGCTGTTTATCCATCGCCATTACGTTGTTTATTGTGCAGAATACCAATGCAGGGCATGCTTGAAACTTGGGGAGTTACTCGTGTACAATAAATGCCTGACCTGTAAACTCTTCCCTTTTTTTTCATTTTAAGAGCAATCCCTCTTTTGAACCGTGGTAATTTATATAAGCTATCTGTCCTCTGGTGATTTTGCTTATTCTCTGTCCTCCAGGTAGCATTAAATAGATGTGCTGCCCCAGCTATTAATATAATAAAGGTTAAAAGATGAGTCTGGAAGACTGAAAGTGGACTGCAAATGTATTTCAAAGAATAATCAGTATGTTTGCACTCATGAGGTGTAGGTTCTCCAGAAAACAGAAGGGCAGAAAGCTACTAGATCTGTATTATCCAGGAACCTCTAATTGGGCACTCCTGCTACTGAAGGGAAGGCAATGTTATTAGAAGGTACCCTCTGTCAGTATTTTGCCACTGTGGCATCAGAGAGATGAAGACAATTAACTGGCATTTGTTGTCAATAGCTGCTGCAGGCTATGAATCAATTGACTTAACAACTTCCTGACACACGGTACTTGATTGATTTTTGTTGTAGTGTTACACTTGCACTAAAGCGGCTCAAATATTTCTCAGTAAAAAAAAAAAAAAAGCTTCTGTCCCTTGGTTTGGCTATTCAGTGCATGAGTAACAGGCCTTCAGTGTCTTACTATCCAGTAACACCTTTTCAAGGCATCAAATATGGCATTACTGCTGGTAGGAACTAGCTAGAAAATTGGACTGAAAGGAATGCAAAACTGAAATATTGTAAGTTCTAACTTGCAGCTTTTCAAAATAAAGCAGAATTTTAGAACTGTTTTAAGGACAGCCCCTAGAAAATGTTTAACAAAATACAATATGTTGCAAAGGTTGTTTGTTTTTTGGGTGGCTTGCTTGTTTTTGGTAATGCATCCATACATAGCTAAGGTTACATTGCGATCAGGGATCCTGGTTTTCTGATTTAAAAAAAAAAAAAATCCCTAGTTTTCAGAAATAAAAAAAGAAACCCAAAATCCACAATTTTTCCATGATTTAAAATTTTAAAAATTTGCATTCCTTTTCTATATCTGAAAACAGGATTTCTGCTGAAATCTCCAGGTTTTCTCTGATAATTAAAGCAGGAGTTAAACTATTGTTTCATGTTCATGGTCCTTCAACTTCCTATCCTGGGTATTAAAAGAAAATCTTTCGTATGCTTTCATCTTTCCCCATTAACTTGGGAAATGACTATTCAAGATTTTGTTAGAGCAGGAGTAGGTTTCTCACTCCCCCAGCCCACAGACTTGTGTAATGGCCCCCCCATGTGTGGTGGTGGTGGAGCAGGAGTAATGGCAATTAACACTGCCATGGCTTCCCCACTGTCAAACTTCCAAGATCTATGTGCCTGGATGTGCAGGACCAGCTTGGTCAGTGCTGAATGGCATGTGGTAATAGGCCAGCTGGATTGTGCCAGATCAGCCCTACAGACCAGTCTTGTTGGAGGAGGCTAACAATCACATTTGTTCATCGGTCTTTAGCTCCCATGATAATGACTGGTGAAGATGTGATTCTATATCTGCCATCTTACATTCTGTGTTGAAATGCCTGCTCGGGGTTCAGGCCAGTCTTCCAGACACTGTCCTATATCCTACCAGCAGAAGACGGGGCAGGTTGGCATTTTTAGAAACTAACTGGTTCAGAGATGAATAACATTTTTTTTAGACAACAACCTACTTCAGGATTCCCTCTTTTAATGTGGGTTCTTTTTTATATGCGAACTTGGTCTTATGTGATGAGCACATTTAGACCCATAATTCATAATATGCAAGGTGAATTTGCTC
>NW_017729032.1:117130085-117130613 GCF_001723915.1 Gavialis gangeticus
GTAGACATCCCCCTTCCCCCCAACCCAAGCAGGTAAGTCTGTGGGGGGAGGGGAAAAGGCCATGGCCCCACTCACCCCAGCCCCAGCTGCAGCAGCCCCAGGAGTGGCCAGCACCAGCTACCTGTAGCTGCTGGGCTGCACCATGCTCCACCTGTTCCTGCCCCCCCCAACCCCACACCTGGGCTCTGCTTGTCCACACTCGCCTCTGCTCCTGGGCTGCACCATGCCCTGATGCAGGCAGCTGGTGTCGACTGCTCCCAGGGCCACTCCAGCATGGACTGAGGTGAGTGCAGACAAGTGGAGCCCTGGACAGCTCAGCACTCACCCCAGCCCATGCTGAAGTGGCCCCAGGAGCAGCCGACACCAGCTGTCTGCACCAGAGCACGATGCAGCCAAGCAGCTACAGGCAGCTGGCATTGGCTGCTCCCGGGGCTGCTGCAGCCAGGGCTGGGGTGAGTGCTGTTCTGTTCCCTTTGCTTTGCTGCCTTGTGCAGCCCCAGGAGCACCACCCCTCCCCCCGCCCCCTCT
>NW_017729032.1:117130624-117132100 GCF_001723915.1 Gavialis gangeticus
GGGCTCTGCCTGTCTCCGTTCACCCCAACTCCTGCTGCACTGCTGCATGAGTGGGCAATGCCAGCTCCCTGTAGTCACTGGGCTGCACAGTGATGTGGTGCCAGCAGCTCCTGGAGCCACTGCAGCCAGGGCTGGGGCGAGTGTCACGTCCTGCACTGCCTGAGGCTCTGCTTCTCTGCACTCACCCCAACCCATGCTGGAGTGGTCCTAGGAGCACTGTCCAAGGCACAGTGAAGCCCAGTTGCTGCAGGCAGCTGGTGCTGGCAGCTCGCAGGACCGCTGCTACCAGGACTGGGGTGAATACCATGACTGAGGGCTGTGCCCTGCACCACCCAGGGCTCTGCTTGTCTCAACTCACCCCAGTTTGTGCTGGAGCAGCCCTGGGAGCAATTGGTACAGAAACGTATCCCTATCTGTTACACTATAAAGTGGGTTTGTTTTATGTGATTTTAAATTTTATGCGGCTTTCTCCAAAAACACATGTACCACATAAATCAAGGGACACCTGTATGTCTCACTTCAGACTAACACAGCTAACTGCCCTTCTCTGTGTCCTAGGAGTGAAGGTTGTGGGTCACCCCAGAGAGGACTATTGATGAGAAGCACTGATTCTGAATGACTGCTTCATTTTTGAAGACAACATTTCCTCATATGGGGGTTTGGATTTCATATTCTGGAAGTTGTTTAGGGTCAATGTCTGCATTTAACAACACTTTCTCAGAACAGAGGAGCAGTTCACTGCTGCCTATGGTAAATGGATATAGGGAGAAGATAGTGAACCTGTATTATGTGGAATTCCAATAAGAAAAAAAGGAAGGGAAAACATTAACCAGATTACGTATTGAAATGAAGAAACACAAGCTTTGTGTTTATTTATGAAGTATAAAAGAGCTATAAGAGAATAAAATGTGAGACGCTAACTTTAGTTAAGGGGGCACTGTTGATGGAAGATTAATATCAAGTTTGTGCGAATAGGGAACTATTCGATTCGGATTCAGATTTGGCTGATTCGGATGCCAGAGATTTGATTCGGAGACCCAAATCGTGTTTCCGGTTTGATTTGGCCAAATTGCTTCGAAGATTCGGATTCGGCCATAGAGTATAATGAGGAATCAATAGAATATCTATAACTTCATTGTTCTGTGGCTGATTCAGCTGAAACTTGCAGGGGTGATTGCCCTGCCCTGAGCAGCAGTTTGTCCTGGGCAGCTGCTGCTGCTCATCCCTACAGGATATGCTAGGAAATTTGGTTGTCGCATCAGATGACAAAGCCAACATATTTAACGATTTCTTTGCCTCCATTTTCTTGAGCAGGGACCAGAACAGTTACCCCCCCGATCCCCTCTTAAATCCCAGGAGAGGCGCACCTAGGCCAAGGGTTAGTTAGGAACTAGTTAGGGAACTTCTGGAGGGACTGGATGTATTCAAGTCGGCTGGTCCAGACGATCTCCACCCAAGAGTACTAAAGGAATTGGC
>NW_017729032.1:117137100-117137680 GCF_001723915.1 Gavialis gangeticus
CAGCTGCACAATTAAATGGGTCACCAACTGGCTGGAGGGCTGCACCCAGAGAGCAGTGGCGGATGGGTCATTTTCAGCCTGGAGGGATGTGGGCAGAGGGGTTCTGCAGGGCTCGGTCCTCGGGTCTGCACTGTTCAACATCTTCATCAGTGACTTGGACAAGGGGGTAAGTAGCACCCTGTTCAGATTTGCTGATGACACTCAGATGTGGGCATGCTAGAAGGGAGGAATAGGCTGCAATCAGACCTAGACAGACTACAGGGGTGGGCAGATGAGACTAGGATGGGATTCAACACTGACAAGTGCAAGGTGATACACTTGGGGAACAATCAGCACCATACCCACAGGCTGGAGAACTCCCTTGTCAGTACAGAGGCAGAGGGGGATCTTAGAGTCATTGATGCCAAGATGAACATGGGCCAGCAGTGTGGGGATGCAGTCAGGAAGGCCAACTGTACCTTATGCATCCACAGATGCATCTCAAGCGGGTCCAAGGAGGTGATCCTCCCCCTCTATGCGGCACTGGTCAGGCCGCAGCTGGAGTACTGCGTCCAGTTCTGGGCGCCGCACTTTAAGAGGG
>NW_017729032.1:117137928-117139167 GCF_001723915.1 Gavialis gangeticus
GTAGATTTAGGCTAGATATCAGGAGGTGCTACTTCACTGTCAGGTTGGCTAGGATCTGGAACCAACTTCCAAGAGAAGTGGTGCTGGCTGCTACTCTGGGGGTCTTTAAGAGGAGGCTAGATGACCTTGCTGGGGTCATTTGACTCCAGTACTTTTTCCTGCTATGGCAGGGGTCAGACTGATCTGCTCAGGTCCCTTCCGATCCTAGAAACTATGAAACTACGAGCCCAGAGATGGTGCAGGGCATCCAGGATCAGGGCTGAGCATGCTGTTCCCTGCTGGGGCTAATGATAATGGTAGCTAGGAGCCATCTTAGTCCTGCTGCATACCCAGGGGGCTGCAAGACATGCCATGGCCAGATGGTGCCTCAGCCAGGCAGGACCAAGGGACCTGCCAGTTGGATTTGGTTCGCAGGCCATATTTTGCCTGCCCCTGAGTTCGCAGAAAGGAAGCTAGTTTCCTCAAAGGAGAATGAATTATCATTTTAAAAAAATAGAGCAATGGTGGAAGGGAGGTAAACTTGTTTGCAGGAAAAGACTTACTCCTTTGCTAGCTTTTACTTTTGAATTCAAAGTTTTTTGAGACCTCCATATTCACTATGATTTCAAGGTATTCAGGCCTATTGTTATGATGGCAGAGGACCTTTCCAAAGTTCATAGAACTCCATTCTTTATTTGATTTTTGGAGGGTCAGGTAAGTGGCATGACTTAGCTGCAGGCTGTTTTTGATACCTTGGAACACAGCCTTTCACTTGATGGCCACCATGGTAGTCATGAGGAGGTTCCAAGGCTATGGTTCCAAGGCTATGGCCTAAAAGAGGTCTAGATGACAGTAGACCTTAGTTTTCTGGATCTTAAACTGGGAACTTACAGGACAGAGGCATTTTCTTTGTTAAAGGACTGTTTGGTAGCCCTGCATTCTTAATATCTTCTTCTCTATCCCTAGGAATAGAGAAGAGTACCAGCTGTATGTGCTGAATAGCATTCCGTCTCAAATGCAACCAGTTTTTCATAGGCCTTTATCTGCTGAATAGTATTGCCTACCAAAGCCTCCTAACATTTAGGTCTGAGGTTTCACAGATACAAGGGGCAAAAAATAATTTGTATCACCTTGTACTGTGATAATTCTAGTACAGAGGAAGTTTTAATACTGCTGGAAAGGTAGACATAGCCACCTTCTCTGTCGTCTTTCCGCTACCGGCAAGACCATTTCTACCACATTTGGGCTGGAAAAGAACTA
>NW_017729032.1:117144167-117145936 GCF_001723915.1 Gavialis gangeticus
TTTCCACTACCGGCAAGACCATTTCTACCACATTTGGGCTGGAAAAGAACTACAGAAACAGCTCCTGCATATAGCATGTTGAAGCATGCTTTGGCAAGTTCACTCCTTGTTGGTTCTGGGGACAACTGAATTTCTGACACTTCAGGAGAAGGGTATGGTGGGGAGGGGGTTAATTTTTTGTTTTATTTTAAATGCTGGCTGTTTCTGGTCCCAGAGAGGAAGGGAGAATGGCTTCCCATACAGGACTTAAAAATAAAGACAAGCTTGGCTATGTTAGTACAACATGGAGAGGTAGGGACTCGGCTCAGTCATTCTTTGACCTGTAAAGTCCTTATTTCCATAGCTTGATAAAACCCTGGTATGTAATACCTAATGTTTCCATAGTGTATATAGAGGTGATGGCAAAATAGCTGAAAATAGTCTTACTCTTGTATATTGTGCATAGGGTGTGTGTGGGTAGGTTTATAGGGGGTCACGGAGGGTGTGTGGGGCTTGTGGGGGATGTGGTTTGTAAGGGGGTGTGGGTGTGAGGGGTGGGGGAAGGTTTGTGGGTATGGTGGGGTGTCTGTGTGGGAGCCCCCACACACCTTCCCCCATGGTGCCCAGCCCCCACCATTAATAGCAGCAGCAGGTAGCAAGCCCTTGTGGTGCTCTTGGCCCACACAGGCAGAGCCACCCAGTGGCATGTGGCTTCAGCCCACAGACAATGCACAGGGGGACATGTGCTCCCTCTGAAATTGGCCCTTGCTGGCCAGGGAGTGGGGAGTGCTGGCTGGTGGTGTCCCTGCCCCCTTCCTTCCCCCCCCACCCAAAAACTAAAAAAACACTAGGGGCATTTCTGTTTTTTCTGGCAGTACTTCTGGTTTACTGACAGCACTTCTGGGGTTGGCGATCAGCTGCTAGGGGACCCCCCAACTTTGGTCACTGATTGGCTTGCTGGCACCCCCTCCCCGATCAGTGATCAGCTGCTGAGGGAACCCCTCAGAGCCAGGAGGCACCAGTCGCCCATACTTCAACCATTTCTGGGAGCTGCACATGGCAGCAGGGAGTGGGGCAAGGTTGGCCCAGCTTCATCACAGGGTGCTCCCAGTCACTCGGGTGCAGTTTTCAGGACCTGGTTATAACCATGTGCTGTGGGGGGGGAGGGAGCCCTGTGCAATGGAGCCAGCTGCCTGGCCCCACTTCCTGACACCCCATGCAGCTCCTGTGACTACTCTGGAAAGCAGGGAGTGGAGCTGGCCGGGATCCATCATGTGGGGCTCCTTGCCACTTCCAGTGGAGTCCTGGGAGCTATGTATGGTGGCAGGGAGCAGGCACTGACCACCAGCTACATTGTGCAGGGTTTTCCCCCCTCCAGTCACAAGTCCTGGAAGCTGTACATGAGCAGCAGCAAGCCCCATGTGATGGAACTGAGTCAACCCAGGCTCCATGTTCCTGCCACCCTGCTGAGTGGGGCCCATACTCTGGGCTCCATACTTCCAGACAGCTGTAGCTTCCCCCCCACACAGTTGCTTCCGTACCTGCTGCCTGGAGTGTTGCCACAAGGACATGAGGAGGAGCCACTGGAAGACCAAGGGAGCTGAGCAGTTCCTGAGATGGCTGCAGCAGCAGCTTTGCCTGCAAGCTGTGTGTTGGCCAGGGACTGCTATGCTTGAGGGTGGGAGCACAACATGTTGCCCCAGTGGGAGTGGGTGGGGCTCAGCCCCATGTTGAGCACAGCAGGGGTAGTCATGGGCTGGGCCAGATGCAATTAGTTGGTGGGCACCTGC
>NW_017729032.1:117150936-117154218 GCF_001723915.1 Gavialis gangeticus
CAGCATGTTGCCCCAGTGGGAGTGGGTGGGGCTCAGCCCCATGTTGAGCACAGCAGGGGTAGTCATGGGCTGGGCCAGATGCAATTAGTTGGTGGGCACCTGCCTGTGGGCCACATGAAATCACCTGGCAGGCCAGATCTGGCCTGTCGACCATATTTTTGCCTTTCCTTGTTCTAGACCATCAGTTGGAGTGTCAAAACACATTGTGTTAATTCAGTAAAAGCACACTTAGTGACTTCAGCCCATCAACTACTAGTTCATGACTGTCCTATATTTTATTATCATGTCACGTGGATTTCTTATGGCTAAAGTCTTTTGTGTCAGAGAAGGATTCATATTGCTTCTCTAGTAATGTTACTGTTTGAACCTATGGCAAGATGCTCTCTGTTCTACACATTCCATGAAGATTTCTTTCCTGTTGGTGATGACCAGGGATCCTGGTTTTCTCTGATTTAAAAAAACAAAAAAACAAATTTTGTTGAAAACTGTGGATTTTGGGTTACTTTTTTTAAATCAGAATTCTTCTTTTTCAGAAAACCAGGAACCCTGGTGGTGACTTTCAAAGGTGGTAGGTTATACTCCCCCCTCACATCGCATTCTTCCTGAAGAAAGGTTGCTCTATGGACCTATCAGAAATATCAGACCCACAGTGATCTCCACATTTTACCTGCACTTGTAGATTACCTTGCCAGTATGCCCTTTGCCATACGCCCTTTGACCTGAGGTTGCTTTGTCAAGTAGTTGTTAATATGGATATTGACCTGTCTTCTGCACAGAGAAATTACTTCCAAAAACATATTAAGTAGTTTTATTTTCATAGTTAAGAAATCTAAAGGCACAGAACTAACAGTTCAGAGACCCTAACTAGATACAGGGCTGTGTGAAACAGTGTTATGAGACCACCAAATTGGAGTTCTCTTCATGATCATTCTAGATGATTCAATCTCTAGAGTCCATCAGAGCTCAGACTACCTCTGTTGCCTCCTTGCATTAAAAGTGATATCTGCAGAGCAGCCACCTAGAGTCTAATATGTATCTATAGTAATTACTAAACAATTGCGGAAGCCTGTAGCAGATACTGCATTTAATAGAGAAGTCCTTTAGTCACTCCAAGGCACAGTTTCCACTCTGTCTCAGTCTTAAATTGCATGCGATTTATGAGGGTTTTCCTTGTAGTCGGAGAGACTGAGGATGCAAAAGTGTGTGTGGACACAAAGCTTGAGCTGTACACAGCAGGAATGTATATGTGCACAAATAGTTAAAAGAGTCTGTTTATCAGTAACTGTTCTTTGAGATGTATTGTCCACACACACTTTTGCATCCTCCGTTTTACTACAAGAAAAAGCCTTGTAGTTGCTTGCAATTTAAGACTGATGCAGAGTGGAAACTGAGAAGCAAGGCTTGTTTGCTGCTTCTTATTTCATAGGTATGGGGAAGAACAAGACTATAGTATATTTTAGAGATGCTAAGAAAAAGAGTTTGTGAAGCTGAGGGATATGAAATACATATACACTTTTAATATAACTTCAGTTTTAATGAAAACTTCTAAATTTTAACAAAATGCATAAACATCCTAAATCTGTCCCAGTTGTCACAGATGTAACTTAAACCACAGCCTCCTCTCGTTTCTATTTTCTTCCCTGGTCTAGCTCAGTATTATGTACTATTTTGTTAATAATATTGAAGTGGATATTAAGCCAAATATGTAGCTGAATTTTAGTCCCCTGGTAGATGCTCCATTTATAGCATGATTCACATTTGCCCTAGTGCCATGTTTGGCAAATTTGACATGATAAAATAGGAAACAAGTCATAAAGCTATTGCACATTTAATGTCTCTAATCCCCAGTTCCCGACTTGAGACCCAAGACTGCTTTCCTCCCGTTTACAAAGCACCCCAGTGCAACCCAGCACTGGGGAACTGTTTCCATGTCAATGTATCTCAGTGGTGCTAGTGCATGGAGGACCTTGCAAGGGGAATGCATCCCCAGCGCTGGGCTCCCTGCTCTGTAGTTGTGCGATTAGCATCTGAGGAATTTTATACTGATTCCAAAAATCATGCTTCCCATCGTGAACATCTGGCATGGCAAGATCTGCATTTTCTGGGATTGGGCATAAAGTTCCTCAGATCCCATTTGCACAATCATTTTAATGTTTGCCAGGGGCCTTAGAAATTGTTTTTATAGTTATAAGTGAATTAACTCAGTAATAATCGGGGATCCTGGTTTTCTCTGATTTAAAAACAAAAACATTTCTGATTTTAAAAATAACCCAGAATCGACATTTTTCCAGGATCCCTGGTAATGATTACCAATTTTGTTGTACTATCCCAGTTGTTCATGATATAGTCACACTTGTATGGTTATTTCCTCTAGTCTTGAGGAGAGAGTACTTGAATTAATTTCATGTTTTTGTGATGGTGTTTTCTTTTTTTGAATCCAGGTAATGAATTTCTCCATATAGTAAATTTTATTCAATGTATTTCATAGACATTAGGGCTGGAAGGGACCTCAGAACATCGAGTCCAGCCCCCCGCCTGAAGGGCAGGAAGTCAGCTGGGGTCATAGGATCCCAGTAAGATAAGCATCCAATTTGCTCTTGAAGGTGTTCAATGTAGGTGCTTGAACCACCTCTGATGGCAGGCTGTTCCAGACCTTGGGGGCTCAGACAGTAAAGAAATTCTTCCTTATGTCCAGCCTGAAATGGTCTTGTAGTAGTTTATAACTGTTTGACCTTGTCATCCGTTGGGGCACTCTGGTGAGAAAACATTCCCCCAGAAACTGGTGGTCACCCCGATAAACTTAGGTGGCCATCAGGTCACCCCTGAGCCTGCGCTTTTCCAGGCTAAAGAGCCCCATGGCTCTCAGCCTGTCGTCATAAGGTCTGTTTTCCTGACCTCTGATCATGCATGTGGCTCTTCTCTGGATTCTCTCAAGCTTCTCCACATCCTTTTAAATTTGTGGAGCCCAAAACTGGATGCAGTACTCCAGCTGCAGCCTCACCAAGGCCGAGTACAAGGGGAGACTGATGTCCCAGGATTTCTTCAAGAAGCATCTGTGGATGCAAGCCAGCATTTTGGTTGCTTTTACTAGCTGCAGCATGACAGTGCAGGCTCATGTTCATCTTGTGGTCAGTGATGACCCCCAAGTCTTTCTTTCGTAGTGCTAGCCACCGTAGCACTGCGGAGCCTATAAGGGTGCTGCAGTTTTTCCTCCCAGGGTGGAGAACCTTGCATTTTTCAGTGTTAAACACCATCAGGTTGTCATCTGTCCATTTGCTGAGC
>NW_017729032.1:117154308-117155330 GCF_001723915.1 Gavialis gangeticus
CCAATGCAAAGTACCCATTTAATAGGTTGGCTTTTTCCTGGGAGTCGGTTGTCCCATCGGGTTCATCAGGGGTCCAGTGTTGCCCTTGCTTTTCCTCCAGCTCCCCACATATCTGAGAGAGGACTTTTTATTGTCCTTGATGCTCAAAGCTAGTTGGAGTTCAGTTGCAGCCTTGGTTTTCCTGGTTTGCTCGCTGCAGGACAGGACCAGTGCAGAATATTCCTCCTTGGAGGTGAGTCCCATCCTTTGTAGGCCTTTCATTTTAGCCTTAGGAGGTCTGCTAGATCCCTGGAGAGCCAGCAGGCTGCTGTGCCTTCTTGCTGCCTTTCCTCCAAGATGGAATAGAATTAGTTTGTGCATTGAGGATCGCTCCCTTAAGGAGCAACCACTCTTCCTGAACCTCCCTCCCCCTGGGGTCATGGTCCCTCACTGACAAGTCTTCTGAGCTTGTCAGAGTTGGATTTCCTGAAGTCAAGGACTTCCGAGTTGCTGACTGATTTTCCAGCTTTACGGTGGTTGGTGAAGGTGATCAGCTCATGGTCACTGTCACCTAGCTTCCCATTGATCACTAGGTTGCTGATTTTAGGTCATCCCCAGTAGCCAGTACAAGGTAGAGCAGTGCTTTACCTCTTGCATAATACAATATGATTTCCACACAAAAAAGTTATACTATTCAGTGGATTTCTGAATTATGTCCAGTTTTCTTAAATGTTTGTTATAAGAACATTTCTAGAGAAGACATCGAAATTACTAGTAAAACAACAGAAAACTATTCCAGTAATCAAGCAGTTATTGTTGAACGTGTTACTTATGGACTACAGCATTTAAGCATTTGTTTTAGGAGAGTAGTATTTCAGATTACATATGTTCTTATCTCTAATTTATGTGCCAGAGCTAATGGATATGTCTGATAAATTTTGTTTTTCAGTAGTTGACCCTACTGAAACAGCTTTTTTAACTCAAACTGATAATTTAAATAGTGTGTGTGTGTGTGTGTGTGTGTGTGTGTGTGTGTGTGTGTA
>NW_017729032.1:117160330-117164141 GCF_001723915.1 Gavialis gangeticus
TAATCAAGCAGTTATTGTTGAACGTGTTACTTATGGACTACAGCATTTAAGCGTTTGTTTTAGGAGAGTAGTATTTCAGATTACATATGTTCTTATCTCTAATTTATGTGCCAGAGCTAATGGATATGTCTGATAAATTTTGTTTTTCAGTAGTTGACCCTACTGAAACAGCTTTTTTAACTCAAACTGATAATTTAAATAGTGTGTGTGTGTGTGTGTGTGTGTGTGTACAGAAGCAATGGGAAGCACAGCACAGCTCTGTCACTGATATGCACTGGATTGGATTTCTGTGGGTTGGATTAGAACTGAGAGCTGCAGGTTGGCTACCATTGGCCAAAACCAGGGTATATTGCCTCTCTGGGGCTATTGATAATTTCTGTTTGTTTAATTTTATTTTTCACCTACTTCACTAGAAAAACAAGTTTGTTTTTTTTCCTTGGATCTAGGCCAAGGTGGCTACCTTCAAAGTCTTTTTAACCTACCAGTTTTATCTTCCATATGCGTATGTGCTGGGAAAAGCAGTTGAAAGTTTTAGCAGAGTATCATTGTCACTATAATTTTTATACAATCAATTTAGCTTTCTTTTTACTACAATCAGTACCTGGTAGATTGTTTTCTCTTCTCCAGGCAATGTTTGGTGACAGTATCTGTACTCATTCTCTTAATTGTCTCAGTTGTCTTCTATAGTGCTGAGCTTAAGACACTGTCAAGTATACCTGAGGCCTCTAGTTAGTAAAGCTGGTTTTAGTCCCTTTTCCTTTGAGTGCACTCAGTGTCTGAAATAGATGTCATCTTTGAAGCAAAAACAGCTCTGACAGTGTTGCAGCAGAGTTGATCTTTGTCACTGCTTACTGACATTGCCAGGGCAGTTCTCTCACAAAGTCAGGCCACTGCCTTTTCTGGGGCTTCAGGAGCCCATCTTGTAGGAAAAGATCCCTAGGCCATGCCCTGACTTGGAGTGTATGTCTGCAAGCAGGGGAACCCCACCAACTTGCAGACACTTCACCTGTGTTGGGGTGTGGGGGGATTCTCACAGCACCTTTCTGCAAGCACAGAAGAAGATAATTCGCATAGGGATTCCCCATTCGCAGACCATGAATGGCAGTGGCATATGCACACCCTCCCAGGATGCACCTGGAAACAGATGAGGGAACCCCTGGGAGTTCCCCTCCCTATGCTTGGGTTGCCAGGAGAATCTCTTGCAGGGATATAGTTGCTCCCCAACTTGGGGTGCACTTCTGCAAGTGAGGAATCCCTGCTTGCAGATAAGTGCCCTATATTAGGGTGAGGCACCCAGGTTCATTGTCTTAACAAGATTTGCCCCTGAAGCCTAAGGAGCTTCTGCTGTTGGCTGCTAGCGTGTGAGCAGTGACAGACCTCCCACACTCTCCTGCCATAAGTAAACAGATGGCACAAATTA
Organism: Gavialis gangeticus; assembly: GCF_001723915.1. Classification (NCBI taxonomy): domain Eukaryota; kingdom Metazoa; phylum Chordata; order Crocodylia; family Gavialidae; genus Gavialis; species Gavialis gangeticus. Next base: position 117,161,751 of record NW_017729032.1, read on the forward strand.
CGACGGTCACTGCAGTCACAAAATTTAAGCATTTGTGGTATGGTAAAGGGTTAAGGCATCTGCTTGCTTTTCTTCTGGCCTGCCTTAATTTTCATGGTGGCACAAAGTCAATGTCTTTGCAGCAAGTGATGGTTTTAAAATCGTAATTGAGGAAAACCCTCTTAACAAAAGAGCCAGGTTACTGCTGTCTTTCCATTTTGAGCCTACCTGGTTCAGTTTTTTTAATATAAATCAATTAAATAGTTTGGGGGAGGACTTTGTTCCCTTGAGATAAGCGTAGATCAACATGAACTAAGCTTACATTAGGAGATTTTCTGGAAACTAAAGGGTATGATGATCATCCTACTAAATAACCAGAGTGCCTTACGGAGTGCACATTGCTGTGTTACTCCATAACTTGTTTCAGTGTTATTACCTGGTAAAAAATATCTTGCATTTGAAGGCTTGTCTAACTTTATCCCAATAATGCAGCCGATCCAATAAAAGATGTCACTAACAAAAATCCTTGCCCCTCAATCTATTGCACACAATTCTGAACAACTCCGGAATTGTGCTACCTGCCTCTAGTTGGTGCTACTCTGTTGAAATTGGTGAGATCACTTAAACAGCTCTTGTGTGGCTAATTGTGTATGGTTACTACTTGTGAATAGACACTACGAGGAGCAGGGAAAGAAATCTCCTAGCATAATCTTGGGCTTCTAGGAGATATATTAAAAATAACAAAACCTTAAAGAAGAATGTTCTTTTAAATAAAGAGTGTGATTTTAAAAAAGAGTTGAAAATAGGTATTTAATATTAATGTTTCTGAACCTGGAATCTCTTCCCCCCCCCCCCCATGGCACCATTAAATTTTAATTTTAATTTATACCTATTACCATCACAAATTTACTTTCAAGATGTTTAAATGCTTTGGTTGTTTACAGTGAATCAGCTCTGAACCTTATTTTGCAGAAGGATATGAATGAAATCATGCAAATCATTTAGACATTTTTAATGTAGGTTTATAAAGAATATGTTGGTATAAACAAAATACAATAATTATATCTCATAATTTATTATGAATTGGCACAAACTGATTCTGTCATCTGCTATTAATAGATTAGTATTTTCTTTAAGTACCAAAGATGTACGTATTACAGACAATTAAAATAAAAACTGGTAAACTACCTTAAAAGGCAACTGGAATATCTTGTTGTGTTTTCTTTGTCATTTTTTTTGTTTTATAAGGTGTTCTTTTGTTTTATGGTAAGCTCCCCTGAGCCTTTATTGGGAAGGGCAACAGGTAACTCAAAATGAATAAATAACTAATAGTATTGCATTGGATTAAAGGGCTGGAAATGATGGAAAGGTCACTGAGTTCATGTCTTGCAATCACAGGCATCCCATTGCCAGCTAAATCTAAATTACAATTATTTTTAAATCCAAACTTCTCTTTTCTCTATAATGATGAATGTGTTGTCACTAAATGACTGAGGAAACTAAATGTAAAGTATACTTTCTGGCTTCTCGTTACATTTGTTTGAGCTTTTTTTTAATTAAAAAGATATCATTGTGAAAAGGCTGTAGCTAGTTGTTGCAGTGTTTGAACAGCTGGTGGCTCCAATGCTTTGCAGTGTCACGATGCATAACACCAGAACATGATAGGTGTACGGAACTATAGGGAGAAAAATTAATTTTGGAATTACACAGAAGTTTATGCTGAAAACCAAACAAATGCTTCAAAAATTTTTTTAAAAATGTTTCCTTGTAAAACCAATAGTTTGTTAACATATGTTAACATCAAGAAGATTTTACTAAGTAAATCAAATGAATATATCAACTTTGTATTGAAAAATGGAACCTAAAAATTTGCTATTAATTTACAAATGGCTTGTGATAGGGAGATGTGCTTTCTGAACAGCCACTGTTTACCTCTGTCATTGCCCAGATAATGGGGGATGGTCATGGAGTGGCTGCTTGAGATAAAGAGGAAAGTGGAGAATATGAAGAATTTAGGGGCCACATCAATTATTAATTAAGCTAGCTGAAAAGCATCGTGGAGACTTGTTTTTAGTTAGCTTGTGAAGTTATGGATAACTTAGTCACTGGAGTCTGACACAGCAAGTGAAACTTGAGTAAAGATTATGAAACCAAAGAAAAAAATGGCTCTAGCCTTTTCTTGGAGATATTGAGGACTAAAATCTGCAGGCAAAAAAAGTAACATTGTTAGCAATTTTATTTTTAACCGGGGGGGGGGTGTAAAGAATTGTTTTCTGTAAGGAAAACCATTTTTGGTTTTACCTACTGAAGTCAGGTATTTCTGGGCTGTTTGGCATTAACCTTTGTATTTCAGAGCTGTCATGATGCTTTATGGGTTTTTGTTGTTGTTTTTTTTTGGGGGGGGGGGGGTTT
>NW_017729032.1:117164239-117170001 GCF_001723915.1 Gavialis gangeticus
CTATGGCTGGGCTATCTTTTCCATGATGCACTGCAATCTCTTCTCTGGCTGAACTTTCACGATTCATTATAGTTGTACATGTTTCTTATGAGGGATGCTTACTTGCAGGTGGCCTGCCCAGGGTGATTAGGACAACCTGGAAGGGCACAAGTATAGAAACTTGCATTCTAGCTATACCAGTGATTCTTAACCAGGATGCCACAAGATTCTTTTAACGGTGGTATATAGCAGGACTTTGCAATATTATCACTGTCAGCGTCTACAGATCATTCATGAGATAAAACCCAGAGATTTCATTAGGAATATATAATGTCAAAACATTCTGACCCTTCATAGTCTTTCTGAGTTCTTTGTAACAGAAGAATTACTTTTATTTTTTTTTCCCATAGTCTAAAAAAAATAAGTGAAAGCTAAGTGCTGAGGCATGCCTTGAGTTTGAAGTCGAGAATCAGTCAGCTGCTGCTACACCGTGGATTAGCCAAGTCTATGAGTTGGGAGCTTTGGATCTGGAATTCTTAAAGAATTTTTTTGCTCTTTCTGTGTCTTGTAGGGAATCTCTCTGTTTTCAGTATTTGCATTAATATTGGATACACATTTTGAGGTTCTTTGTCAAAATACGCCACTGAATCATTAAAGACTCCAAAACTGTCAAGATTCCAGATCTCACAAAAGTGAAAAAATGCCTTGCTTTCTAATATTCTGATATACAATATTGCTATAAGCAAATGATTTTGAAAGAGCATTTTGCACATGAAACATTAAATCTGTTATACTCATTATTTTTTGTTTGGTAGGGTACAATTAGGAACCCAATTTCTAAAGATGCCTGCCGAAAGGTAGATGCTTAAACTTTTTGCTTGTGTACCTAGAACAACTATTTTTCAAGAGTCTGTGTAATCAGTTATTTGTTTTTGTGCTTCCTTGTTTTTAAATATTCTGAGCATTCTCAACTTCAGCTAAAACCAAAAGTATTTAATTTCAGTTGAGGCCCATATTGTATTTAAGGTGCCTAGGAACCTAAAATAAGTAGGTAGAGGCTAGATCCTTAAATATGCTCAAATACTGTAATGCCTAAATCTTGGGCACCCTGTCACTTACTGAAATCCTTAGCCCAAATTGAATGCTCTGGGTCTTTACAAAATCATGGAAAGCTAGGTACCTGAGGAAGGAATCTGCAGAAATCAACTGAGCAGTAAAAGCCAGGAGTGAAATGCAGAAGAAGCATGTGGGGCTAATGAAACTGAACAGGTGACCTAGCTATACAATGTTTGTCTCTGGTATTCTTGTCTATGAGCCCCTTCTGGAGTTAGGTGTGTAAGGCTGGCTTTTACTGGAAGAGCAATTACCATATTTAATCAAACACAAGATGGAGGTTTTCCCCCCAGTAAGTTGGGGGGATCCCCTCATCTTCGGCATCTATACAAGAAAATCTCACTCAAGTGCTCAGTAATGAAAACCAGCTATGAAGCTGATTAAATGCAACTGACATTGATCATGACTATAAAACACGTGGCCCATATTGGGCAAACATACTAATGGAATCTTTGTTTTAAAAAATATTAAAAACACACTTATCCTGCACTTCCAAAGCTACACATACTGAATATTCTTGTTTTACCAAAACTTCATAGCACAGAAACAACTACATATATTAAACCCTTAAACAACATGCATCAACTTCCCACAAAAATAAAAACCCTTGCAGAAATCTTTTTCTTCATACAGAACCCCATAGGACAAACAAATGTTACCTCAGTAACCACTTGAAACTCTGCCCCTCCCATCAGTCTCTCTTTTGGTTCAGTAAAACAAGTATGGCTGATCCTTTTCCCTCCACTTATTCTCCACCTTGTCCTCTCCAGCCTCTTCCTTGTCCCAATTGATGTATTTCAGCTTATGCAGCCCAAGCTTTAGGCACTCTTTCAATGAAAGCCAACCCCTTAAACAATCCAGAGGTTTCTTACTTTCCATATGTTAGTTTCAACACATGCTAATAAAACCCTTTATAATGTTTCCTCCAGTCCCTTTGGTATGAGTCCATACAGTACCATCTCTTGTTAACAGGTTTGTTTTGGTTGCACTCAAAGTAGTGTACCCTTTTGCACACCCCCTTTAGCATATGTATGCTCCCAAAACACATCCACCATTTTTTTTCCCCTGCCTTTTTCCCTTGGGCACCTTGATGAACTCATTGGGTCCATCTGTGTTGCATCTCTCTCACCAGCAAGATATTTCTTACAACAATCCCCACTAGGTCAACATGTTCACCTTTTAGTTGTTTACCTGCCACCACTCCACACACCTTCACTTGTCCTTCTGGAATTTTCCCACCAGTGCCATCCTATGTCTTTCTTTTACCACTTGCATCAATTTCTTCTGATCCTTCAGAACCTCAACCACTACCCTCCCTATATTATACCTTTGCATGAAACCCTCCATCCTGATGTAAAGAATTGGGAGCTGCTAGGCCCATGAACTCTTCAAAGAAATCCAGTGTACTCCCCATTTCCTCAAAATTTCAGCTGTGTGAAATCAGGTGTGTGCGCTTTACTTTCTCCCTCTATTATTACCTTGCATACCATACTTGCATATGTTGTGTAGTATCCTGCTCCTGACCAAATGTGCTCAACATGGCCTGATCATAACTAACAGTCTTCCACCAGAAAGACCAGAACAAGATCATGTGGAGGCATCTGAGGTCGGAGCACTGGCACCTCTTGGATTACATCATCGTCTGAGGTAGAGACCTGAGGGACATGCTTGTCACAAGGGCTATGAAGGGATCTGAAGACTGCTGGACAGACCACCAACTTGTGTGCTCAGTGATGAACATCAACCTGGTGTCAAAACACCGGAAAGCCCATAAGGCCTCCCGGAGATGGCTGCACGTCACAGCTCTGAAGGACCCTAGACAGCAGGAGGAGTTCCAAGCCCAGTTGTATAGTGCACTTGAGCAAGTCCCTATTGCTGATGACATCTCCATTCAGGCACAGTGGAACCAACTCAAGTCCACTGTTCAAGATGCCTGCACCCAGGCTATTGGGTTTACATTGCAATCGAACCAGGATGGGTTCAATGCCAGTGATGCTCAGATTTGTGATATTGAGTGGAAGCATGCAGCCTTCATCACCTGGAAAAGCCATCCACGAACTTGGGGAAAGACAGCAGTTTACCACCAGCTGAAGGCTGAGGTCCAGCGACACAGCTGTGACACGAAGAACAACTGGTGGGTGGAGAAGGTGTGTGTGATCCAGGGCTATGCTGACCAGTATGACGTGTATCTTCTTCCAGACTACCAAGACAACTACGGACCCTGCTCCATTGGGGAGAAAAAACCCCTCTGATCACAGGATGGTTCCGAGTTCCTCAAGGACAATGACCCCATCCATCTGCTTTCGAAGGAGTGTTTGGAACTCCTCCTTAACCAGGAGTCCGCTATATCAGAGGAGACCTTCTAAGCTATCCTGCAATCCCCTGTGGTAGATTCCCTTGGCGAACCACCAACCATCAGAGCTGAAGCGGGCCATCCAACAAATGAAAACCAACAAAGCCTGTAGGCCAGATGGTATACCCGTAGAGATCTACCATGCTGGTGTCTTCTGGCTCACATTGTGACTCCACCAGCTTATCCTCCACCTTTGGGACAAAGAGGACATCCCCAGGGATCTCAAGAATATGTGCTCATATACAAGAAGGGGGACAAATCTGACTGTGGGAACTACAGGAGGGACTTCCCTCCTGTCCGTTGTAGGTAAGATCCCTAGCCCACATCCTCGTGAACTACCTTCGTCCCGTCACTGAGGAGATCCTTCCAGAAACCAAGTGCAGCTTCCAACCATCTGGGGACACTGTGGACATTGTTTTTGTTGCCAGGCAGATCCAAGAAAAACATTGGGAGCAAAATCAAGAACTGTTCCTCATCTTCATTGACCTGACTAAGGTGTTCAATTCCTTAAATTTGTGAAGCTCTGTGGACCATCCTCCAATGTCTTGGCTGCCTGCTGAAGTTTGTCACTATGCTGATGCATGATGATATGACCACCACTATCCTGAGTGGAAGATCTGAAACCGACACCTTCCGTATCCAGACCAGGGTCAAACAAGTTTGTGTGATCGCCCCCACCCTGTTCACCATCTACCTGTCCTTCATCATCCACCTCATCTGAGATGATCTACCATCCAGTGTCAGTATCCAGTATTGACTGGATGGAAAGCTTTTCAATCTTGGGTGCTTCTGGGCAAAAACAAAACTCACCACCAAGGACATCCACAATGCAGGACAATTGCTGCATGATGCCTCACTCTGCCCAAGATGTGCAAGTGACCTTAAATCTCTTTAACGCTTTGTATAAGAGACTTATATGAAGCCTGTCCTTGAATGTTGCGAAGACAAAGATTCTCCACCAACCCTCCCCAGGCCAGCTGAACGTCCCTCACACTATCTACATAGACGGGGAGGTTCTGGAGTACGTGGAGCACTTTCTGTATATTGGCAATCACTTCTCTCAATGACTACTATCAATGAAGTCCAGCACAAGGTCAACTGTGCCAGTATCACCTTCTTCAAGCTGCGACAATGTCTTTGAAAATAGAGACCATCAGAAGTCGACGAAGGTCCTGGTTTACAAAACTGTTGTGCTGACCACGCTTTTCTACTGCGGTGAAACCTGGACCATCTACAGATGCCACATTAAGACCCTTGAGAGTTTATTCACCAGTGGTGCTTGCGTTGAATCCTGGGGATCAAATGGGAGGACCGCTGGACCAGCGTGAGCATCTTCCATGAAGTGTCCACTGGCATTGAAGCCTTGCTCTTGAGAAATCAACTCCAGTGGATGGGCCGCTGTGTCTGGATGTCCAAGAACCAACTCCCTCATCAGATTCTCTTTTTCCAGCTCTCTGTTGGCCAGCACTCAAAGGGTGGCCAAAGGAAATAATACAAAGACACACTCAAGGTCACCCTCAGGCACGGAGGCATCAGCACCAATGGCTTGGAGGAGCAGCCTCTGACCGTTCGGTGTGGCACCACTTGGTCCACCAAGGCACAGACCACTTCAAGGCCCAACGACTCAATACTGAGGTGGAACAGCAGTGGCGGAGGAAGAAGGAGACCAACCCAGGGCTGTGAATCCCACTCCCCCAGGCAACAACAGGCCTCCATTGCCAAAGAATGTGTGTATCCACAGTCAGGCTCCTCAGTCACCTGAGGACCCATCAAGCCTGATGGATGTCATTCTCAACTTCAAGGGACTGTTGATGACAATGAGACGATTCCAAGTCTAGCAGCCCCCACTTCCCACATTTCAACTCTAGCCTTCCTTTCTTTTTTTGGCATTCCAGAAGAACGCTTGTATCTTCTTCTTTCCCTACTTTTGCTATCTACTGCCGGGTTACAAGCTGGTGCTAAGTGTGAGAAAAATGGCCCCGTGCCCAGTGCCCCACACTGCAGCTGCTCATAGCTTGCCTGGCACTGCCTGTGCCTGTTCAAAACAAAATGAGGGCAGGGGATACGTGGCAGGATGCCCTGCTTGTGCCCCTTGCACCCCTGCTCCCCAGCCCAGGCTCTGTAGCTGTCAGCAGCTACCCAGAACCTGGGCCAGCTGCAAACATCTGCATCTCTGCCCTGGCCCCCACCTGTGCCTGCTCAGGACAGCCCCACATGGCTGCAGCAGGGAGAGCCGGCCATGGGGCAGGGGACAGGCTGCTTTTCCCCATACTCAGCACCAGCTCATTTTCTGCCATGGAGCAGGGTGTCAGGGCTG
>NW_017729032.1:117170012-117177167 GCF_001723915.1 Gavialis gangeticus
CAGGGCCCAGAGCAGGGTGGCAGGAGTACAGGGTCCCGGGTGTCGGGGGTTTTATGGAGCCGGACCAGCTCCCCCCTCGTCGTGCTGGCACAGCCCAGCCTGGCTTCACAGACCCCTGCCAGCCTGCCCCCTGCTCTGGGCCCCACCAGTGTTGGCCCTAGGACATTGGTCCCAAGATGTTGACCAGGGGGCAGGGCACCTGTCAAGGGGCAGGCCCTCGACAGCTTGCCAAAACTGGGTTAGTGGCCCTCTGCCCAAAATAATTGCCTGTCCCTGAGAGGTCACATTTGTCCCTTAATTTCTCTACCAACATTAACCTTTGGATGTACTTTTCCATCCATTTTTTTGTCTGTCTCTAGTAATTCCATATGCATTCAAACTAGAATCACTTTGTTTTTTCCTTGCTATGAACTTTATCCCTCTTCCTATGTCCCTCCCACATTTCTCTGAATATTTCTTCCAATAATTCTCGCACCTTTTTTTCATCCCGGTAAGTCAATTCCCAAGTCTGATTTGAGAGGTTCTGCCTTCACCTTCACAATCTCAAGTACTACCTTTTCCAGGAAATCATATCTGTTCATCATCTATCCTATATGCCTCCCATCACTGGTTAATGTTGCCTTCATCTGCAGCCTCCACTCTTCGCTAGCTGCTCTTAGAGCCTCTTCTATGTTTTCCTGGCATGCCACTTCTGGTGAGCTGGCCTGCCATCGTGCTTAAACTGCCCTCTGCTTTTCACCCAGCATACTTTCTTCTGCTGCTCCTGCTCTGTCTCCCAGTCTCCTCTGCTCCTGTGTACCTTCTGGCATCACCACTCTCATCCTTGCTGCCTCTGCCATTGTTCCTTGTGTCACCTTTTTTCCTTTCTTTTCTACCTTTGTCTCCTCCATCTGTTTCCAGATCTTCATATGATCTAAATATATAGATTTTTACCACCAGCACTCCCTCATTTGTTCCAATTTCATTGTTTCAGGGCAGCTTTATACCAAAGTGATTACTGAGGCCTGTACCAAAGAAGATGGAGGCAAGAATCTACCAAATTGATAGTCAAGGGCAAAAGATGTCTGTGTTCTACAAGATCAATGATAATAATGTCCATTAGCTGTAAAATATACTCTCTTAGAGGTCTGAAGTCCAGCTGAGTTTATTAAACTTTCAGGCAACCCCTAAGGGGCAGCCATGACCTCGGCTCCATTCTGTCCATTCAGCAAAGGGTTTATAGTTTCAGTGGGTGTGACTTACACCAGTATTTACCTTGAGGCTTGTATGGACAATAAATTCACTCAATGGTACAGTCATTTGCCATTTAAAAAACTACTATTTCAACTTCTTGTTGGGGACTGTCTCTCTCTGCATGTGTGGAAAAATAAACCATTTCCTGAAATTTAGTGTCCATAGACATGCAACATAAGGCTAAAATACCTAGCATGCTCTATTTATAGTTAAGGCATATAGTATCTGTCATCATGAGAATAGAATAAATTTTGACATGGTGTTTGCTAGCTGTAGAACTGAAAATCTGAAGAATTAAGGTAATGTTGTAATAGATATTGGAGTATAAAGCAGATGGACACTGAGTAGCCAGGAATCATGAAAAATTGTGAACAGTATCTTCATACAGTAAAAACATGCATGCATATACTCCACTAACTTATCACCTGTGGATGTCTGGAACCTGCAAGATTGCATGGAATACTGCCATATTAACATGTGGTTTAAAAGACTGTTGCAGACAGCATAATATGTAATAAAGATCTAGTGCAGATAAACTTTACATAATCTCTAAAAGTAAATTATGCTGCCAGTTCTATTTTCAAAAATAAATAAAATCTTTCAAAGTGCTCAATAGGGAAGTTTATGGTTTGTTATATGTTTACTAGTTATTTTAACTATTACTTACTATTTTAAAAATAGTAAATTTTTAAGTTCCATAAAATTGATCAGCATATCAAGCTCTTTCATTTTTTCTGAACAAGGAAGCTGACACTTACTTTTGTAGTGAATTTAGCTTGCTGTTTATATAATGTTATCTTTGGAACATTAAAATGGGGGGCAGGGTTGGCTCTTCATCATAAAAAGGTGGTAGCCTTTTCTGGTATTCTCTTCCACTTTGTTTGCATGGTATATGGTTTCTTGGGTTTTCTTTTCTTTTTTTAGCATGTTGGCAAACTAAAAAAAATTGAATGAGACTTCTTATTAAGAATATTTAAGTTCACTGTTTATCTGTTTACATTGCATTGTACTGTTTGTAGAAATTATAGCCTTCTCTTGTTTCAGTATCCTGTATCAGGCATACCCTCTTAGGAAAATACTGCAAATGTTCAATGCTGATAATGTTTTAATTGAACTAAACAGCTTGGAAATTGTACTAATTAATCAAGAAAATGAGAGATTAAGAAAGTTAAACCAGAATTCTGGAACTTTCCATAGAAATAGTATACCTGGTGGCAAGAAAAAAAAAATTCTTAGAAAGTGTGTTTCAATCATAAGCATTTTGGTGCCTACTAAATAAAAGGCAGTCTAGGAAAACTGCCTTTCCTTCTTCCCCTATATTTTGCCATTCAGGACACACACACGAACAAAAGTTTAAACTGAAATAGAGATGGTAGTTGAGTGGTGTTTGTTATCAATACACTAAAGCTGAGGAAAAGGTTGAGAATAACTTGCTGTCTGTAATGTATTTAGTATGGGATAGGGATAATTGCGTGAAATGCAGAAGGACTTAAGGAAAATCAATTGTCAGAATTCAGAATTATAATCCTGAAAAAAACTCTGCTTAGCTGTAGCCTAACTTGAAGGCACCTAAATGCCATGATCATCTCTGTTTCACTTTAAAACTACTGAGTTGACTAGAGCGGTGTCTCTGTGCATTTCTAGAAATAACTAGGACCAAGAAAGCGGGTGCCTTTTTCATATATAAGGCTAGTTGGATTCCTGAAATTAAGGTCGAGGTACTTTTTTAACTTTCATATGCTTACACAGTAGGTACATTGCTGTGTAATTGCAGCTGTGGCACTTGCACACTATACAAGTTCAGCATTGTCCAGGTTAGCTTATTGAGTGGACACATCTACATGCATACTTCATTGCGCATTATTCAAATATGCAGTAAAATATAATTGTTTATATGTAAGCATCAATTACTGTGCAGTAGTTTAACTTAAGACACCATTTGCTAGTACTGACAGATACAGGTACTAGAAAACAGTACTTTAAACTAATGTGCCCAAGCTCACATGTAGACACTGACTGCGAGCAAATTGCTCCCGGTCAGTGTCTACAATGTGCATTCCCAGTCAGCCCAGGAAGCAGGGGGCCACAACTGCTGCCTGGCTAAGCCCTAAGCTCCAGGGGCAGCTCTGAGCCACATAGAGCTTGGGGAAGCTCTGCATGGCTGTAAGCTGCCATGACAACTGGGGATGCATGGCTGTAAGCACTGCATGGCTATAAGCTGCCATGACAGTCCCCAGAGCTGGGGATGGCTCCCCCACAGGCCCCTAGAGCTAAGAACTGGCTCCCTGTTTCCCTGCCAGCCTGGGGCTGCTCCCATAGTCTCCTGGCAGCCTGGAGCTCCTCCTGGCTACTTCAGGGGGCAGAGCAAGGCAGGAGCAGCCCTGGACTAGGCTGTTGCTGTCAGTCTCAATTCGCTCCTGACCCAGGTTCGTGCAGATGTGTGCCCGGGAACAGTTTAATGCACCTGATCTACTGCACAGTAAATTCAGGCATGTTAATTTTAAAGTTTGTTCATTACCCTTTCATTTATTCTTTTGACCCACTTTTGGGTCCCAACCCATGGGTTGAGAAATGCTGTTTTAGGGGAACATATTCATCTCATTGAACCACATATACTTTGGCTTTTACTTTTCCTCCTGGACCCACATTTTCCTTTCTTGGGTAGTCAAGAGAAGGGTGGTAAGGATTTTGGTCAATACTAACCTGTGGCCTGGTGATTGGAGCACTTTGCTAGGTGAGAGAAGCCTAGGGGGTGAGTCCCTTATCTGAGCAGCTCAATCCAGAGGTTCTAAAGTAGTGGTTTTCAACCTTTTTTCATTTGCAGATCCATAAAAAAATTCAAATGGAGGTGCAGAGCCCTTTGGAAATTGTAAACGGGGATGGGAAATACTCTGAATTGTAGGTGTGGGTATTCACATTAATTTTTATTGTTCATAGTTGTCTTTTGTGGAACCCATAGACATAGTCTGCACAACCCCAGGGGTCCGCAGACCACAGGTGAAAAGTACTATTTTAGAGCATGCCTGTTTATATTAACAGCAGCAGGCTTTTAACATGTCTAGTAACAGCTAATATATGCCTTTAAAAGATAGCCAGAGATGTAATGTTTTTTATGCAGTAGTTTAGTGGCTAGAAAATTTGCCCAGAAACAGAGGGATCAAAATTCACTGTCTTTTCTACTTGAGGATACTTTGACCCACTTCTGTTACCAGATTTGCCCATCACTTTGGGGTGTGCTCATTTATCAGGGATAAGTTTCTAGAGTCTTTGTAATTCTATCAATGTGCTGCTTGTGTTACTTGTGTTTCTATAGGGAGCTGTATATCTCCCTTCTGCAAGTCCTCACCCCCAATGGAGCTATCTTGCAGGATTCAGTTTCAATGGGGCTGGGTTTCTCCAGTCACCAAATCAGTCAAACACATGAACAAACAGATTAATGTGACATGCCTGACCTGGCCGGGTTGACCCCCTCATATGCCAGGAATCAGTTCATTAAGGCAACAATAAAATGCAGTCAGACACAAGCACAAAGGTAAACAGAATGCCTCTGAATCCGACTGGGTGTCCAGCTGGCACCCTCATGGGCCAGCATTCAGTTCATAAGGGCATGTCTGAGCCAAACTGGGTCAATCAGCCTGTACAAGCTGATCCCCTTATGTGTTTCAAACTCGGCATGTCCCAATCTTTTGTCCTAACTGTCCTAGTAGTGGTAGCCTTTTGTTGAGCAGACCCCACAGTATTTCTGGGCTTCACAGGGATCTTTAGCTTAGGTAAAAGAAGCATTGCTGCAGAGCAAGTGGGGAAGGAAAAGTAAAGAAGGAAAAATACACCTGGTTACCACCAGTTTGACTATAGAAGTTATTTATTGCTAAGTATATGAAATATATAATGGTACTAGTAGTAATAGACCTGCAAAGGAAAACAAACACAAACAATTACAATACTACCCTGGTTTCACTAAGTATTTGAGGAAACTTAGCTCAGGCTTAACTAATACAGTTTAGGTTCAGAAATCTATGCCTAGAGAGAAGAGAGCGAGAGCTGGGATCTCACCAATCCAAGGCACTCGGGTTCTAATGCTAACAGGTAAAGTTCTTTGCAGAATCCTTGAAGGGAGACTATCTGTTTCTTCCAGTTTCTTGGGAACAAGAGCTGATGGTGTCAGAGAGATTTCTCCTCTTGAAGCACAACTTTGTTGCTTTTTTACAGATTTTTATACCCTCATTTCAGCTTCTTCAAAGAATTTTTTTAATAGTGTAAATAATTGTCTTTTCTATTGACAAGGTGTTATCTGGTTTGGAACATCTCAAGAAACTGATTAACAACCAGGAAAAACATAAGTTTTAATGAGTAACCAGACACTTAGGAGCCAGCTTGAAATTCTTATGGATAGCAGATATACTGGATGGGATACTTCATTATTTCTTCAGAAACAATAGATAGCTTGCATCAGGGTTTTGGATTTTTACCTGTTGTGAACAAGCCTCAGCTTAGCATGACTTTTCCAGATCTTACTGTAGTCTTTTAACAGACTTAAAGGGATTACTTGGAGCATTCATAAACTTTGTGGGGAGGACTTCTACCAGTCATCCCAGGAAAAGTATGATAGCATTTGTGGTCAGGGCTCCAATGGGCTGGATGCTGTGATGAGTCCTTAAGCATTGTTCAGATGTTGCCCATACCCCCTTCGACTCAGTCTCTTGTCTCAGCATTCCCTAACCTGGCGACCAAGTTTTAGTCAATCAAGTTTAAATAGGCCTCCCATAGTGGGCCCGGGGAATGTATGGCCTGAGATGCCTATTAAACTTTACTTCTGCTTAGTTCTGGTTAGATGAGGTATGTATGTGCGGGGGTGGGGGGAGAGGAGGGTGAAAAGTCATTTGTAAATCCAGATTAGAATTGGTCTGATAAATGCTGAGCTGGGTGTGTGTAAATGTGTGTTGATTAGCATTTGGAACACAGATTCCCCATCATGCAGTTCTCCCCTGCTTTTCTGATTCCAAAATTCACTGCAGGCTTTCTGTTCTCCATCTCCCATGTAAGTGAATTGTCATCTGGTTCCATGTCAGATGCAAATGAGACCTAGGGCAGTTCTTCATTCTTGTCACCCTTGTCTGGAGAGTTTTAGGTGCATCTCCCACTGCATCTTCATCGTCTTTCATAATCAGTTCTTGTTCAGGTAGAGGTGGGGAGGGGGGTGGAAATTCTTTGTGAGTCGGACAGGCTGCGTCCTGTGTCAGGGTTCTCCAAGAACATGGAGCTGAGGGGTAACACTTCCCAGAAGCTTGTTTGAAGTGTAGGCTTCTCTGAGTTGAGAACACTTTCCACTTCTGTTAACATCAGGCCACTGTACAAAAAATAATCCAGAATTTCTTGTCAGAGAGAGAGCACAAAGATAGCATGAACATAGCGTAGGAGCAGTGATGTAACTAGGGTAGAGCAATGGGGGCAATCGCCCCAGGTGGTGATGGGGGGTGGGAGGCAATAAAAAATGGTTTTCCTGCAGCATCAGAAGTTGCTGCTGCCCTTGTGTGCATCCTGGATGTCTGACCACATTCTTACACTGCTACCTTATATCTGGGACAGTCAGCTATAGGCTGACTCCCTGCAGGTTCTATAAGAGCTATAGGCTCTGCTTCCTGTTTTTAACACTGTTTCTTTCCATTACATTCAATGACTATTGATTGTCTCTCTCCCTTGCATTCAAATGTAAAATTAACAAAGGGATTTTTTCCTTTATCATATAACCACAATCATATGATCAGAATATTTCACTTAATTTTACATAGTATACTACTATACATACACTGTACATACGCAATCCAAGTAACCAAGGCCTGAAATTATTTTATACTTGTACCTAAATGTTACCTATTAGTGCTTTACTCTCTCAGTTAAAAAAAAAAAAAAAAAAAAAAAAAA
>NW_017729032.1:117177491-117179480 GCF_001723915.1 Gavialis gangeticus
TATTAGTGCTTTACTCTCTCAGTTAAAAAAAAAAAAAGAAAAAAAAAAAGTTACTTGAATCAAGTGAGCATTACTAATTAAGCAAGGCTTGCCTTTAAAATATATTTAAACTTCTTGTTTGTTTGTTTGTTAACTAATAGTAAAAATTATGTGCATTTCTACTGTTTTAAAAATTGAATTAAGGCTTCAGATAAAAGCTTGTTTCATTAGACAGTCTTGTTTTGGCATCAAGTATACTGGTATGGGTTTCTGTACCTATAATAATGGTCTACATGATAGTTTAGGATTTGGCATACACCGGGTTTTATTGCAACCAGCATTTTGTAGGGTCTACAGCTAAGGAAGGACCTGAAGGAAAACAATGAGGTAACTTACTGCGGATGGTGAAAGGGGATTCCTTCGAGTGTGAAAAGTAACACAAAAGGAAGTATGGAAGTGCTTGTTTTATCAAACAAATGGGAGATGGAATCTGGCATCATGGGCCACAGAATGAAAGAAGCAATGAAAGAGATTTGGAAGTAAAGACAAGTAACTTAACTTTATCCTCCCACTACTGTGTCATACCAGAGAGAAATGTAAAAGAGTGGCATGTGGTCAAAGACGCACACTAGGAAAATAATTATTCCAATGGCATTCTAAATGGATATAAGTTGGGGAAGACTGAATTTATCAAGTGAAAAGGAAAATTTATTTGAGAAGCAGCTGACAATTATAGATGTGTGAATAAATAGGATATGCTGTATCTTAGAGGCTATTCTGAAAGAATATGCATGATTTAGCCTGGGTCAAAGATGAAACCCAAGTTACAGGCAAAAACCAGCTGTTACAGTGGTATTGTGTAGAGGGATTGAAAAGAAAGCTAAGTGAAGAACTTGGAGGTGGAAAGAACTTTGTTTTAGCCATGTTGAGCTTGAGCTGACGTGAGGAAATCTTGGGGAAACAGGTTTTCGTTTGGACAGACGAAGACTGGTATGGTGAGATTGTAGCCTCCATATTACACGTTTTTCACCAAGTACATCTGGTATCAAGCTGTTTGAATTCTTTATGCATACAACTGTAAACAGGGGGAGAGCTTCTCTCAAATACTTTCTTCATTTACAAATGTTATGAGCCAGCTTATGTTCACTTAGACTGAAATCAGTGGAGTTTCACAGTTATAAAACTGAGAATTGAGTCCAATATTTCAGTTAAGTCAAAATTAATGACCCAGTCTTTTCTGTGCCAAAGTTTTTTAAGAAATTAGATTTAAGACCAATGAAAAACCTTGTTCAGCATTTGAAGATCTGAGCTTCACGTGTTTGGGCTATACTTTATACGTAACAGAAAATCTTTCTCTCTCCCTCATTCTATTCAAGAGGACTACAGGACTTTGAATCCCTTTCTTAGTTGCAAAAGATCTAACTTTTATCTGGAAAAAAATAGGTCCATTTTTTTTAAAGCTGCTAGGGTCTTTTAAAATCATTTGTTATTGTCTGCAAGTATCTGAGCAGCTGCAAAATAAGATGGAACTTGAGATATTTTAAGTAGAAAATTATATCTATTTTTATGTAGCAATAGGTAAGAATATGTATTTCTTAGCCTGTTGCAATTTCATTCCTACAGTTTCTTAGATTGTTTCCTTATCTCTATTTTTTGCTTTTTCATGTCTGCTATAGCTGCTATGTGCTTTCATTCTTTCTTGTATTTTCTTGGGGGTCTGCTTTAATAGTTTAGTCTGCTTTAATAGTTTAGTATTCCTAATCACTCTCCTCATTATGGTTCCCATCTTCAAAAAAGGGAGGAAGGAGGACCCGGGAAACTATAGGCCAGTTAGTCTTACCTCGATCCTAGGCAAGCTGTTTGAGAAACTTATTCTGGCACACATCCAGGAGGGGCCAGTAGGGGACTGCATGCTTAGGGGCAACCAACATGGGTTCATCAGTGGCAGGTCCTGTCAGACCAACCTGGTGGCCTTTTACGATCAGAAGACCAGATCATTAGATGTAGGGG
>NW_017729032.1:117179919-117206120 GCF_001723915.1 Gavialis gangeticus
GTCCAGTTCTGGGTACCACACTTCAAGAGGGATGTGGACAGCATGGAGAGGGTCCAGAGGAGGGCCACTCATATGATCAGGGGACAGCAGGGCAGGCCCTATGAGGAGAGGCTACGGGACCTGAACCTGTTCAGCCTCCAAAAGAGAAGACTGAGGGGGGATCTTGTGGCCTGTTATAAACTAGTCAGGGGGGATCAGCAGGCATTGGGGGAGTCACTGTTCCCCCCGAGCACCGCCAGGAGTGACCAGGAATAACGGTCACAAGCTGGCGGAGGGTAGGTTTAGGTTAGATATTAGGAGGCACTACTTCACGGTCAAGGTGGCTAGGGTCTGGAACCAACTTCCAAGAGAAGTGGTGCAGGCTCCTACCCTGGGGGTTTTTTAAGAGGAGGTTAGATGAACACCTTGCTGGGGTCGTTTGACCCCAGTACTCTTTCCTGCCATGGCAGGGGGTCGGACTAGATGATCTGCTCAGGTCCCTCCGACCCTAGAAACTATGAAACTATGAAACTGCAACAAATGATATCCTGGACCAGTCATCCCAACAGCTGGAGCCCCCTTTCTGCCTACTACAACCACCATTTGAAGGCAGTCCCAGAAGGTATTTGACAGCCGTGTTAAAATATGTGACCAAACCCATGTAGCCAGTGCTCTCACACAGGCCAAGGGGCTGCGTATGCCACTGCTTCCCCAGGCCTTGTCCACACGAGAAACAGCACTGCTCAGTCATGGCAGCGCCCAGGCAGGCGTGGCTGGGGCCCAGCCAACACGTGAGAAGGCTGATGGTGGAACTTCAGGAGCGAAGCCGGTTCCCAGCCTGGCAGGGTCTTAGACCTGGTTTGCCCAAGGTAGCTTCTGGCAGGGGCAGGCCTCAGGGGAACACGGGCCACTCCATTCCTCCGCGCTTCCCTGCGGAGAAGGCAAACAGCCCCCAGGAGGGTGCAGGCAGCAGCCGCAGCAGGAGAACAGCACCCAGCGCAGCTGCAGGGAGCAACAATCTCCCCCTGCCCCCCCCCCCTTTGAGCACAGCCCCACAAGCCGGTGCTCCCCAAGGGGGAGAGGGGGGCAGAGCAAAGTGGCTGCTGCACTGCCGCCCCTTGCCCACCGACCTGCGCAGCCCCGCTCACCATAGTGCCTGGCCACCTGCGCATGCAGCCCCGGTGGCCTCAGCGCTGCAAGTCCAGAGCTTGGGGTCCAGCAGACACCGACTCCCTCTGTCTTGCCCCACAGAGGTCATGCCAGGCCCCCGCTTGCTGAGGCCCCCCCCCCAGGGCTGCCCTGCGCCATGCCCCATTCCCACCCTGCCCCTGGCCGTGGAGCCCCGCGGATTCTGGGAGGCAGGCGGGACGCTGGGAGCAAGGGGCCGAGCTGGAGACAAGTAAAAATGGGTGTTGTCCCCAGTTCATTCTGTCAGGTGTGGCTGGGGCAGCCCCATGCTGCGCAGGCCTCAGGGCAGCGGTGGGACCTGTTTCATGTGATGTGGGAGGTTTTGCGAGCCCGGTCCCATGGGGGGTGAGCAGCTCCCTTCCCTCACCTGCCTGTCCCGAGCGAGGGACCTCGGGCCTCGGAAAATGGCTTGGCAGGCCGCATGTTGGACAAGCTGTGCTAAGGCATATTAATACTGTGTGTGTTGACTGACTTGGGACTAACTTTATTCTCAAGTCATTCTACACACCCACACTGTGTCAATGTGCCTTAGCACGTGCATGTGTAGATGTGCACCTAAATCACCTTAATGCATCTTAGGCAAATTTACATTAAGTTTAGGTACATGTAAAAGCATGTGTGGATGTGCCCAGCGCCTTAATATCCAGTTAGGAGGAGGTATCAAGTGGGGTTCTCCAGGGGACTGTCCTGGGTTTGGTATTTTTCAACATCTTTACTAATTTGGATGATGGGATCAAGTGCATGGGTTAGCAAAACTGAGGTTGACATCAAGATAGGTGGAATTGCAGATACTCTGGAGGGGACGGTTAGGGTCCAGAATGACCTGAATAGACTGGGGAGTGGTCCATGTCGCCCCTTACACTTTGGAGGTTCTCCTTGTAAACATTTGCAACACTACTACATTGTTCTCTTGATCCCGCCTGAAGATTTCGCTGTGATATTAACAAAAATTGGCGGAGTTTATTCTGCTGGTTTGTGAAAAGCTTTACCCATCATTTGTCTTGTTCTTTTCTCAGTCTTGTCATCTTTACTTTCATTTCTATGTATTTCTCCTTGTCATTCTCTTATCTCTTGTCTCTTATGCTTGCATAAATTAGCATTATTAAACTCTTTTTGGTAGGGACTGCTTTTGATTTGTCTTTGCATACTGCACAGCACTGAGACTGGTTTGTGGCTCTAAATTCTATGAAGTATAGCCATACAAAATAATAAATGGAGTGAAATTAAAATACATGAAAACTAGTGTTTTTCCTTTTAAATAACAATTAGTCTCTTACATTTTTTTTATTTTGGAATTTTTGAACTTGTACAAGATAAGGCTTAAATAGTATACTGTTTTAATGACCCTTGTATAATATTTTCCTGTAGTAGAAACAACTAAAATCAAACACAAACTTGGGAAAAGGGGGGGGGGAAATCACCTTGCACAAAGCTGAAGTGGAAACAGAAAAACAAAACTACCAAAAACTGTTTGGACCTTGAAGGGAATTTGCTATTAAGGATAAAATAGGACATGATGTATGCTGAGGAACTGGATGACTGTAGTGGAGAATAAAAAGTGTGTTTCTCCTATAAAGATATGTGAAGAAAACAATTTAGGTTTAATTGTGTGTTCACTAAATCAAAATTATTTCAGCATCTGAAAATGGAGGTTTTGTGGCAATCTTACTGTCCAGCCACATGATCAGAATTCAGCATTCATAGGAAAAGCAAACTGGTATTTAAAGTCAAATCCATCCATGTAATTGTAGCACTGCCTGTCAGTTCATGATCTGTTTCAAACATCGTGCAAGAATATTACAAACTGGGTCATTCCCATTTACTTTGTTCACTGGACAGCATCATGCCTGATATCATTTTCATGTGCTGTCAGGCAGTTCTCCTTTGTTTGCGTAGGTCTTTCAAAAAGCAAAACGGGAAACACTTTCAAATAGGAACATATTAAAGTATCAATTAATTAAAAAAAAGACAAACCCGGGAGGGTTCGTACGTCCGTGTAAAGATTTGATTTTTTTTAGGCCGATAGGCGCCTTTTAAAAGTGATCTGCGCCGCTGGCAACACACAATCTGTTTTGATTTTGAACTTTAGCTAAAAAACTTGCTGTGGAGGGTGGGGGTTGGCCCGCGGGCGCTGCCCCGCTGCTGGGGTAGATGCCCCTGACCGCAGCAAGGAGGTTTCCTTAAGGATGATGAGGTCAGGCGGGGGCGGGGCCTGGCGGAGAGGGGCGGGGCCTGTTGCGCGCGCCGTGCATAGCTCCGGTGCCAGGCGCAAGGGCTCGCACCCGCTTGTCGTCAGGAGCGGGAGCGGGAGCAGGAGCAGGAGCACGAGCAGGGATAGCGGTGCTTTTAGTTGCAGGAAGGAGGGCCAAGCTTCACCGGCTCACTCAGCTTCCTGAGACAGAAGGCGCGTCCTCCGCAGACTTTCTGCTCTGCTCCGCTCTGCTCCACTCCATCTGCAGGGCCCCGAGGCAAACTTGGCTGTTGCATGAGCCAAAAGGCGCTGTTGCCAGCGAGATCACAGCCTCGTCCTCTGCACGGGCGGAGTTGGGGCACAGCACTTTTGGGCTAGACTTGGGACAGATCGCTGAGGTGCGGCTGGGGCTGGGACTGCGGCTGCTAGAAGATGGGAAGCAAGAGCCTGCTCTTGAGCATCCTCCTGTTTGCTGTGTTAATGCCTGGAAGAGGCGAGCATCTGCGAAGCTGCCAGGATGTTCTGAAAGTTTTCCAGCTGCGGAAGATTGGGGCCATCAAGGGATTCCCGGAGACCCCCCGAGCAGGTAAGAATGGGGGCTTCCCTCTAGGGGCCTCCTTAGGGACTTGCCCATGCCTTTTCTGGTCGGGGATGCAGTTTACCTGCACCAGGACAAAGTTCAGTTAGCCCAAAGGAGGCCAAGCGACAAGCTGGCGTTGCAGGGGGGCAGGAGAAGGGGCATGAACAGGCACAGTCTCCTCCATCCTTCCCATCAAATAGGGACCTTTTCATCCCAGCTAGCACTGTGTGGTTTGTGCAGTTCAGGGATATGTAGGGCTGTGCTTCTGCAGCATTACCAGAATTAAGGATCTGTTAAGGCAGCTTTCCTTGGATCCCTTCTTTAACTCATGCTAGAGTGACCCTGGGTAAACCCAGTGGAACAGAAAAAGAGTGTTTGGACAATGATTTCTTCTCAGATGGCTGCATCTTGGCTGAGGGGGCCAGGGCAATATTGTGGGGAGGAAAGGCAAGGCATGGGAGGGTCAGCATGGGCTATGGGGAGAGATGTTGGCCATAGTGGGGTCTTTCTGGTCCCTTACCCTTCTCTTTTTCTTGTGTAAATGGCACACATTCCTGAAACAGGGATTCCTGTCATGGCTTGAGCTTTGACTTTGGTGTCACTCTCAGTGACTAGCCAGTGGGGCCAATGTCAAACATTGCAGATGGGGAAATGTACTTGTCACTCTTTTAGATGGGCCCAATTGAGCTCTGGTTTGAGCCATTTTGGGCATTGTGAGAGATGTAACTGCAATGGGTGAATGTAGGAGGTGGCTCATAGCTTGTTTAGGGATGGCAGGAAAAAAATTAAGAATGAACTCCTGATTTGATAACATTCAATACAGCCATTCATAGCTAACCATGTCTATAAACTGCACCTGTGTAAACAGGTGAAAAGAAGAACCATTAGAAGTTGTGACTTCCTCCAGTGCAACTCATTCAAAGAGCTCACCAAAGAGCAGTTGTTTTGCCTGTTTACGCTATGGGTTTCCTACTGGTATCTGTAGTTGGGACAAATCCTCATTAGGGTAAGGCCTTAATTAACAGAGATGAGTGCAGGTTTAAATTAATACACTCAGTATTTGCATTACATGATACAAGTGTAATGCAAGTACTGGTGGTGAATTGAAAACAAATCTTGCAATGCAAAGTAATGACAGCTTTACTTTCGTTAAATATCTTTGTTAATTTCAAGGACTGTTGGCACAAGTGTGATTTATATGTGGAAGTGTTTGCAGGATTAGGAACTTGGGTACAAAGACTTTTGAGACCAAATCTGAATTTGTAGGTAGCAAGTTCACTATAACCAGTAATTGGGTGTGTCTACAACTTCATTAATGTGTCATTGCTACTGATTAAGTTTAGGACCTCCTAACATGAGGTACTACATAAATGCACAGTAGCTAGCGCTAATGTGCAGTAGCAACGGTGCACTTTTTTTGACGCTTAATGTGTGGTAGACTAATTCTACCACGTTAGCATATTAGCATGGTTTTTGTAGTGACATGCTAATGCACAGTAGAATTGCTCTACTGTGCATTAAGCTTTGTGCACATGAACAAATGTAATGCCAACAGAAAAACAAGTTTTCTGTAAGCAGGAATTATTTCAGAGTTATTTTGATAGCTTTGTCTTCTAATGAAAAGTAGCTGGTTCTGTTCTCCTTTACTCAGCCATTGAAACTGGTAGCATGTTTATCATATGCTTGTGTGCAAGTCCTATAATTTCAAGTTTTACCATTTTAGTAAGAAAGTAAAGCTTATTTGTAAACTATATTGTATGTAATGAGTGTTCTAAGTTTGAATATTTATGAATCTATAATGTTTTCATTTAAATCATAGCTTGCTGTGAAATGTAGCAATATAAATGACACTTTTTCAATCTTATGAGAGAGGTTTCCTTAAGTACTTATTTTTGTAACGGTAAAAATCAAACATCTGCATGAGCTAAATATAACGAACAGAAAATAGATCATTTTTTAAAAACGTATTAAAATAGGCTTGAAATAAATTCCCTCTTAATCTTGAGACATTTCTATCTGAACACAGACCTTGTAGGTGGGATAAATATCTGTCCATTTAATTCATGAAAACAATGCCATTTTTTTTTCTGAGACTTTTATCAGTTGTGGGTCTGTTCTTCACATACTCTAAACTAATTAATGATTACCAAAACATAAGCCAAAAAAACCCTTTCCGATGGTATCAAAAGTCATTTGAGTAGTGAATATTAATCTATATAATGAAACATAATGTTTTTGTCTCCCGGGCAGTGCAGTTAAAGTTCTTGATTTAGAGGCTCCTTCCCCACAACATTAATTCTTCTTGTACCTAAAAATACTTTGCTAACATAGATCTTGGCCATATTTTATTTTGTCTTAATATCACCCATCTACTTTTGGTCCACTGAAACACACTTGCTTTAGACTGATGCTTTTTGAAACATTCCTTTCAGAGCTAACTGTGGTACTCAGAGAGGTGATTGACCAGCAGGGGGTGTGAAACAGTTATAGAGATTACAAAGTTTCCCTGTCAAAATCAATATTAGTACTCTCAGAGGCAGCTAGTAAAATCCCAATATTTGTCAAACTGAATACAAATATATAAAAACATTCACTTCTGAGTATCTATGCTTTCACAAGAATATATGGCATACATGTTGAAAGTAAAAAGGATGTAAAATTAGAGATGTCAAACAAAAAGCAGGACACTTGAAACAAGTAATATTTAAAATGGTAGTTTCAGATGCAGCCAATGATAACTGTAGGTTGCTAGCACAAAATATAAATAGGAAAGAAATGTATTCTTCATTATTTATACATTAGACTTCAAAGTTTAGCTTGTTTTTTGAACAGCTAGTCAGGAACTAGCCCTCTATTTTTCTAATTTTTTTTTTTCTGATGCTGTTGAGAGGTACATGTCGCATCTATTACTTATTAACAATGTTTGTCATAGAGGACAGCTCAGAATTGCTACTAAATGATTATCCTAACACTAAATACTATATAGCATTACAATAGTAACAGTATATGTGCTAGTTGTGGTTGAAGTAATTTTTTGGATTACAGTTGAATACTGGTCTCAGCCCAGGAGAGGTTATTTCTGGTCATGGAAAGACAAGCTTAAAGTATCAGACTTAGGGTGAATTTTGTGTTTCAAACTTTTCAAATGCTTTTGCTTTTGAGTAGCTCAGATAACTTCTAAAGTTCCCACAAGCATTGGACCTGATATTGCATATACTTAACTACAGGCATAATTTTATTCATATGAGAGATTCCTACTGGGGGGGCCTGGTCCTTAATGAAGTGCAGTGACTTTTATTCTTATTTCAGAACAGCATATCAAACCCAAGCAACCTTATGCTCATAAGTCACGAAAAATCAGTTATGATTCTTTTAAGAAATAAATTGGCTGCATTATGAAGTATGTAGCAGCCCTTATAACATCTGTATTTTACATACTGATAGTAATGTAAGAGAAGTATATATTATACAGGGTTCAATAGGGCCTAAGGTATAACTTACCACTCTATACAAACCTAACTGTATACCTGTGAGAAGAGCAAGCATTTCTGAATGTTATGGGAACTATAAACTTGAATCTGCAAAATTCCCAAATATTAAAATGCATTGTATTGATTTCAATGTTTAATAAAAGTTCGTGTAGACTACAATATTTCCGTAAAACAAAACTATCCTGATACAAATCATTATTCAGTCTCTTTAATTGTGATTTGTTCATGGGAATATAAGCCTGTGCTCAATCATCTTGTAGCATACATTATAATAAAAACATTTCCATTTCATTTTAATCTTCAGCTCTTAAAGCACTTCATATTTGTAGTCTGGTTCTATGCCTAAATTCTTCGACTCTACAACAGTTTCACCAGCATGAAAGTTAGGCAATTATATTACCTCATTTTCTTATTTATTTTTTTAACTCTTAAAAGAGCTTTCTCATTGTATGTAATCAAATCCTCAACTACTAAAGAGACTATGATTAAATGTAAAAATGCTTGCTCAAAACCTGACCTTTTGCTTCATGTATTCCAGGTGGAGCTTATAGCTGGATTCAGTGGTTTATCTCCTGGCACCTAGGTTGCTGTGTTTCATCTTACTTTTTCACTGTAAACTAGATTTCAGATCTTATTCCATACTGCCTCCACTCCATAGTGAAAGAAAAGTTACTACCCTTGTGGTAAAAGAGCATGATAAACAGAAGTCAAAATGTTACATTCCTAATGTACAGAGTTCTGAGAAGAAAAAAAATTAATTCTGTGGTACTGTATGCAGGGCTGTCCTGAAATTGCATAGAGCATGGAGCCCTGATTGAAGGGAAAATGTCATTTTTTGTTTTGTCTTGATTGGCTTTAAGCCCAGAAATATGCTGTTGACAACACTCTACACTCATGCCCAGTTACTACTTTCAGGCATGCCAGAAATAGAGGTTTCAAGAATAGGTATGGAGGGAGACATCTAGAGCAGGCTAATTGGAGCATATCTGTGGGTTTGGCTGGATATAGGTGTGGGCATGCTTGAATCTCTCAGTACCAGGTCCACTGTCACCATGGTATGGACAAGAACTTGGACAGCTTATAATCATTATAAATTTGTATGCTAATAGATAGGAAAAAAAACATGACAAATATACATACATTTTCTTGATATTGGTTGAATTCAAATGAAATTGTTCTTACTCACTGTTATGCACACACTCATCTAAAAGTTCTGCAACAAAACTGCTGTTTGTTCTAAAGACTGGTTAAGAAACATCCAGAGCCACACAGTGGGCGCATCTACATGAGATGTTTCATTGCATAGTAGACTAATCTACTGCAAAGTAAAATGTCATTATTTACATGTGCACAGCATTTATTACACAGTAAATTAGTCTACTATATGGCTGGCTGGCTACTACCTGTAGATACAGGTATTAGACTTATTGTACAGTACCACACATGTAGCCAGCTGACTAGGAGCAAACTGCTGATCTGCCAGTTGGGGCACAGGGCTGGGAATCAGCTGCTGGGGGAGAGAACAGTTTACCAGCCATGCAGAGTATAGAGCTGGGAGACAGCTGCCCCAGAAGGGGGACAGCTCCAGAGCCCAGGCCTGGCCCTAGTGCCTTCTGCCAGCCTGGGGCTGGCACCTGGGGAAATCTGGAGCTCCTCCTGCCTGCTATAGGGGTGTCAGAGCAGGGCAGGAGTAGCCCTGCACTGAACTATTCCCACCAGGATCAAATTTGCTCACAACGGATACATGTGTAGACATGCTCCTGGAAAAAGCTTACTGCGCAGTATTTTACTGCACAGTAAGCTTACAGTGCATTAATAGCATATGTAGATGCATTTAGTGGATTTCAAACTACTACTTCCTAGTCAATTGGGTTCTTTAGCATGTTGTATTCAGTTATTTTCCTCGAGTCATTGAAAGCAGCTGTGTTTAATGATCTGGAACAGAAGTAGGTCAATAAAATGTACTTTATATGTACGTGATTAGGAGTCTTAGAAACAATGTTCCCATAGGGGTTGGAGTGGTATCCATATAAAAAAATGCTTTTAAAAATGTTTAACATTAAATTAAGGAGTAAGAGAAAAAAGGATGTATGAGATAATTGGCTAAAACTACAATAATAAATATTTGTTTTATTTACACAAGTTTCTGGGAGATTTAGGTATCTTTGTTTTATCCATAATGGCAAATCTGTAGTGATGGTTAAAATAGCTCCTCTTGCCCACCCCTAAGGAAAGTAGATGAAGGCTTCAATACAAACTTAATGTTTAACATTTTTCTTAACAGAGTTATGTAGAATTTGGACAACAAATCACCCCTCCACCATAATAATGTAGTCCTTTAAACTCTTGGGCCAGATGAGGTGGTGACTCCTCACAATATCCTCTTGGCTATTGATTATCCACGGTAGTATTGAATTTTACAGTTATATGTGTTGAGGAATAATGATCAGCAAAGCATGCAAGACAAAATTATTTGAGCTGTTGGTCTGTTCTTTGTGAATAAACCCGGTAGCAGTTTCTTGGTTTGTCATGAAATTACAGACAAAAGTAATTATGGAATTTCTTTACCCTAGAAATGCTTGCAAGGGCTTTCTTGTTGATTTGGGCATAATTACTCATAGTTGTACGCATAGTTCAGGAGTAGTAAGTAATTGGAGTTTTGCAACCATCTTTCTATGGATGATCCAGGATAGCTTTAGCTCCATGAACATCACAGGTAAGTAGAAGCGTCTTTTCCATGTCATATCAAGCTAGCACATTGTTGGAGGACTTATGCCATTTAGTCTGTTTCTCCATTGTAAAGGCTCATCAACCATGACTTTGTATTTTAAAAAGAAATAACAGAAGTTAAACAGCCCCATAAAGACTTGCAGTTCCTGCTTGTTCTTGGGCATTGGAGCTCTGTGAATTGCCTCTACTTTTGCATTAGTATGGTGACTTCTATTTTTATCAATTTAGAATCCCAGGAACTCAACAAGAGGTTACCCCCAAAACATACTTCTCTTTCTTGAGTTTTAGGTCAGCACTGTCAGTGTGGCTAATATTTCTTGCAGTCAAACAGTTAATTTTTACATGGCCTGTTCTCAAATAAGGACATTTTCAAAATACGGCATAATTCTTTGTTGACCTGTGAGTAGGTCTTCTATAAACCTCAGGAAAATTCCTGATGCAATGCTAATTACAAATTGCAGGCGCTTGGCTCCAGATTGCTCCTTGGTGGCCAATGATCATCCACAAGAAGTTGTTTCATAGTAGCTAGGGTCAGGAGGGGCCTGAATAGATCATCTAGCCCCCCCCCCTGCCACAGGCAGGAATGAATGCTGGGTTCACAAGACCCCAGACAGGTGATCATCCAACCTCCTCTTGAATTTGCCCAAGGTAGGGGCGAGGACCACTTCCCTGGGAAGTTGGTTCCAGATTTTGGCCACCCTAACTGAAAAATATTGCCTTCTGATCTCTAACGTAAACCTATTCTCCATCAGCTTATTACCATGTTGATACAATTGTGCCAAGTTCACTTTCCCAAAATCTTCCTTCCAGCAAGAGTGTCAAGGAGATGGATTATAGCTGGAATTTGATAGGTATGTTTCTGCTGTGGTTTGCTTAGTGGACAGTTTTTTTGCTCATATTTAAACATGTCAATTTGGCTTCAAAACTGCTTCAAGAGGAGTGGACTGTAATGGATTTACCACTGTTTCTAGGATGCCTTGTTAACCAGATCCATCACTGCATTACTTTTTGGACAGAGGGCAAAAGCAACACAACATGGCTTTGTTTTAATTGGTGCCACGGTCAGATCCAACCTGTTGGTGAGTGTAAGAGGGTTTTCACACCTATGGCCTTCCTAAACAGGTTCTCAGCTGGTCTCAGCATTAAACAGAGTATTTTCCAGGCTGGAGTTTGCTTCTTGAGCAGTCCCCCATCTAGCCCCAGCGATAAACAGTGTCTTCAAACAAGCAAAGCAAACAAACAAAATCTTATTGTTCTATCCGGGACACTAGGATGGGTCCCCTGTGGCCCTGCATGAGTATTCTTGCCCTTCATCTAGTTCAGCAGTTGAGCCCATCACTGTTTCTCCCATGTTTGCACTCCCTGTGGTTCTGATTTCTGGAGTTTTTTAATTCTCCATCAGTCACTCATTGGCAATTTACAGCTGCTGCTACTCAGTCAGTCTGGCTGATTCCCATAAGGGGACAGGCCTCCCTGTTACAGTAGGCCTTTATACACACTTAGCCCATCTTCAGAAAGTTTACTCAGAATCTGTAGGACATTCTAAAGGGCGTCTTGGAGAATATCTTGAACTATTCTCTACTTAGTAAGTTTCTTTGATGTGCTTTAGCAATTATGAAGAGGAAGACCCCTCAAATCCTTCCTGTAGTGGATGCTGATACAACATTTTCCTTTTTAAGTCAACAATTTGTTTATTTTAGTCAAGTTTTGTTTTGCATGAGCCAGTAGGAGGACAAATGTGAGGCCATAACTATTTATGTTTCTCTGAAATTAAGGCAAACTTATTTGAGTCTTCTTTCGTGACACGAGACACTCTGGAGCCTAACTTGTGTAGGTCATCTTCTGTAGGGCAGCACTCCTACACTGTTGATAAAACTAGTTGCATAGACATCCGTGAGGATTCCACTGGCACATGGGAGGAGGTCACATTCAAATCATCCACAGTATTTGTGGCAACTGGAGGTGTGTACCCTCCTTCTTTGACTTCTTTCCAGATGGCCTAAATTTCTGATGACAAGCATGTTCAAAGTGATCCTTGCGCTTGTATTAATGGCATTTGGCATCACAGAAATGGCATATGTTGTGTCTGTAGCTTGCACCTCAGCTATGGCAGCTTTCCAGGGATGGAAAATTTATTTTCTTATGAGCTGATGGTAACTTATTTGCAAAATATCTTTTAGCTTGCTTTTTATGAGTCTCAGTTGATTGAATTTTCACAGAGAACTCTTGGAACTCTGTTGAATGGAGATACATGAGCAATAGGGCTGTGCAAAATTTTGCTGGCAGTTTCATTTTGACACTGTTTCAACTCATTTTGGGCTCAAAACAGTGAAATCGAAATGAAACAGAGAGCTTCGAAACAGCCTCGAAACGAAACGAGGCAAGTTGAAACGATTCAAAATTTTCTAAACACCTCAAGTTTTGAAGCTCAAGCTGGGCTTGCCTGCAGGGAAACAGAAACTAAAGTAAGGAGAAGGGGGAGGCGGGAGGACTGCTCTCATTATTGACTGTGTAGCTGGCCAGTGACTAACATCCTTTCCTGAGGTCCCTTCCAATCCCAGTGATCTGGGGGAGGGATGGAAAAATTGTATAAAAGGCAGCATTATTTGAACTGCCCTGCTTTCTGCCTTGGTCTCAGTTGAGTGAGAGCGCACCTTAACACACACACATGGGCACCCACCCATGTCATGAGTTTTGCCTGTCAGCAGCCAGAGGTGCAGGGCAAGAAGCCCCTACACCCATCTCCTTGAAAGCTGGTAGGGTTTGTGGTCTCGGCGGGCTAGCAAGCCTGCAACTTTCACCATGCTGCATCTTGAAACACACAGCTACCCATGTTGCGAGGTTTCCTTGTCCGCAGCTTAAGGTGCAGTTTCCCCCAAACCCCTGCACCTATCTCCTTGAACCTTGGCAGGCTTTGTTGCCTCAGCAGGGGCTAGCATGCCTGTAGTTTTGCTGTGGCTTAACACATATACATGACATGAGTTTTTTGCTTTAAGATTTTGAGGTCCAGTTTCCCTGAAACCCCTATACCTATCTCCTTGAAACATGACAGGCTTCATGCCCTCAGAAGGGGCTACCATTCCTGCAAGTTTCATCCAGATCAGGCCAGAAATAACAAAGTTATAGGCTGTTTCGAACTTGCCCATTATAGCCTATGGGTGAGATGTTGAAACAGCAAAACTGTTTTGACGAATCAAAGTGGAACAGTAGTTTTGAATCAAAACGAAATTCAAAATGAAACACTGTTCTGTCAAAACCTTAAAATGTAAGTAGTAACAGAACAGTGCTGTTTCCCACAGCCCTAATGAGCAACTGCTTTTCGAACAATGATGAATTTTAAGTTTTGCTTTGTAAGGATTTGTGTTGCAGGTATAGGTCTTCAGGGAGTTGTCAGTGTTCTCAGGGGAG
Organism: Gavialis gangeticus; assembly: GCF_001723915.1. NCBI lineage: Eukaryota > Metazoa > Chordata > Crocodylia > Gavialidae > Gavialis > Gavialis gangeticus. The sequence goes on from NW_017729032.1 coordinate 117,193,487, forward strand.
TCTCTGTCAAAGGTATTATGTGATTTATTCAGGGTAGGTGTTACCCCTCAGTTTCGATGATCTGTGCACATGTTGTCACAACAGCATCAGTGATTCTTGCAATAGTGAATGCTTCATTATTACAAGAAAGACACTTCAGGCACTGGTTCTTAGTGACAGAGAGTTTGGCCGGTTTTGTTTACAAAAGAAGACTAGACACTAAAATCCAAAACCAGTTTGTGTGTGCGCTAGCCGAGTCATTTTGATCCATCCTTTGACTTCAGAAGGATGACTCCTTGTATGTTTGGCTTGTAGATAGTTTTAGTTTTGTTGAAGAAACTACATGTGCTTTGGCTGTCGCCAGACTGAATCCTTTTTGCTTTGTCTTTCCACCACTTTTCTTTGATTTTTCTAATCTTCCTTTGTGTTTCAGCTTTAATGTGGTAATAATTTTGCTTCTGCTTGGAGCTGATGCCATTCTAGCAAGCTTTGAAGACTTTCCTTTTTTGTCAATGAGAACTTGAATTTCCCTATTCTTCTCAATGAGCCAGTCTTGATGTTTCTTTATGAAGAAGCCTAGGGATTCTTAGCATGCCATTTTTGAGGCTCTTTCAGGGATAAGTGGTGTCAAGATCATCAGGGAGGCTCGAGAGTTTATTACTGCTGCAGAAGATCCCTTTTACCAGAACCTTTTAAGAACTTGCTATTGAACCTCTTCTTTGATAGCTGCTTTTGTTTACATCATTTTGGAGCAACACAATGGACAATCAGATGATCCACCCAGCAGTCATCTGTGCTGGTCATAGCTCTGTTGATACAGATGTTGCAATGGTCCTGGGCATGCACTATGATGTAATAAATCAGGTGCTAGTGTTTTGAATGGAGATGCATCCATGATGTCATACATTTGGTGCTTTGATGGATAAGGAATTTGTGATGATGAGATTTGTGTTAGGAACACTAAGAGAGAAATTCCATTTGTGTTAAATTTCCCCGAGTCTTCCTTTACAAGTGTGTATGCATTGATCAATGGTTGTATTAATCTATACTCAAGTAAGACCTACAGCAGAGTATCATCTCAGACTCCATATATAATTTGATTCTTTAGTACAGGCTTGAGCCTGATATCAAAATCACAGTTCTTGGATAAATGATACAACTCAGCTACCTCTGCTGCAGTCTCTTTGCCTAGAAACTGATTTCACTGGTTGAAATGGAAGTAGTTCATTGTTTTAGATGGAGTTGTTGAGAAGTGATTATTTAGTAGTGTGTGGATTTCACTGTAGGGCTTATTGCAGGGTTTGACTGGGGTTAAGAGTAAGCAAAGAGTGTTAGAAGACTGTGAGCTAATGCCAGTCAGTAGAAAGGCACATTTTTGGTCAGTGGTCTGATGGGCTTCCAGGTAGAAAATAAGCCAATCAGCGCAGGAGGCCTGGGACGACAGCCTGACTTCCATGTGGCCCAAGGTTGCCATCAGCAGGGCAGCCACATGGAATATGTCATGTGTAGGAATTCTCTAGTCAGGCTCCTTGTCCCTTGGAGTTCTTGTCATTTGTTCAGGATGAAGCACTTGAAGCATCCTGCTCACTAAGATCTGCTCTTGGTTGTCAGTCTAATGCATTGCAGGGGTTTGTCCCAGTCAGAACAGATAAAGAACAACAGGACATCCATCTTTATTATACCAATGAAAGGCTCAACTGAAGGCTTCCAGTAAAATAGCAGGCAGAAACAGCAGATAAACACTATGGCTAGGGACAGAAATTACACAGACTAGTATAAACTATCAGAAACTGGTTCAAATGTGTAACGCAGCAGAAGTTCAGTGCACATAAACTGCTTTTGAAATGCCCAAAATCAGTTTAAGATAAAGCTGGATGGATGTAGTATCAGACTTATCTGGTTTATGTTAAATTGGTTTATTGAACTAGTCCCAGATCCCCTCCAGATTCAAGTTAACTCTGTCCCCCAGCATACCAGGGTGCTTTGCACCTCCCCCGCAAACCCCTTTGCAGGGTGGGTGAGCTTGCCTTGGCTCAAGCTTTCTGCTTCTGCTGGGCAGGGAGGTGTGCTCTAGTATCCCCCAGCTTCTGGCCTAAGCCACTATAGGTATGTGGCTGCATTTCTGGAATCAAAAGTGAATGTCTGTTCACTTGCTTATCGGTTCAGTCTACACAGTGTAGACTAACCTGTGAAGATTGAATCAGTTTTGACTAACTGAAGATAGAACTGGACTTTTTGACTGTACATAGGCTATGTGGAATAGTGCCACCGACTGGCAAGAGTGCGTAACATGTATACATAACACTCTTGCACATAACACTCATGATATATAATGCCTCTGATCAGATCTTAAGGCTCTTAATGGATATTAAATCTTGCAAGCCACCTCACTTTACATATCTGTAAATGCTATAAAGAGATTTATGGTCTGATTTTTAAAGGGGGTAAAGTCAAGGAGCTATAATACTTAATGCCTATGAAAATCAGTCTATTAATTACTTGTTCCAAGTTGCATACCATGTCACTAGCACAGCTGAGAGTAAAATCCACAAATTCTAACTTCCAGTCTTCTAACCTGACAACTAGACCCAAACTCTGTCACAAAATTGTAATATATTACATAACTATTTCATTGAAGAAAACGGGGATATTTTACAACACTTCATGTGTTTGTGTCCCAAGTAACCTGACAACATCTGATATCATCTTTTATATCTTTCCTTATATTTTCAATTCCAGCTAGTGATGAAACCTTCAGATACAGCTATTACCTATTGAGAATCAGAGGCTAAGAAAGATCATTTATTGAAATGAATGAATATAAAAGAAGTGATTTTCCTAGCAACAGAATCCAGATAGAAAGATATGGTGACAACTTCTAAACCTGTACATAATATGCGGGAATCTTATTGATTTGCTTTTTGTGTGTAAAAGAAATAAAAAATATATATTTCTTTGTAGGAATGACAATGAAAATTATTTCCATGAAATTGTTTGTAAGAATAGAAATATTGCATCTCTTGCAGGTAAACTTGTACATATTTTCTGAGCATTTGATATTTGACTTAATATTTTTAGGTATACCTCTAAAGCAGTAGTTCCCAAACTCTGACATACTGCACACCACCAATTTAAAATGATACAACCTTAAGTACCAGCAGATTTTTGTCATATAAATTAATTATTATAAATCTGTTAACGTGTACTGGTGACAGGTGGTCTGTGTACCACTGGTGGTATGCGCACCAGAGATTGGGAACCGCTGCTAAAGCATCAGGTAGTAATTTCTTTATTTTTCAATATACAGTATATATTACTTTAAAAAATGTTTAGTAAATTTAGTATTTGGGGAAAGGCTCTTGGAACAGGTCTAGCAACATTCTTTTTTTCTTTTTCTGATTCCATGTTCAAGTCACCTCCTTGTCTCCTCCTGTGATCAAGTGATGAACCTCTTAGAAGTGGGAGATGCAGTTGATGTCATATACTTGGACTTTAAGAAGGCCTTCAATATGGTCTCCCATGATACTCTTATTAAAAAAAACTGGGGGATTGTGGGATGGCAGAGTCCATGGTCAGGTGGGTTGGGAACTGAATAAGGGGTTTGTACCTGCCTGGAGTCATGGAGCCTCTCTCTGGTGGCCCTGGAGTGGGCACCCGGGCTCTGCTGTGGAGACTGCTCCTGCTGCCGCGATGTTGGGTCGTGCTCTCCCCAAGGGATACTGCAATACTTTTGTGCCATGTCTTGGATATTTTGTTCAGTAATAGGATTCCCTCTTACAGTGGGGCATGTGCCAGGTGTCGTTACCAGTGGATGTTTGTAGGGCTTCACCTACCCTGCACCCCAGCCATGTGCCAGCGTCTTGGGACAGCTGAACAATGATCAGCTAGACTACATTCAGGTATCATGTCCCATTCTCTCTGTAGTTCCATCCCTTGGGGTTTACAACATTTCCGTCATTCGGGTGTATTCAGGACACTGAGGCGACCCTAGTAATGGGTCTGGTCTCTTGAGTGTCAGGTCCCCAGAGTGGCCTGGCTCATTCAGCCCTCCGAGCACTGCTTGTCGCCTTTCTCCCAAGCCTAGGGCTTAAAATGAATCAACCCCCCCCCAGATAACTAAAATTCCAGGAAGGGGCCCCCCCCCCCCCCCCCCCCCACTTATGCGTCCTGCGTTTGATAACCTCGTCATTCCTCGATGCCTTCCTCTGGGCTGGCTCACTCACTGTCCTGGGTGGCATATCCTTTAATTAGATTAGATCCACCCCTCTGTTGGATCCCTCCTCAGCCTCTCTTCTCTTTCATTGAGAGGCCCTCGCTTGGCTCGGTGGATGGTCCAGCAGCTCCCTCTTTGCTGCATCCCCACAGCTGTTTTCCTGCTGCTGGCTTTTATCCCCAAAGGGTGGCATTCATTTGTGATGTCATCCTGCCCACCAGTCCCAGCCACAGATAAAAGTTGCTGATGAACCATGTGGGTGTTCCGCCCCTCTATCCAGCCTGGCTGCACCTGTGGAAGGTAAGTTTTTGCCCTGTTCTCAGGGCTTTTCTTTCTATTGTCATGGTGGGCTGTCCCTGCTGCAACCCACACCACAGGAAGGGTCTCCCACTCCTTTTCCTTCATCTCCCTAGCACAGGGTTGAACCCAGAGAGTGTTAGTGGACAGGTCTGTATCGTCTTGGTGGGAGGTGGTCAGTGGTGTCCCGCAGGGTTTTGTTCTTGGACCTGTGCTGTTCAGCATCTTTAGCAACAATTTAGACAAGGATGTGAAAAACGCACTGGCCAAGTTTGTGAACAGTACTGAGTTATGAAGAAAAGTAGTCATGCTAAGGGATAGGATGAAGATTCAAGCAGACCTGGGCAAGTGGAAAGGTGGGTGGAGCAGAACTGGATGCAGTTCAATAAGGATAAATGTGGAGTGCTTCATTTGGGGACAAGTAACCAGTGAAATAAATATAGGTTAGGAGATCTCTTGGACAGCACAATGGCTGAAAGGGACTTCAGGGTTATGGTTGATCACAGGATGAACATGAGCCGTCAGCATGATGCTATAGTCAACAGAGCTAATAGCATACTAGGATACCTTAACTGATGCATTGCAAGCAAGGGTAAGGAAGTGATACTTCCTCTCTACTTGGTGCTGGTGAGACCCCATCTGGAATACTATGTCTGTTCTGGGTGCCACACTTCAAAAAAGATATGGAGAATCTTGAAAGTGTCCAGAAAAGGGCCACAAGAATGACTAAGAGACTGGCGGATAAACCCTATGAGGAAAGACTGAGTTGATCTGGGACTGTTCAGCCTGGGGAAGAGAAGGCTGAGGGGGGGGGACTTGGTAGCTATCTATAAATATGAAAGGGGGGGTGAATATCGGGAGCTGGGAGAACAATTGTCCAGTAGGGCACCCCAGGGGAAGACAAGGGGCAATGGTCATAAACTTTATTGATGGTTTTCAGGTTGGATGCAAGGAAGAACTTTTTTATGGTAAGGGTGACCAGAATCTGGAATAGACTTCTCAAGGAGGTGGTGCTGCTCCCAGTCTTGGAAGTCTTCAAGAGAAGACTGGACAGACACCTTGCTGGGATCATTAGATCTCAACAGTATTCCTGCCACAGAGCAGGAGGTTTGGACTTGATCTTTCAAGGACCCTTCTAGCCCGTAATTTCTATGATTTCATTGGAGCAACCAGCACTACTTCAGTTGATAATCCCTTACCTTTGAGACATAACAACTTATTAGGATAACTCTTCACATCAACATTTAATAGAAACTGGATGGAGTTAAACTTTCCTTTTTTGTGTGTCTTTTGTTTAATTCTGCCTTGTTCTGGACTTCAGTTAATGAGAGGAAATTCCAGTTAATACAGTATTCCAGCTTGTAGAATGCCGGATAACAGGGTTTTTACTATATTTAGTTTGCCTAAGAATAAATTTACAAATGAACAAGAGCAACTTAAGAATCAGCCTGCCCTATATCCCAGCATGAATATTTTCTCAAATGATGTTCAGGCTGTGGACAGACATGAATCTTTTCTTAAATGTCTTTAAATAATTTTAAAAAAATGCGCAGACAGGAACCATAATACAGGAGGAAGGACTATAGGGTTATATTGATAGTAGCTCAGGTTTAACTTGTCTGTCTCTCTCATCAGTTTAAGAGATTTTTTTTCTTTTTCTTTTTCTTTTTTTCACCTAAAGAGAATCCCATACTTTTTATGGCCCCTTTTCTTAACATGGCTTCGCTAGCCTTCCCTCTAACCTCAGCTGTCTGGGTTCAGGTGAACTTCCTTGATCTATGATCCTCTGTGGGAAATTACATTGGATCTGTTAAAGAAACTACCTAACCCAGGCTGCCTACAATACCTCTGCAGTGCGATGGTTGTCCAGGGTCACAGCCAGGATAGATGGTAACAGAGGGTGAAACGTAGTATGCTGTTGCAAGGAAGTACCTTGTAGGATGGGAAGTATGGATACCCAGAGTGAGAGCAAGAAGGATCTTGGTGCAAGCTGGACCCTCTTGCAGCATGTTTGCATGCAGCCATGGATTTCCAGTCCTGGGACACTAGATGGGATGGAAGTTGTCTCTGCAGCACCTCCACCTCCTCTCCAGAGGCGGCTTCCCAGGAATGTGTTCAGCACTAGGACCAGAACCATCCCTTCCCACACAGCAGAAGAAATCAGATCATCATTTAAATGGATGGCACTTCTAAAGGGATCCCTGCCGTGACTGTTTTGGGACACTCCCCAAAGCCAGTGGTCAATACTACTCCCCTACTGACCAGTAGTTCTTGGACAGTACTGCTCCCCTCCACCAAGTTCCCCCCTATTCTCTCTGTTGCTGCATGTTAAAGCCTTCCCCAGTAAGTTTTCTTCCTATCAAAAGAAAAAACCAATCCAGGCTTTGAGACAAATCACTGGAAAATACTTTTTCCTTTCACTCTTATCTACTTATTTTCTCCCTTTCTCTAAATTATTTTACTGGTATGGCACTTTATTCTTCTTTGTATACAAGAGAAAGTGATCAGAACAAAATATTGAGTATGAGTTTCCCACATAATTAGTTATGTTGTCACTGGATTATTAAACTAACTAAACTATTAGTATACAATTCAATCTTTCTGTTCTAGTTATTTCAATGTAACTTGAGTATAATTAATCTGTAGAATCCCTTGACACCTCTAGGTGCTATGTTAGGTTAGTGACCTGTTGTGAAGAGGTGGTTAAAGTGAATTATGGAAGAAGCCATAGGAGTTGGACTTTCTGGGAGTTGATGCTGATGACTTTTTGAGCTAGGATACAGAGGGGCTACTGTTCCATTCAGATTTAAATCTTTGGGTGCTTTTTGTTTTATTTACTTTTCTGTCTACTTAAATATAAAGAATATATGTTTGATTTGTGCCAGACTGGCAAGAAATACATATGCAGGCAGGCTTATAGATTAAATAAGTATATTATGTTCAGAATTCTATTGTATTGCTAAGATCCGTAAGGGACGCTTTATGGAGTTTTGAAGTATCTAAGTCATTGAATAGTATTTTACTTTGCCTTTCATTAATAGCCTGAATTGAATGCATCTGTCTAAATGCTTTATATGGCCACAGTTTCCCTGTGTGTCTAGGTTTTTCTTAGTACATGCGCTCAGAAGTGAGTCCACCGCAGTGTCATCTTTATGAGTTGGTGGACCTTATCTTTCTCTGTGGGAAAAGGTATCAGATTTTTTAAAGAAACCTAAACCAAGATGTCTACAGTACCACCCTTATACAGTGCAGATGGCTGTTGAGGGCCATAATTGGGACAGACAGCAGTGCAAGGTGAAGACCTAAAATGCTACTACAAGAAAACATGTTCTTAGGTGGCATCTAAGTTTAATATTCCATTGCAATTCAAACCACTGAAATTGTGTTCAGAAACCATGACTAGAGATGTTTGATGCTGGAGATGGTGTAGAAACTCACCTTTTGCTTCATTAACCAAGTGATTAGGGCACCTCTTCAGTGCAGGGCAGGCCTAAGAGATCCAGATCCTAGGTTTACCTTTTTCTGATCCCAGAACATAGCCCCAGAGGTCCTGACCTCCCACATCAGATGGCATTAACTGCAACACTAGGCCACAGGCCATGCAGGCCTGAAAGCACCATCCTGTTGAGGCAAGGCCACAGGGTGGTCAAGAGAGAAAGAGAAACATTGTGGAAACAGAAAAGAACAAGCAAATGGTTACCTGACTGGCTCAGGGAGGTGAATGCTGCCCCAGAAGGAAGGGTATGAGCCTTTTGCATTAGAGTCACCGGGGAAAACAGTATTGGGTGCAGAGAGTAGGCTTCTTCACATGGTGCTCCATCTACTATGAGCTTCCTATCAATGAGCTGAGATAAAGGAAAAAGGAAGAGGAGTCCTCTCATGAAGGAAAGAGCTCTTAAATGATCTGACAAAATTCTAAACAGAAAGGGGTATGTGATGTATTTGGGGAAAGAAAGAAATGTTGATAGCCTGGTAGTAGCAAACCTCAAAGTCTTGGATTTTCTTCTCAGAAAATAAATTATCCCACACATGTAGAATACTCAGCTTTCTCCCCCTTGTCAACAGGAGCTCACTTTTCCCACTGCCCAACCTCTCTTGATATCCTTCTTCTCCTGTAACACCTTGCCACACATCCAGCTTACACAGAAGTTTCTCATACTGTTAACTATTTTTGTAATTACCATCTGTAGTTGAAAGTATTTCAGTGCTCACTATGATTATCACTGATGTCTCAGGATCAGTATAATTGAGGTTCTCGGTTTTGTCAAGGTTTCCTGTATCTGGTGCTCTTGTTTCTTACTGTTATCAGTGCTATGTTTATGGGCCCATCCTGCCTTCTAACCTGGGCCCTTGCTCCTCCCAATAGGATAGAAACTTCCCCAGACCATTTAATCAAATAATTATTAAAAGCAAGATGCAGTGGATCAGCTTCAAGAGGAGGAATAAGGAAGACTGTGGGCAATTCCTAGTCTGTGGCCTGGTAATTTAAAGCATGTTGCTAGGAAACTGCAGACCTATGTTGTACTCTTCCCTGGGGAGGAAGGTAAAAACTTGGGATTCCTGCTCACTGGGCTTCATCCATTGCACTCCCCTGCTCAAATTAATGGAGGGTCTTCCTCCATTTATCTTCTGACATTTTGCATGCAGTCTAATTCTGTTTTGCCACAGAGGAAGATAGAATCCCAGACTGTAGATAAGTTCCCAAAAGTGTAGTTACATGACTACATACATATCTTTTAAATGCATAAAATGAAATATCCTTTAGTGTCATATATATATTTTACTCGGAGGTGATATGTACTTACGGTTTACTCCAGAGGTTACTGGATTAGTAGAAACCATTCCTTTTGGGGGAGTCCCTTCCAGTGAAATCCATAGACTTGTTTGTATTTCCAGCCTGGAGTTCTGAATAAGAACTGCAATGGCCTTCATTACTTCTGAAAAACTTCAGCTCTTGTTTCTATTAATTTAGGTGGACCTCTACATGAGATATTTACTGTGCAGTTGACTAATCAGCTGTGCAGTGAACATCTCAGTATCCACACAGGTACCCCTATTAGGCTGAAGTAAACTAATTTTCTCCACAGCAGGATAGTACTTGTACATTTACAGTGGCATGATGTGCAGCTGCATGCCCAGCAGCAGAAAACTCTAGAGCAGTAAACCTATAAACTCCAGAGCTTATTGCTGCACATTAATAGGCATATTGTAGTTGCACCCCTTAAGTACCGATACACTTTCCTAAATCTTTGAAACCTTTAACATATCCCTTGACCGATACTGAAATGGTTCAGGTACATACTTCATTTTATTCAGTGTTATAGTATTTTTGGCTTTGAAAATGACTGATTTCTAGTCTTAGTTGCCTCCAGGCAGTAATGGCTTTCTACAATTTCAAAGAGAAGGTATAAGCACCATGTTGCAAACACTGTATCAAAACTTTTTTTCTGGAAGCAGGTTGCAAAGCACTTTCCTGGAGCTTACTCCACTATCACTTGCCAATGATAGAGCACCAAATCAAAATGCTTTTGCTATTTTTGTGCAACCTCCTGCAGGTTGGCATTATCCCACAAAGCTTTAAAAAAAATTGATAACCATTCCTGGAACCATGATGCCGTGGCAAAGAAGGCTCCATTCTCATTAGTTTGGTGCTCTATCTCTGATGTTTAAGCTCTGGAATTCTCCTTCAGTGCCACATTTTTCATCTTCCATTTGGTCATAGCAGGCAATCTCCATAATGGTATTCATACTGTTTTAAACTTACCTTAGATTCAAACTTGGGTTCTCAGATAGTGACAGTAGCCAGTTGGAAAGTACTGTACTTGAAAATCTGGAATTCCTCTTTAAGGAGTGCTATTTCTTAGTCACACAGTAGAAGAAACTCACCAGGAGTAGACACAAGATATTTTCCTTTGCTCAGAAGGGGGAAGAAAACTCACTACATCTTGATATGCATCTTAATATAGATGTTTTCCTGGCTAACTTTTGAACACCTGCCCCAAAACAAAGAGTTGCCTAGAAGTAGTCAGTAGGAAGTGCTAAAGCAGAGAAAGGTGCCTCTCTCAGGGAGTTTAGATACTGAATTCAAGCTATTGATTTAGGTGCCTCCATTCATTTGAAATTCACATCAAGTTCCACTTTTCAGATCACCATGCAATGAGTTTCTGAGAATAGTAAATTCATGATGTTTAGTCTGACTTCCTTTGATAGTTAGCAAGGTAAAAGTTTTAGCCTAGGGTAAGAACTTCTTCCCAAGAAGCAGGAGTCCTAGGTTATAAGTCTTTTTTCCTTCTGAGGGAATTTGAACCTGGAGCTACTACTTTCTAGGAGAGCACTGTGACTACCAAGCTATTGAAATGATTAGGTGAGTCTCAATTCTCCTTTGAAGTCAGGCTGCTGAGCAGCTAAGGGTATAAGAGCTATAAGGCCAGAAGGATTAGTGGTTCTGGCATTTTTTTTGGACTAAAGGCGTTTTGAGGTCCAGCTTCAGCTGCCAAATTTTTCTGTTCTTTCAACAGCTATCTACCTAATAGAAAATAAATAAGTAGGACAAGCAAGGAATGTCTATAGTCAGGTGTCTGTAGCAGTAAGGGAGAGAGAAAGCTCCGTTGTTGCTAAATACCTTCAGGATGATATGGACCTTAAAACTAGATCTCCCACTACATGACCATGTGCTCTGACCACCAGAGCTACCAGTTTTAAGCTGAATTTGGTGCTGTCAACATATGTTAAATATCTTTTTTCTACTTGTTTTCTGCGACTTAGGTAGAACTTAGGTGCTTCCCAGTGACACTTCAAATCACAATGGAACTTAGCTGGAGTTACAAGCTGTAGTGTGACTAAATGCTTCTTTTAAATTGCTTCTGAGCTTGCACAGAAATCCATAGGCATCTGAGTACTGTCATTCCTCAATGACAGCACTGTGGAGACAGATGCTATTGCAATGAAATAGATTTGTGCCTGTATATTCAGGATTTAAGTCGGAGGCAAACTGAGAAGAGCTGAAGTAGAAGTGGTATGCTCTTCTGCTGCAGATGATTCTGCATTTGGCTCCAAAGTACTTCCTGGCTCTCCAGAAGTGCACAGGGCTGTTTTACGCTGTTGTGGCGCAGGCAGTTCTGCACATGTGGCAGGTTCTTACAGCACCCCAGTTGAGAACCATTGTCTTAGGGCATTCAGGACCAAAAAAAAAAAGGAAACCTACTCATCACCTACTTTTCTTATCTGAGTTAATATTTCCAAATGCCAGCTGAGACTTTTTAGAAAAAAAATTCCACACCAGGATTCTGGAGTTTAGTGCTAATTGTTTGGTCTCAAAGTCTTTCTACCTTTCATCTGCTTGTTTAACAAAAAGGAGGGTATTCTGCATCTTTTGTTTCAGAGCAGATGTTGAACATGATCACATTTTTCATTAATGGTTTAGTCAGGTTGTCGTCATGTGTCATCTGCAAGTCCCAACTGGTCTGTTTACTATTAAAGAAAATATGTAGTGTTTTCATCTTTTGTTTCAGGGTCAAACAAGAGCTGATACCATTGGCATTATGGTTTTCTTGGTCTGGAATCAGGAATTCTGCTGTGTGTTTTTTTTGGTTCAGAACATTTATCTGCAGATCAATTGAAATGGAGCCAAGATATTGTCAATAATGTTAAGTGAGTCTTGGCAGTTTAGTTTTCAAACATCCCGGGTCTGGTGTTAGCGCTACTTTTTTCTTTTTCTTTTCTTTTTTCTTTCAGAGTAAGATAAAATTATTCATTGGGTTTGCATTTCCTTTGGTTGACAAACTGAGTTCTGAATTGTTCTAGATGTTCTTTAGAAATCTGGTGGATTTTACTGGAGAACAGGAGGTTATGATTGAGTCCATCTCTTTTGCTTTTAAAATTGCTTTCATTGTACTTCAGGACTTGTAGTAGAGATGATATCTTTTTATTAGACCAACAAGATTTTTACAAAAAAAATGTCTTTTAATTGCAAGGTTTTGGGCAAACACCCTTCATCAGGCATGAGAGAAAAGATAGTGAAAGTTCTCCTGGGTAGAAATGAAAGATCCTATGAAATATGAATTCACAGAGGAGTCAATAGATGGAAAACTCCTCTGGTCAGAGTACTTAGAACTTTTCATTCATTGTATTTAGAAGTTTGAGGTC
>NW_017729032.1:117211120-117215597 GCF_001723915.1 Gavialis gangeticus
AGATAGTGAAAGTTCTCCTGGGTAGAAATGAAAGATCCTATGAAATATGAATTCACAGAGGAGTCAATAGATGGAAAACTCCTCTGGTCAGAGTACTTAGAACTTTTCATTCATTGTATTTAGAAGTTTGAGGTCTGTGCTTGAGGCTTCACGCGTTGTAATTTCAGCTTTCACTCACGTGCTGAGGGTACCAGTTTTCACTCCAATTACAATATCCTAGTTTATGGAGTGATTACTCCTTTGCTTGAGGCAATTGCTATGCCCTGATTGCATTTCTTAACAGGAGTACACTAACTGTGGTCTTGGTAGCCCAGTGGCTATTATACTGAATTAGCCATCTTGGAAGTTTTGGTGCATGCATCCCATTTTTTAGCTTTGCGGTTGGAGTATTGCTTCTCAAGTCTTTTGGAAATCTCTGGTTTGATATTTGTCAAAGTATCATCTGTACCAGATAGTTATGAATAGGACACTCCTCCATAGCTTTAAGTATAGACTACTGTTTTAATGATAGTAAAAGGTCAAATGCTCCTCCTCTTTAAAATGGTGTCCGTATAAGAAATGTAATTTAGTCTTTGTCCTTATCCCTGCTTTTAGTCCAAAGTCATCTGTTTTCATGTCAGACAGGCTGATAACCTATCCATATATAACTCCAATACTCTTGCTTTCCAATTATGCTTGTAAAAATTTCAATTCCAATTATGATTCACCAAGAAATTACTTAATCTAGAAATATCAAAAACTATTCAATTTATCCCAAGGTGCCACTGGATGCCCTTACACTGACTGCTGTTTCCCACGTGAGAGCTAAAAGCAATGCAAGTCATTCTTCTTAACTATATATTACATTATTTTAAGGGTTTGGAAGGGTATAGTGTGTCCTGTTGTAATTACAGTAGCTACTAAATTTAACTTTTCTTTGTGATTTAACTCATCTGTTTTGTCAAATGTTGTACACATTTTAATTTACTTCATGTCAACATACAGGATAGTAGAAATGGTGCATTTTGAAATAATAAAATTCACAAAAATAAAAAAAAGTAAGTAGGAGGAGGCAATGCTTTTGCGTATCATTATATTTAAGATATTATTTACAAAATCCATGGAAACTGGAAACTTATATTTTAACTAATAGACTACACAGTCCCTTTAGAATAGGGACTAAGTTTTGAATCCTTAGTAAACAATTTCACTAAAGTTATTCGTACACATCTGAGATAAAACATCTTCCTAAAAGTCATTTTTACAGGTCAACCATAAATAATTCAGTTTTCTGCAGTTGTTTTTTGAGGCCTGAATTTTGAAGAAAGTCGAATTAAATGACCATAATTGTCCCTTCTACTGTTAAATTTTTTAAAAATAAATTGGCAGAAATTGTTTTGTAGATGGAAAATGGGTTTATTATGGGTAAAAAGTAGAAGGCTCAGTTGAATATGTTTCAAATAAGAGGAGTTGTGAGTGGGGCAAGGAATATTTCTCTTAAAGTCTGATCCTTATGAAGTGCAAGCTATAATTGTTTGACAATTCTTTGGTAATTGGAGCTTCACAGACATCTGAACTCCCATCAGTGTTTATGGAGTAATTTTTTAGAGCAGTGATACCAAATGCACAGTCTATGGGCTGAATCCAGCCCATGGAGCAACTTCATCTGATGTGTTGGGCACTGATAGGCCAAGAAATGTGAAGGTGGCACCTGCTCCAGAATCCAGAACACAGGGAGGATGTGTGAAGGTAGTGCCAAAACAGCACCATTAGCCCTGCAGCCACTTGGCTGGCCACCTCCATCATCTCCACTGCTGCTTGCCCCACTGCCACTTTTTCCATCCTAGCCACTGGCCCTGCCATCACTGCCACTTGCCCCATTACAGGCCCATAACCATAACTACTGTCCCCACCACTTTCACTGTCTGTACCATGGATTCAGCCCATAAGAAACCCCATGGTCAGGATCTGACCCAAGGTCTAGAGTGAGTCTGACATGCCTATTTTTGAGTATGCCTGTGCTTGTGAACAGTCCACCAACATCAAGTGACCAATATGGTGTCCTCCAGCATCCCAGGATGCACTATTCACAGCTCTCCCCACTTTCTTTCTCCAAGCAAACTTTCTCCCCTCCTGAACTCTACTGCTTGGGGGGTGGGCATGGTGCTACTGGTCCCAAACCAAATCCCCTCCTGCCTCCAGGCGGCACCCCCAAACCACATGACATCACAAATCCATCCAGCTTCACAATAGCTTGCCATTTGCTCTTGCAGAGAACATCTCCCTTGGATCCTGTCAGATGAGCCTTGAACTGGACTCCTGCTGAGGTACTGGACCTCATTGGGGTCTGGGGCAAGGAGAGAACTATTGCCACCACTTTCAAGGTCACAAAGGGCAACCACTGAACCAGGCAGTATACCAGCAGATTTCAGTTCAGATGATGGCTTGGGGGCACCAGCATGACTGTAGATCCAGACAAAGATCAAGTCTCTGAAGTCCTGGTACATTTAGGGCAGGGATGCCAAAAAGGTCTTTGGGGTAGTGAGAACTGTGGTTACCCATCACAAGGAGCTGTCCAGGATCCTCAAGGCAGATCATGCCATTGTTCCTTGCTATACTGTGCACTGCTCACTTGAGGGCCCAGTTTAGAGCAACAGTGATGAAGGCAGCAACAGTGATGGGGGCAGAGTTGCCTCCTCAAAGCTTCCAACTATTGAAATGGCCACAGAGCAGCCAAGGAGGTGATGGACTTATTCCCTGTCTAGACCATCCAGACCCCTCAAGCCCTGACCCAGGATGACACAGCGATTCAGATGGCAGTCATGGGACACAGGCAACCCACCACCAATTGCTAGCAAGTCTAAGTGACTTGGGGGAGAAAGATGGAAGCCTTGGGATATGGAGGTAGTCATGCCTTGGGGGCAAGTCTAGGTTTTGTGGTATTTTGTGAATAGGGAGTATTCTGAGGATTAGGTGTGGCCATGTAGCTAGGCTCAGGAGTTGCAGTCTGTGCTGCTTGCCCCTCACCCCTCCAACTTACTTGGAGGGGTAAATACACAATGCATTTATGCATTATGTTATACATAAAGCAGGGGACATGTGAACTGATGGTACACCCATTCCTTGGCCTCGAGAATTGTGTGTAACTAAATAGCTATTAAGGGCAGTCAGTGCCCTCTTTGAGGTTTAATCATTTCACACCACCCTTAGCAATACTAGCACTGAGATTACTGAGTCCATCCCAGGTCCTAGGTGAGCTGAAAGCAAAGCTGAAGTCTGTCAGTGCCTTTCCCTTTAAGCTGGATGAACAGTGCAGAAAACTTCAATTAAAGTCAGGTTGCCTGTTGGGACTTGAATTTTTCCTATGTCTTTGGCCCAGTCAGCTTTAGGGTTCTCCCCTCCAAACCCCCAGCCTGGTCCTGGGTGGAACAGGAGTAGGGGACTGGAGCTGGCTCAATAGCAGCACTGGCAGTTGGCTGCATACTGTGCTTGCTATTGGGGAGCCTGGGGGGATGAGGGCCGTGCAGTTAGTGAAGGCTGTGGCAGCTGAGTGGGTCATTCAGGAGCCCCACAGCTCTCTGCTGCTTCTCTGGGTGAGCTTAGCTGGCTGGCCCCAACATCCGGTTCCACCACCACCTGCCCATGGGACCCAACCCTCCTCCTCCCCCTCCAGCTAGGGAACACAGCTCAAGCCTTGTCTAGGGACAGTAGCATCTCCCCTCCCCCTTTTTAAAGTTCCTCCACCATTGTTCAAGTTTTTTAAAGGATTTTTTTCCCCCTCCCAGAGACTGGTTGGTCAGTTTTTCAGGGGAGCACAGGATGGCTGCCTGCTGGACCTGAGCCCCTTCATCCCCTCTCCCCCCAAACCTCCAGGTGGATGGTCCTAGTTTTCCCCCGGCCCACCATGATTCTGTAGGAGCCTCTGTCCAATGAGCCCTGCCAAGCCCAACCCCTACAGTCCCATCCCAGATGTTGGACTTCGTGGTCTGAACTTCCTTCCACCACCTTGTTTTGGGATGTCAACTTTGTGTGTTACTGAGAGGTGTTGATTTATGGGATTCCAAGCACCTTCACAACTTGGAGTTGCTTGGGAAGGGTCACCATCAGGGAGGTTTTCTTTAATTAAAAAAAAAAAAAATCTCAATTTTAGGTTAAAAAAACTAACCTAGAATCCACATTTTTTTTCCATGTTCAAAATGAAACGTCACTAATATATTGATACATATATGTATATAGTGGTGTTTCATTTTAATCATGGAAAAAATTGGATTTTGGGTTACTTTTTTAAAACCAAAAATTGGGTTTTGTTTTGTTTTTAATCAGAGAAACCAGGATCCCTGGTCATCATTCCACGAGGGAGAGGTCTTACTGCAGAAGGTAATGAATTGATGCTTTCACTGCTAGGTAACTGCTGGCACACATTCAGGAGGGGACAGCAGGAGAGTGCATGCTTAGGAGCAGTCAGCACGGGTTCATCAGTGGCAGGTCCTGTCAGACC
>NW_017729032.1:117215608-117216918 GCF_001723915.1 Gavialis gangeticus
GGTCCCTTCCGACCCTAGAAACTATGAAACTATAATTTGCCAGGGTGAGGGTAGCACAGACATGGGAAGTTTCAAGAGCCTCGCTCATGTTCCCTGGGATTGCCAGCCTGTCCTGAGAGCTCTCATAACCAGCTCAAGCATGCCTCCAAAGCTTGAGCTGGCACAATTAGTAGCATAAGTAGCTGGGCATATATTCAGTCATGCTAGCAGTAACCCTGCAATAAGTGTGCTCTGTGCTAAAGGGGTAATCTTGCCAGGGCAATATCTGTCAGATGAATGGAATTCTGAGATGAGGACAGGACAGAGCAAGTTGTGGGGGCAGGAAAGGAGCATTCTTAGCTGGTGATTGCCAGCCACCTGTGGGAACACATGGGGAAGGAAATGTGAAGGGCCAGGTAACTGTGAGAGCAGGTAGCCCAGATTGCACTCATCACAATGGTACTCCATGCTGGTTTGCTGTTCTGTGGAAATGAGAAGGCACACCAAGGACAGCTGTGTTTCCCTTCATTTTATTCAACAATTTTAAGGCTCATCAGCTCTGTTCTGCTCTCAATGCACTGTCTGTCCATTTGAACACCTATCAGTGCTTCAGGGCATGCGATGAATGTTCTTGCACACAAAGTGTTTGCACACACTCTGCCTTAAGGCCATTTCTACTGTCTCCACTCCCCAGAATTGTCCTGGCATGAGAAATTTAAACTAGCTCCCTCACAACATTGATGTGACTGCCGTGATCAAACCCTGGATGACATTGTATTGTTCTTCACACACTGAGCAGAGGCCACCAAGAGCTAGCTGTCTGCCTATAGGTGCTGGCAGGACTGGTTAGAGGAATGTTTGAGAACTCTTCAGCAGACATTTGTGACACAGCACCACCTTTGTGGGTGGTGCTGTGGAGGTGTGGAAGTCCTTCCTTGACTGAATGGCAAACACTGTAGTATCATGGAAGCCCTTTATTTGAAGAAATAAAGTTTACACAGTTATGAAACTGTGTGTGCTTCCGGTCTAGTCCCTTACTGCTCAGTTACCAGTTCACATACCCTCTGCATTGTGCCTTGCATTCTTTCTTCCTCCATTCCTGCGAGCCCCGTCAGTGCCCACTTTCCCTCAAGGTGCAGTCACCCATACTGCAGTTTCTCTGTTATAGCTAGCCATGCCCTGCTTCCCCCAAAGCAGTCCCCCAGCCCTTCCACAAAACTGTGCCTCAGTTTCCCATGGTCTCCTGCTGTACTGTCTGGTCCCCTGCCTCTCAGTATCCCTGTGCCAGCCAGCCAGCTACCACTGTAGTCCCCCATCTCCCCGCCCCCCCC
>NW_017729032.1:117221918-117227093 GCF_001723915.1 Gavialis gangeticus
AAAAAGTTAGTGTCAAGCATAATAATTAGGGATCCTGGTTTTCTCTATTTAAAAAAATCCCCAATTTTTTGGTTAAAAATTTGTAAGACTTAAATTGAAAGAAAAGGAGTAAAAAAATCAAAACAGACTAGGTAAAAAAAAAAAAAAAGACTTGATTGTTTTAAAGAGAATTAGGCAGGTAGGAACATAAGCTCAGATGACTTTCACCTAGGCATCTTAGAAAATTTTCCTCAAGGTGACCTGAAATAATTGGCTTAATTCACTAACCATCATTAATACATCTAATACTATAACAGTTAATAATAGTGTTTAACAAATTAGTTGTAAATGTGCACAATATTTTGATTAAAAAATCAGTACCGAAAATATTAAGTTCTGTATAATAAATTTGAAGTGCTGTTTTTGTGTGTGTAATTAAATTCAAGTTGCCATATTGATACAGCTGGATACAAATATAAGCAAAAACTTAATTATCTAGTAAATAAGAAATATATATATTTCACCCTTTTATAGTGTACTAAAATGTAGAATTTCTAACAATCCAAGTATGTTAAGCTATGTATGTGTATATATATGTGTATGTATATGAATGCAGTTTGTGTACTTCGGAAACATATTTACCAAATCTACAGTAAAAACTGTATTTAGCTGAAAAATCAATATGTTTTAATTGTTACATCACTCAATGAAAATACATCTTTCTTTAAAAAACAAAACAAATATTCACTGGGGAATTTAATAAAAATCAGTCATTTAAATCTACTTTATATAAATCAATTTACCCTTTTAAAAATGTATTTTAATATCACTTTTTCTCAGTTTGCTTTTTATTTTTTAGGGTTTTTAAGACTAGAAGAATTTGTTCATTATAGGTTTGGGAAACAGTAGTATCCAAACACTGATGAGAAACTTATTTCTTTCCTAAAACAGAACATTTCAGAATGAGACCCAATAAAAGAGAGAATAATTTTTAGGCCTGATTTAGTCTTGTGTCAGTTTGTGCATTTTTAAAAAGATTTCACAGTATTTGTCATTGTTGTTTAAACCCACTTCCTGGAATCAAGTGATTAGGAGAAAGTTTCATCTATCATTTTAAAAAGTAATGTTCTAGGAATCATGGTTGCAGGAAAAAAAACCTAGAAACCATGATCAGAATGCACTCCAAAGGCTCAACATGTAATTTTATTTTTTTTTTATGTTCTTAAGTCAATTTCACTAATTTTGCAGGGCTGGCTCATAGTTGAATACTTGGAGTTGGTACAATTGTTGCTCACACTTCTATTATAATCAATGGTAACCTTCCCCCTGACATAAGTATAGTGGTAGTTAGACTGGGTCGTAAGTGCCAGTCCACTAATGTGCACTTCTCAGACCTGCCATTAGTAGGATTGTGTATGAACCAGGATGCCTGGGCTCTTCCTGCTCTGAGCGGAAGAGGAGCAGAGTCCAAGGAGACAGGGCAGCATGGAGCGGCATGTTTTTTTTAAATATAAAAGTCAGTTATTTTAAATAATTTTTATTTCATTGAAGTTAAATAAAACATTAAAAATAAAGATTCCATACTCTTGCTTGTTTTAATAAATTGTGGGTGGTGGTAGAGGGCTTAACCCTGGGAAGCCTCCTACCCAAGCCCCCAGCACAGCAAGCCCCTTTGGTTTGAGGCTGGGGGAGGCCAGAATCAGGGTGGGAGGTCATATAGGCTGCAAAAAGGGCTTAGGAGCCCTCCCAGTAGGTGGCTGACGTGCTCCCCTCACAAGTTGGGGAATGGGGCTCAAGCCTTGGCTGGGGTCAGTAGGGAGATCTGGTAGTAAATGTCCACAGGCTGGTCTCCTGGGTGAGTTTTGTTGGCTAACCTTGAGCCAACCAGCTCCATAGACCCCTGACTGCTGGGCCTGACCTTGTCCCTTGGGTGAGTGAATGGTCTAATGCCTTTGTCAGAGCTAGTAGCACCTCCTTTCACCTGTCCAGCAGCTGCTTCACATTTTTTCCTGGGTGCAAGAGAGCTGGGGTGGGGGTGGCCCAATCCTATAAGCTCTTCCTATGAAGAGGGAAGGACTGAATGGTTGATTTTTCCCAGGAAGCAAATTCAAATGCCTTGGCTCAGCATGGCACATTCCTCCATGACCAACCAGGTGGGATTGTATCTCCTGTGGCTCCCTCAGGATGATAATTGCTCACAACCTACAGATACTACAGGCATCAATGGCTCAAGGTACTGGACCTGGTAAGATGCTACGCTGAGGACACTGATGCTGACAATGCCACTGCTATGAATGCCATATTGACACAGTTGCAGGAGGCATAAGATCACACTGTGGAAGCGGTCATATGTCACCTCGCTAATGGCCTCTACCAGTGATCTTAGACTGCTGAGAGCTTGTGCTCAGAACTTGGGACAAGGAGCAGTGGTGGTGGCACTTAAGGATGTCCTGTGGTACATTCATGGACTTTTGCTCTAAGTTGCATGCTCCCCCCCTCACTTCAGTGCCAGAACACTGGGATTTGGCACCCCAAGTCTGCTGTGAAACATGTTGCCATGGAGAGCCCCAACAGTATTCCATTCTGTGGCCAACCAGTTGTGTGTGGGGTAGACGGTGGTGGCTTTGACCTTATGTGAAATGTAAGGCCATACAGTTGGGGCCTCAGATAAACTGGCTAAGTGAACCACATGTGGTAATTGCTGGGTTTTCTGAATTGCACAGGGACCATTGAAGGGATCATATACGCATTTGGTACCTTTGCACCACTCCTCAGATTGTTACGAATTACGCTTTTAAAGCCACGTGCAGTTCGCTCTAGGCTGGGGCAATGATCACACAGAGCAAGTATCTAAAGTCAGATGCAGAATCTTTATTCACTGCAGCAAGGTGCCTCCGAGGAGGGACCCCGCCTACTAGATATAATACTATTTTATACTTTGTTAGTACGTCAGCGTTAGTTCGTGATTAGCTTGTGCTTGTAAGAATACTCAATCATCTATTAACTAAATTACTATTCTATCCAATCAAGTGGCACTGTGAGCATGAACACTGAAGTTTAACTCTCGTGACTCCATGCCCCATATATTTTTGCCAAGATGTATCTTATCTTATAAAAACAATCTTTGTACTGCCTTCAAGGTTTCTCTGTTGACGAGACTCCTCTGTTGACTGGATTCAGCTAGTTTCACATCTTATCAGTAACCCTTTACACAGCACTTCTCTTCTCACTCGTCTAGTATGTGCTGTGTCCGCTTCTATGTATTGAGGTTAAAGGTAAAAGAAATGGCCTTACTTCTGTATTGCAAAATCTACACACAACAGTTATATCAACTGTAAGGCATTCTTTTTGATTATACTGCAGACTGTCATGGACCGCTGAGGGGGTTTCACCAAAATCAAGATCAGGTGGCTGGGATGGGTACATGATGCCCATGTATGTTACTTTAAAATACCAATTGCAAAATCAAGAGTGAGACCTTATAAAGGGGGAATAAGGCAAAATGCTGTGTTTATTGATTACAGGAATTAGACATAGTGGTTTGGACACACTACCCATATAGATGCACACAAACATATACAGACAGAGACAAACACAAAACAATCATTCCATTCAGGCATTGTAGTTAACCAGAAGCAGTTGTTCAATAATGGCACTGGGTGGCTGGCCCATGGCCTTCTTGAGAGAGAGAGAGACTCTGTAGATGGCAGTTTTGGAGCGGGATGAAACAGATGCATCCCTGCTCTGACGAAACAGCAGTAGAGAGAGAGACTCGCCCAGCTTGGCATTTTTGAAGTCGTCTTTTATAGGGATTGGTATTCTTTGGTTCAGCACTTTGGGGGTTTTCCATACCCAGCTTCTGTTTTTGTGGTTGTTTTTCATTCGTCTTCAGCTTTTCTCAGCCCAAGTTCAGTTTCGTTGTCAAAGTTGGTATTTCAGCCTTGGAGTGGTCTTGCTGCCTGTCTGTCAGGATGTGTGCATTCTTCCTCCTCGTTATTTCTCTTGTGCTTGGCCTCAAAGGGATTCTTCATCCATTCATTAAATAATTTACTGACTGGTAACTTACATTTGGCACCTTGTTGCTTACATAAACAGTTAAATCTTTTTCCTCTACTCTCTATGCCATTCTCTCACCATTCACCCTTTTACACACTTGTACGTAAAGGCTATGCAGAGTTCATTCACTTATGTCAAACAGAAGGATACAAAATGGAGTTTTCAAGTTGCTTACAGGACAAGACTAACATGGTTACATTTCATTATTATTAAACTCTATGTTAACTTCAGCTACATTAGTTCAGTTTCTGCTATGTGTATTCAGGAATTCTGGCTTCCCAGAGATGGTGCAGCAGGAGGAATTCACCAGAGCACTTCTACTGTGGACTTGGCTGGGCTGACTGCTCCTCAGTCATTGAGGACCAGGTGTAGCCTGCTTCACTCTTGGCTAATGAAGTCTTATGCCTGCTGGCTGGGCCCCACAAAAGACTGCTTCAGTTCTTAACTAAGCAGCTGCCGGATGGTGTCAGAACACACCTTTCAATGCCTAAAGGTGTGTTGGGGGTCCCTGGGGGCCCACCTTGAAATCAGCCTGAAGAATACTTTTACCTTCATGGCCGCTGGCTGCATCCTTCTCAATATATGTGAAGCAAGAGGGTAAGTCTTCCTGGCTACTGGGATGGCTCTAGATCAGGCTTGTCCAACATATGGCCTGTGGGCTGCCATGCGGCCCTCCAAGCTGTTTTCTGAGGCCTGGGGTGCTGCAATGGAAAATGAAAGTAAACACTGTACTTTTGTTTGGGGGGGGTGATACCACTTCCTGTGAGGTTTTTGAATATGGTGCGCCGGCGCACTGGGTGATTAAAAAAAAAAAAAAAGTTCATGATCCAGCCCCACATTTAAAAAGGTTAGACGCCCCTGCGCTAGATGAATGCACCCCAGGGGAAGACCCTGGCACTTTGGATGGTGCCTGGGCTGGAGCAGCACTCCTAGCTGAGCATCATGGACAGACCCACCACCAGGCCACTCTGATCAGAAAGGCCTTATCTAGTATAAAGTTCTGCCAGGTGTGAGGGGCAGGTGGCCTCTAAACTGGTATGATGGGCTGGCTGGCAGTGACCTAGCCCAGGGGTTTTGAAAGGGCAAAAGATGATTGGAGGACTTGGGATTTCCTTTCCTCACCAATCTGGCCCCAGAGAC
>NW_017729032.1:117228214-117228558 GCF_001723915.1 Gavialis gangeticus
GGCTGCTGTGACCTCTTGCTGCCTTTCCTCTGAGATGGAATAGAATTAGCCTATCTTGGTCCTTTTGCATGTGTACAGAAATGTAAAAAAACCAAAACACTTCTCAAGTGCTCTAGCCATCTATTTAAACTACCATGATCACCTCTTGGCAAAACTGGCCAATTGTGGCCTTGGGTCCACCACGATCTGCTGGCTGGAGAACCGGCTCCATGGTCAGACCCAGAAGGTGGTAATTGATGGAAGTCAATTGCCACGGTGCCCTGTGACCAGTGGGTTCCCCCAAGGCTCTGTCCTTGGACCCATATTGTTCAACATCTTCATTAATGATGTGGACATTGGAGTCG
>NW_017729032.1:117233558-117235445 GCF_001723915.1 Gavialis gangeticus
AATCTGGCCCCAGAGACTCACCCCTCCCTCCCCCGCCGTGTCCTGATTGGCCTGCTTTTTTGAAGGCGAGATACATGACATCAATCTCTTCTCCCTTATCCAGGTGATATCACCTGGTCGTAGAAGGTAATGAAATTGGTCAAGCAAGACATACCTGCAACAAACCCATGCTGGCTATCCCTCAGGATGTTGGCATCTGCCAGTCCATTAAGGATGGCCTCTTTAATAAACTTTTCTACAATCTGCTTTGGGATAGAAATCAGGCTGATGGGCCTGTAGTTAGCCAGATCCACTCTCCTCCCTTTCTTGAAGATGGGCACCACACTGGCCTTCTTCCAGTCTTCGGGCACTACACCAGAGCACCAGGAGTTTTCAAAGATGCGTGCCAGAGGCTGGGCTTTAATGCTAGCCAGCTCCTTGAGTACCCTGGGGTGTAGATTGTCAGGGTTGGCTGACTTGAAGGTATCTAGCATCTCAAGGTGTTCCTTCACGAGGTCAGCATTAATGGAGAGCAGGGGATCTCCCTCACCTGGACCTCCCTGTCCAGTGGTTGGCATGGGCATCCCATGGTACTGATGAAAGACCGACGCAAAGTACCCATGTAATAGGTTGACTTTTTCCTGGGTGTTCATTGTCAGCTGTCTCATCTGGTTCAGCAAGTGTCCAATGTTGCCCTTGCTTTTCCTCTGGCTCCGCACATATCTGAAAAAGGACTTTTTATTGTCCTTGATGCTCAAAGCTAATTGGAGTTCAGGTGCAGCCTTGGCTTTCCTGGTTTGCTCCCTGCAGGACCAGACCAGTGCAGAATATTTCTCCTTGGAAGTGAATCCCATCTTCCGTCCTTTGTAGGCCTTTCTTTTTAGCCTCAGGAGATCTGCTGGAGAGCCAGGGGGGCTGGCTGCTGTGACCTCTTGCTGCCTTTCCTCTGAGATGGAATAGAATTAGCCTATCTTGGTCCTTTTGCATGTGTACAGAAATGTAAAAAAACCAAAACACTTCTCAAGTGCTCTAGCCATCTATTTAAACTACCATGATCACCTCTTGGCAAAACTGGCCAATTGTGGCCTTGGGTCCACCACGATCTGCTGGCTGGAGAACCGGCTCCATGGTCAGACCCAGAAGGTGGTAATTGATGGAAGTCAATTGCCACGGTGCCCTGTGACCAGTGGGTTCCCCCAAGGCTCTGTCCTTGGACCCATATTGTTCAACATCTTCATTAATGATGTGGACATTGGAGTCGGAAGCAGACTGGCCAAGTTTGCCGATGACACCAAACTTTGGGGCAAAGCATCCACATCAGAAGACAGGAGGGCAATCTAGGCTGACCTGGACAGGCTCAGCAAATGGGCGGACAAGAACCTGATGGTGTTTAACACCGAAATATGCAAGGTTCTCCACCTTAGGAGGAAAAACCTGCAGCACTCTTATAGGCTCCGTAGTGCTACGGTGGCTAGCACTACGGAATAAAGACTTGGGAGTCATCATTGACCACAAGATGAACATGAGCCTGCAATGCGATGCTGCGGCTAGTAAAGTTACCAAAACACTGGCTTGCATCCATAGATGCTTCTCAAGCAAATCCTGGGATGTCCTTCTCCCCCTGTACTCAGCCTTGGTGAGGCCACAGCTGGAGTATTGCATCCAGTTTTGGGCTCCACAATTCCAAAAGGATGTGGAGAAGCTTGAGAGAGTCCAGAGAAGGGCCACGTGCATGATCAGAGGTCAGGAAAACAGACCTTACAACAACAGGCTGAGAGCCATGGGGCTCTTTAGCCTGGAAAAGCATAGGCCCAGGGGTGATCTGATGGCCACCTATAAGTTTATCAGGGGTAACCATCAGTTTCTGGGGGAAAGTTTGTTCACCAGAGCGCCCCAAGGGATGATGAG
>NW_017729032.1:117240445-117243942 GCF_001723915.1 Gavialis gangeticus
TTTCTTTACTGTCCGAGCCCCCAAGGTCTGAAATAGCCTGCCATCAGAGGTGGTTCAAGCACCTACACTGAACACCTTCAAAAGCAAATTGGATACTTATCTTTCTGGGATCCTATGACCCCAGCTGACTTCCTGCCTTTTGCGGGGCGGGGGGCTGGACTCGATCTTCCAAGGGCCCTTCCAACCCTAATGTCTGTGAAATTTAACTGAAGTACCTAGAACCATTCAGAACCAAGGGATTGCTAATTACTGAACACATTTTCCATGAGGTGGACAGTAAGCCCCCATTGTGGGTGCAGAATCACAAATATTTATCATTTGAGAGCAAGAGCTTGATACCATCTAGGTGGGTTCAATGGAAAATACTGATCAAGGAGAACACGTGATGGTGTTTGCTGGTGTCAGAAACCAGGTTCCAGTAGCCAGGATGACTTTGCTGATCCTTTTCATTCAGTAATATAGACCCTGCATCCTTTGCAGGGTTAAGCCCCTAATACATGAAATATTGTACCATATTTTTAAAACTAGATCTCAAAAGTTAGCTGTTTTCCCCTGTAACAGAAGGTCCTGTTACTTTAAGGGATGCTGAAACAGGCTAAGCTGGCTGTGCTGTGGCTGGCATCTAGGAAGCAGGCTAGCTTCTAGAGAGCTAGCTGCTAGAAAGCAGGCATATCCAAAACGACAGAATAGGGGCTACCCTTGAGGAGTGACCATCTCAGGAGCTGGCTGCAAAGCAGCAAACTGCACAGGGGACATACATCTAGGCATCCCAGAAACAAAGAGCTAAAACAATTGAGCTGAGTGATGGCAGAGAAATTTAGGCTTATCATTAGGCCAAAATGGAAACCTCATAGGTGGCTGGAGGGCCACCTGACAGGAAAAGGAGGAGATATGGAAGCACACAAAGCCAGTGCTTGAAACCAGGCAGTCAATCTGGCCTAGAAGGCAGTGGGGAGAGGAGCTCCTGAGCAGGATGGCTTTAGAGATACCCAAGCTGTCCCTGAGAGATGCAATAGAGAGCTAAGGAGGACTTATAGCATTCAGGAAAGTTAATGAGGACTGGGTTGTGGCTACAGGGGAAGTATGAAGTGGTGCCTGACATTACCAGGCAGCCTAGCCTGCAGTCAGAGACCCAGGGGCTAGTGTGCAGCATTAGGCCAAAGTTGAGAGCTAAAGCCAGGGTCAGGCAGTCTAGCCTTGGGTGAGGTGCCCAGAGGACTGTGGGGCTGGTGCAGGCTGAGGCTAGGGGACCCAAGACTGGTAGAAGTAGTCTGGTCTGGGGTCAGGGACCTTAGGGGCTGCGATTGATGTAGCCTGGCTTGTGGTCAGGGACCCAGAAGGCTGGGAAAGGGCTACAGTCACTGTGTGAGGGGGAGTTCCCTGTGTTTCATGTGACCCTGTATGAGTAATGAACAGCTCCCTACTTAATATAAACAGTGTCTTTATTATAGCAGTTTCTTACAGAGCTGTTACAGGGCCTACTGATCTCCTCCAGCCTCTCTAACTCTTTTGTTTTTTCTGTCTCCTTCCCCTCACTTCCTGTTCCGCCTTCAGACTCCTCCTTTCTGCTGCTGCTGTTTTTTGCTCTGAGATCCGTATATATTGTTACATCTGTAGCTCAACGGTAGAATCCTTGTTTGCTATGCAGGAGACCAGGGTTTCATAGTTGTTAGGGGCTGGAAGGGACCTTACAGATCATCAAGTCCAGCCCTCTACACTTGGGCAGGAAAGACTGCTGGGATAAGATGACCTCAACAAGGTGGGTGTTGAGACGCTTTTTGAAGATTGTCAGGGTGAATGACTGTGCCACCTCTGAGGGGAGCCTGTTCCAAACCCTTGGCACTTAGCTTGTAAAAAAGTTTTTACAAACAGCTCTCCATTTCAGCACATTTAGGTTAAATTGGGATTGGCAAGACGGTCACCTACCTGGTCGTATATTATAGGCAGGCTTTCTGTGATTATAGCTAGGAACCTACCTAAATTGTGGTTTCACAGAAATCATGAAATCTGGGGTTGCCCACAAAATCTTGATTTTGAATTATTATGCAATCAACTCTATTTGCACTACTCAAGAAATACAAATCAGGACAAATATTATTTTTTAAATAAAATTAAAATACGTTATAGTAGATGTTTGATTTTTAGTATATAATTTGTTTTTATCTATTATTTGTTAAAATGATATTTTCTAAAAAAAATTATGTTTGCAGCCCTCAACAGCTCATCAAAACTCATTTAGTGGCCCTTCAGCCAAAATAATTGCCCACCCCTGGATTCGATTATGATGTTTTAATATTAGCACCACTGTAATCAAGTTTTCTTGTACTAATTTTAATATAAATATAAAGTTGAAAAGGTTTTTGGAACTAGAATTTCAATGTGATAACAAACACTGGAAATTGTTTAACATGGAACAGAAAAGAGGTTAAAGTTTCCTGTTCATGAGGTTGGACTAGAAAAACTAATTTTGAATCAATATTTGTTCTTTATGTATTTTAAAGTTCAAGGAACTTTTAGAAGCGTTATAGATACACAGCAGAATACAAAGATAATACAGCACTAAAAGACTTTGGAAAATTCAGTTATTATTATATTTTTACTTATTGAGAAAAACAGGTTCTAGAAAGAAGTAAGAATTCACTGAAGGTCAAGTATTGTGAGATTTGGATGTCATCTCCTCTGGGCAATGACACTTGACTGCCCTAAATAATAGAAGTAGTAGTATTATCCTCCTATCCTCTATCTAGTGAGGAATCATTTTGACCTTGCTTGAAAGAGTGTTCCTGAAAAAATAATGCCAGAAAAGTATTAAATACTTAAATATGTACTTAAATCTGAGAGGATCCTCATGCTCTGTCTCTATGATTCAGAAGGCACAGTCACTTTAGTGAGTACCTATGTTCCAACACTTTACTCTTCGAGTTTTATGAAGAACTAGTTAGTTTCTTGAAGATTCCAAACAGTGAGAACTTGTATCTCCTGGGGAACTTCAGTGGATCCTGGCCAATTTGCTCACATAACATGGGAAGTATGAGTGATATTGGAAAAAGACTGTTGGAGGTCTGCTCCTTTCATAATTTGTGCATCACCAACTCATTCTTTCAAACAAAGCTGCACCAAAAGGTAGCATGGAGGCACCCAAACTCTGGCTGCTGGCACAAGCTGGACTTTACCATCACTATGTTGTCCAATCTTAGTAATGTCCACCTTACTTAGAATTATCATAGTGCTGATTGTGATGCTGATCTCTCACTTGTGGTCACTAAGTTCAAACATAAACCAAAGAAAATCTTCAGCTGTAAGTACCACCGTTTGCCATACTTTAAAATCACCAATACATCTGATCATCAGAAAACCTCGCAATTTTTGGAGGCTCTGGAGGAGGATGCTTCAGAGCTGTCTTTGTGTGAGACTGAAGAAGAGAAGCAGGAAAGCTTAAAAAAAAAGAACCATCACTGCTGACTCTATATTTGGCAAACAAGTCTGAAGAAACCTAG
>NW_017729032.1:117244398-117250459 GCF_001723915.1 Gavialis gangeticus
TTAGTACTCTTGGGTGGAGATCGTCTGGACCGGCTGACTTGAATACATCCAGTCCCTCCAGAAGTTCCCTAACTAGTTCCTCACTAACCCTTGGCCTAGGTGTGCCTCCCTTGGGGCCTGAGGGGGGTCTAGCGGGGGGGTGACTGTTCCGGTCCCTACTTAGGAAAATGGAGGCAAAGAAATTGTTAAACATGTTGGCTTTGTCATCTAGTGTGACGACCAAATTTCCTAACGTGTCCTGCAGGGGCCCCACATTACCCGGAACCTTCTTTTTACCCCCTATGTATTTAAAGAAGGACTTCTTATTGTCCTTAGTCTGGGAAGCTAGTCCCAGTTCCATCTCTGCCTTGGCCTTCCTGACTGCCGCCCTACATCCCTGAGCGATTCTGTTCGGTGGTTAAACGACCCCAGCAAGGTGTTCATCTAACCTCCTCTTAAAGACCCCAGGGTAGGAGCCAGCACCACTTCTCTTGGAAGTTGGATTCAGATCCTAGCCACCATGACCGTGAAGTAGCGCCTCCTGATATCTAGCCTAAATCTACCCTCTGCCAGCTTGTGACCGTTATTCCTGGTCACTGCTGGCAGTGCTCAGGGGAATACGGACTTCCCCAGTGCCTGCTGATTCCCCCCTGACTATTCTATTTGTCAAGGACAAAGAAAAGGCTATGTTAAATCACAAAAAGAATGACTCAGATGGAACTTTGAAGGAAGTGAGGAAAGCAAGGAGCCCTGTCCAACAAATCTCAAGACAGTGCCAATGATCATTGGCTATGACTGTATGAAGAAATTCAACCTGCATGACACTGGAAACATCAGAGGAATGTATCAAAGAATCAAGACAGCAATAAGTTGAACTCCAAAGATGCTGGTTCTGTTAAATAAAGCATCAAAAGAAGTCAAAACAGATTGAAAGCAACAGATAGAAAGACGAGTAGAACAGTATCTTGAGCTCTGTTCAAAGGAAAAAGATGTCATTGACACAGCCCTTAATTTTATTGGGCATCTGTCTGTCCTTGAAGAGCATAATGATATTCCAACTGTTGAGGACCTAAGTAAGGCCATAGACAGTCTGTCCATTGGCAAGACCCCTGGAAAAGACAACATTCTTGGGGAAGTGATGAAATGTGGGAAAACTGTGCTTCTTCCCCACCTATATGAGCTTCTTGCTTACTGCTGGACAATAGGGATAGTGCCATAAGATATGCAAGATGCGATTCAAAGATGTTTATACAGTTACAGCCAGAGAAGCACCAAACATCTGGACTTGGTCTGGCCTTTGGATTCGGTTTCAGTGGTCTAAAGTGAAGGATGGAAGGTCTGGGCAGTCTACACTCCCCCAAAACTCCTGCCTACGCATATGCATCAAAGGTCTGAGTGCAGCCTCCCTTCTATAATAAATTAATTCCATCAAGGTGTGGCAGGAAGAGGAGAGGGAGGGTGCCCTGAGGAGCCAGAGTGGGACAGGAACCATACAGCCACCAGCAGGCATCACAACTGCCCAATCCTGCTACACCTCCATCATTTTCATATAGAAGAAAATTAGCCTTTAACTCCAGACTTTTAGTAGAGGCTCATTGACTCAACGTATTGTTTTATTTAAATTACTTTAATAGATGATACTAAATTTATACATTACCCTATGCTGTATTAAATTCAAATTTTATTTTAAGCTTTTTTTAAAAGAAAAACATAATTATAATGTAAATGAAAAATCCAATTTAAATAAAAATCAAATTGAAGTTTAAAATTTATTTTTTTAATGGAATTTTATTCATTCTGATTTTCATTCAAGTCTATTAAATCTTGTTGAAATAAGCACAATGTTTTTCGCTTTTAGAAAGCCTCGTATGTGTGTATTTATAATTGTCTCAATTTTTACAGTAGTAATGAATACTTAAGTTACTGTTTAAATACGATAATGCAATTTAAATAAATAAGATAATGCAATCTAACATCCAGTTATAAAGAAATTGTTACAAATACAATATTATAAATATTGCTACCAGTGTACACATTTCTTTGGTATATGTCAAGTACATGGGAACTGGCATCCTGCAGACTGATAATCACTTGTCTCCCACTGTTATGTTCCCTGTATGATTTTATTGAGAATAAAACAAACAAAAAACAGAAAAAAAAACTATATTTGGTTCCTCTGGATAAACCTTCATAGTATGAATAGTAAATATTACTGAAGGTCTAATCTCACTCCTGTAATTTGTTTGAATGTGGGTGGCATATATTACACTATTTTGTTGCTTGCTGTTTCAACAGTATGTCATTTTGCAAGGAATAATCTAATTCTTAATTAATTTAATATTAGGCACATTGTGATATTCAGTACTAGAATAGTATGTTTATGTAATTCTAATATTGTGACTTAGGCCTTTAAAGGCGTATCTACAGCATATTGCATGGCAGAAACTCAGGTTACTATGCATTTATTTATTACTTGTATAAACCAATGTGCAGGAGCATCTTGTGTAATAACCTGATACTCTTTCCAGCTGCCAAAGCTTATCAGTTCTCATATCTGTTATATAAGGAGGCACAATTCATAACAGATAACATTTATTTAATAAAACAGGTACAGCTACATCTAGGATAAAGAAGACTTATCTCCTTTGTTACAGATTTTTCATCCCTGAATTCCAGCTTTGCCTCCCTTGTCTAAAGCTTAGGAAAGGTATATTTCCTGATATATAACACACTGGGCATGTCTACTCAAAATATTTTACTCAAGGTTAGGGCTAATTATTGCGCAGGAAGAATCACAATCTATACATACAGACACTTACTGCACAGTAATTTGTTCTAATCATGAGCAAGGATCCTGATTTTCTTTGATTTAAAAAAATCTCCAATTTTCAGTTAAAAAACAGTAACCCCACATCCACATTTTTCTGTGATTAAAATGAAACACCACTTATATAAAAAAATAAATAAATTAGTGGTGTTTCATTTAAATCATGGAAAAATGTGGATTTGGGGTTTCTTTTTTTAACCGAAAATTGGAGATTTTTTTTAACTCAGAGAAAACCAGCAGCCCTGATCATGAGTAAATATGCAAAGGCAAGTAGCAAATTTACTTGTGATTACTTACTGGACAGTAGTGCATGTGTAGATGCCTGACTGGGAGCAAATAAGGATCTCCCAGCACCAGTCCCACTACTGTGGAGCTGGCGCTGGAAGATAAGGATCTTCCAGTGATTGTGGGGCACCACTGCAATTGCAGGGTGGGGGCTAGGAGCTTCTTGCTGCCATGACAAGGGGAAGGCTGTGGTGTTGGAGCCCATCCCAGCAGCAGTCAGCTCCCAGAGATAGAGAGCAATGTCCCAGCTCCAACCAGGAGACAGCTATCTCCTGGCCCCATGCCTCCCTGCCAGCCCATAGGCTAGCACCCAAGGGGAACCTAGAACTTCCCCTGGCTCCTGCAGGGGCTTGGTGCAGGGTCACAAGGAGCAGGATCAGTCTGCTGCTAGAAGCAGCAAATTTGCTCCCCACATTCCTGCACTTATAGAAGGATGCCCAGAAGAGTTTACTCTAGAGTACTGTAGAGTAAACTACTTTTGGATTATTTGCACATGTAGGCATGCCCACAGAGACTTCTATTAGCTCAAGCCTATATTATTAAAAGTCTACTTCAGTTTTGCAGCTTTTTTCTAGGTCACTTACCAGTATTGGAGTGTAAGATGCTTAAATTATCAAGTAACAAGAGACTAACTGATTACTGATAAAAATGTATGTTTGGTGACTAAGCAAGTAGCATCTGCAGTATTTAAAATCAATGATGTAAGTAAAAGGCCAGAAGAACCTCAGGTCTTTGAAAGCAAAAACATTTTAGCTGATCTCAGAATACTTTTAAAATAATACATTGAGGGTCTGAACACAGTAAAGTTTTGCAAAGGATCAACACTTCTAACCCATATTCAAATGGATTATTTGCCTTTTTGTTTGCAGGAAGGAAAGTTTCCAGGCTTTTCAAACTGCTGCTTATAGGTATAGTAGTCTGCATGTTCTAATCTCTCTTTGAAACCTACTTCAAACATTTCTGGGATTTCATTTGCTTGAATCCATTTTCAAATCCAAAGGTTACATTATTCTCTTTATGGTAACATGCAAGAGTACTTCCAATTTCTGAATTCTTCATGGGTATGAGAGTGTTTAACATAGTGCTCTTTTTTGAAATAGTAAGATTTACCTCTGTTGATGTCTGTGGAATGGATTTATTTCAGGAAATGGTTTCTTGCCATGGGGCAATACCTACTTTTTATCTTTACATTGTGACAAACGTTTCTCTTTAGAGTAGAAAAGAGACATAATATAGAGGGATCCTGGTTTTCTCTGATTAAAAAAAAATCCCCAATTTTCAGATAAAAAAAGTAACCCAAAATCCACATTTTTCTGTGATTAAAATGAAACACCTCTAATATATATTATGTGGGTTTTAGGTTGCTTTTCTAAATCTGAAAGTTGTGGATTTTTTTTTATCAGAGAGAACCAGGCTCCCTGATAATCTATTATTAATTTCTGTACAGTAGTCCTTACTAAACTGAATTAGGTCTCCTTAGAGGTGATGGCATTGTAAGACACAAGGTGTGGAGACAGTTAAGTGCTTCATAAATTCAATTTTATGAATAGTTATAAATCAATGTTTATCATATATATTTTAGCAAAAAAGCAAGACTTTTTTTGTAATAGCAGTTGGAACCCACACCATAAGGAAGTTTTTTGCCAAACTTTTTACAGGCATTTGACAATCTAACATCAAGTCAGAAATCCTCTTATTTCAAAATGGGCAAGTCTACACAAGAAGCTACGGCACTGTAGTGATGCGCTATGGTGCTGTACTCTGTGTTGGCAAAAACCATGATGCCACTGCTATGTCACTGTAGCAATGTGCTCCCTCATTATTGCACGTTGGTATGGCGATGTAGCAGCCAAAAATAACTGTGTGCAGCTGCCATGGTGCAGTACAGGCTGTTACTGTGTCATTTTTTAGTACTTCCACAAGGAAGTACTAAGTGATGAGGCAGTAACAAAGGTGCCATACAGCCACATGTAGACATGCCTTATATAGTTATCTTGGTAGTCACATTGCTTTCACATGGCATTGGGAATGCCTGTGGCAAGTTGACTTAGGCTAAATTTGTTTATTTGAATGGATCATTCTGCCACCTCCACCCCAAAACATGTCTGTTTCACCCAGACTGTGAAACCTATGTGTCACATAGTTTGTGAGCCCTTTGGGTGGATGGCTTGAATGAGTTCTGAGTGCCTACCCCAGTGCTACTTTCAGTGTTTTTTGTTTCAGGGACATACACTTGGAATCCCTCTAAACCATCTTCTCTGACTAATTGCTGGATCTAGGCATTGGTAAAGCAGGAGTAAGTGGGCAATTTCAGGGCAGCAATTCTGGGTTTGGCTGGACAGCAGTATAGCCATGATGTTAGAAATATAAAGAGAAGGATGGAAATTTAGATGCATCTTAATGTTTGCTCTTAGGTGGCTTCTTGTTAGGCAGATTTTTTTTTTAATTGCATTTCTGAGGTGCTGTTAATGAAATGCAGAAACCTCAACAAATTGGAGGGTTGGACTAAAAGAAATCTCATGAGGTTCAATAAGGATATGTACAAAATCTTGCACTTAGGGCAGAAAAATCTCATGCACTGGTACAGGCCAGGGACCAACTGACTAAGCAGCAGCTCTGCAGAAAAGGACTTGGTGGCTACAGTGGAGAATAAGCTAAATATGAGACAACAGTGCGCCCTTGCCAAGAAGGCTAACAGCATATTGGGCTACATTAGTAGGAGCATTGCCCACAGATTGAGGGAAGTGATTCTTGCCCTCCATGGGTGCGTCCACACAAGCACGCACGTGCCTCTTGCCCCACATCAGACCGCTTTGAGGTGGGGTGACAGGCATGTGTGGGAACAAAAAAATGTTTAAAAAAGCGGAGTAAAAAAAATGAGAGAAAATAGATGTTTAAAAAAGCGGAGCAGAGCACAGTCCCCAACCATGCCCTGAGGCAACCAGAGGCTGGGTCCTCCACAGAGATGCT
>NW_017729032.1:117250857-117251354 GCF_001723915.1 Gavialis gangeticus
GGGGATGGAGCCAGGTGAGGCAGCAATTGGGGGGCTGGGGTGGGGCATGTGGGTCTTGCAAGGGAGGTGGTAGCCCCGTGGGGGCCATTTGGCCACCACTGGGGGGCCGTACCACTTGTGTGGGGGGCCAAATCCCCTGTTGGGGTCATACTCCTTGTGTGGGGGAGGAACCCCCTGTTTGGGGGCTTAACCCTTTGTGAGAGGGCCAACCCCCCACTGCCAGACTGGTGCAGGGAACTCTCAGGGCTGCTTCAGCACTCCAGCTGGCACAAGGGGTAGTGTTCCCAGGTACCAATTGGCTGGGCCTCAGAATATCCTGAGAGCTAGTAGCCCTGAGCTACTTGCCAGGGTGGCTTTTTATATTGCTGGGGCCAGGACACAGCAGCTTTTTATACTGCTGGAGCCAGGACAGGTGCTGGCCCGGGGCTCTAGCTCTCCCTGGCTGAAAATTCGGGGGAAGCCAGGCAGGGTTATTTTGCCCCAAGTGGCACAATTTG
>NW_017729032.1:117256354-117256797 GCF_001723915.1 Gavialis gangeticus
GTTCAATAAGGATATGTACAAAATCTTGCACTTAGGGCAGAAAAATCTCATGCACTGGTACAGGCCAGGGACCAACTGACTAAGCAGCAGCTCTGCAGAAAAGGACTTGGTGGCTACAGTGGAGAATAAGCTAAATATGAGACAACAGTGCGCCCTTGCCAAGAAGGCTAACAGCATATTGGGCTACATTAGTAGGAGCATTGCCCACAGATTGAGGGAAGTGATTCTTGCCCTCCATGGGTGCGTCCACACAAGCACGCACGTGCCTCTTGCCCCACATCAGACCGCTTTGAGGTGGGGTGACAGGCATGTGTGGGAACAAAAAAATGTTTAAAAAAGCGGAGTAAAAAAAATGAGAGAAAATAGATGTTTAAAAAAGCGGAGCAGAGCACAGTCCCCAACCATGCCCTGAGGCAACCAGAGGCTGGGTCCTCCACAGAGAT
>NW_017729032.1:117257684-117258849 GCF_001723915.1 Gavialis gangeticus
GGGGATGGAGCCAGGTGAGGCAGCAATTGGGGGGCTGGGGTGGGGCATGTGGGTCTTGCAAGGGAGGTGGTAGCCCCGTGGGGGCCATTTGGCCACCACTGGGGGGCCGTACCACTTGTGTGGGGGGCCAAATCCCCTGTTGGGGTCATACTCCTTGTGTGGGGGAGGAACCCCCTGTTTGGGGGCTTAACCCTTTGTGAGAGGGCCAACCCCCCACTGCCAGACTGGTGCAGGGAACTCTCAGGGCTGCTTCAGCACTCCAGCTGGCACAAGGGGTAGTGTTCCCAGGTACCAATTGGCTGGGCCTCAGAATATCCTGAGAGCTAGTAGCCCTGAGCTACTTGCCAGGGTGGCTTTTTATATTGCTGGGGCCAGGACACAGCAGCTTTTTATACTGCTGGAGCCAGGACAGGTGCTGGCCCGGGGCTCTAGCTCTCCCTGGCTGAAAATTCGGGGGAAGCCAGGCAGGGTTATTTTGCCCCAAGTGGCACAATTTGCTCCACAACAAAGTGCATGTCTGAGCACATTCGCTGAAGCAAAAAGCCCCAGCTCAAATTTGCACCGCTTCTATTTGAGCTGCTGCAAGCACACATGCTTGCATGTGTGGACGTGCCCTATGTGGCAGTGATGAGGCAACATCTAAAGTAGTGTGTCCAGTTTTTGGCCCCGCACTACAGAAAGGATGTGGACAAATTGGAGAGAGTCTAGCAGAGGGCAGTGAACATGGTTTGGTGGCTGCGGCACATGACTTCTGAGGAGAGTCTGAGGGAATTGGGCTTATTGGGCTCCTATACACGTGCAGGGAGCTGGCTCCAATGCACTGGAAATCCAGCACATCAGAGCAGACTCGATTAATAGAGTCTGCTGGAACTTGGAGATAAACGCACTCCAGCAAATTCTGGCATCACATGCATTAGCATCCCAATGCCGAGAAATGGCAGCGGGGCACTTTGAACTAAAGTTCATTTGATGAGCTTTAATTCAAAGCACCCTGCCACCATTTTTCAATGTAGGGGATGCTGATACATATGAGGCTTGGGCATATTTAAGTAAAAGTGCTTGCTAATTAAAGTGCTTCCCTGAACCTCCTGGAACATGTATAAAAATGCCCATTTAGTCTGTAGAAGAGAAGACTGAGGGGGGATTTGATAGCAGCCTTCAACTA
>NW_017729032.1:117263849-117264210 GCF_001723915.1 Gavialis gangeticus
TGTCCTGGTGCTGAAAAACGCGGCTGGCCAGGCCACATGTTTCAGCACCAGGGCTCCGGTGTCTGTGAGGTAAGGGGTTGGGGGGGCTGGAGGAAGGGGGAGAGAACCATGGGGGGGACCCCTGATGGCCCCACACATGCCCCCAACCCCTGCCCTGTCCAGCCTCATCCCCACAAGCCCCCCCCCAATCCCTGCTCCCCACCCCATAGATTAAAAAACAAAACAAAACAAAAAAAACCCTGGCACTTACCGGCAGCTTCAACTGCTGTCTGGCTGATTGGGGACTTGCCCGCACAGTGCAGGGCAGGCTGACAGCTCCAGCGGCCCCAGCCCAGGCCCTTCTGTCCCCCTGCCCCCCCCC
>NW_017729032.1:117269210-117274741 GCF_001723915.1 Gavialis gangeticus
GTGAGAGGGCCAACCCCCCACTGCCAGACTGGTGCAGGGAACTCTCAGGGCTGCTTCAGCACTCCAGCTGGCACAAGGGGTAGTGTTCCCAGGTACCAATTGGCTGGGCCTCAGAATATCCTGAGAGCTAGTAGCCCTGAGCTACTTGCCAGGGTGGCTTTTTATATTGCTGGGGCCAGGACACAGCAGCTTTTTATACTGCTGGAGCCAGGACAGGTGCTGGCCCGGGGCTCTAGCTCTCCCTGGCTGAAAATTCGGGGGAAGCCAGGCAGGGTTATTTTGCCCCAAGTGGCACAATTTGCTCCACAACAAAGTGCATGTCTGAGCACATTCGCTGAAGCAAAAAGCCCCAGCTCAAATTTGCACCGCTTCTATTTGAGCTGCTGCAAGCACACATGCTTGCATGTGTGGACGTGCCCTATGTGGCAGTGATGAGGCAACATCTAAAGTAGTGTGTCCAGTTTTTGGCCCCGCACTACAGAAAGGATGTGGACAAATTGGAGAGAGTCTAGCAGAGGGCAGTGAACATGGTTTGGTGGCTGCGGCACATGACTTCTGAGGAGAGTCTGAGGGAATTGGGCTTATTGGGCTCCTATACACGTGCAGGGAGCTGGCTCCAATGCACTGGAAATCCAGCACATCAGAGCAGACTCGATTAATAGAGTCTGCTGGAACTTGGAGATAAACGCACTCCAGCAAATTCTGGCATCACATGCATTAGCATCCCAATGCCGAGAAATGGCAGCGGGGCACTTTGAACTAAAGTTCATTTGATGAGCTTTAATTCAAAGCACCCTGCCACCATTTTTCAATGTAGGGGATGCTGATACATATGAGGCTTGGGCATATTTAAGTAAAAGTGCTTGCTAATTAAAGTGCTTCCCTGAACCTCCTGGAACATGTATAAAAATGCCCATTTAGTCTGTAGAAGAGAAGACTGAGGGGGGATTTGATAGCAGCCTTCAACTACCTGATGGGTGGTTTGAAACAGGATGAAGCTAGATTGTTCTCAGTGGTGACAGATGACAGAACAAGGAGCAATGGTCCCAAGTTGCATCAAGGGAAGTTTAGGTTGGAAATTGGGAAAAATTCTCTCACTAGGAGGGTAGTACAGTAAATTGGAACAAGTTACACAGAAAGGTGGTGGGCACTCCATCCTTGGAGGTTTTTAAAATCCAGCTAGACAGATCATTGGCTGGGATAATCTAGTTGGGGATGGGTCTGCTTTGAATGGGGGAGGGGGGAAGATTGGACTAAATGGTGTCCTGAAGTCCCTTCCAAGCCTAATATTCTATTATTCTATAAACATGTTGTGACATGGTTAAAAGTATGTACTAGAGCTAAAGGCTTAATTACACTGGGTATTGTCAGTGTTAATCTGGATAGTCCCTGTCCCCCCCAACTATTTTGCTCCTCTTCCCCATATTCCATTGTTTTTTCTTACCTGGTGCTGCCTGTCTTGAGGAAGATACATGTATTTAAAAACAGCAACATGTCAACCAGGGAAGAGATAGAAAAAAAATCATGTATAGTCCAAGAAATCTCCTGATACACAAATCTGATACACTTTGTGTATATGAGAAAAGAATTTGACTTTCAAAGACCTTATTAAATCCTTGTTATAACCATGGTTTAAATCAACAGCTGGCAACCTTTACAAACCACAGGGCAGAACAACCCGCCTCCTGTTTGATGTAGACCTGAGGGCTTCAGTGATGAGGAGGCTTTAGGTGTGCCTGCACCAGGACCAGATTCATGCCCATGTTGCTGCTGTTTTTCCAAACCCTTTGCCTCCTGGCTGTAACATGGGTACAGCTGGAAGCTACTCAGCCTTGGCACAGCTCTCTTTCAGTTAGAAGCTGTACCCACACTGAAGGTTAAGGAGGAAGGGAAGCTGGAGTTAAGGGGGAAGGGAGAAGTGACAGCATTGCCAGCTTTTATCTGCCCAGCTCTAGTGCAGTGACTCACTGTGCAGCCCTTGTTGGGCATGTACAGGCAAAGCCCTTTTGCTCTATGAGCTGATCCAGCCCATGAGTTGTACATTGTTAACCCTTAATTTAAATATTCACTTCATCCTGCCTCCTGCCCCCAGAAATATTGATTTGCCCATTAAAAAAATGTGAACATTTTATACACCATAATTTTATTATTAAATCACTGATATTTTCCTACCTCACTTCAAAAAGAGTGGCAATTATGAGCAGGTGTCCTGGTTTTGTCTGACTTTAAAAAGTCCCCAATTTTCGGT
The DNA here is from genome assembly GCF_001723915.1 of Gavialis gangeticus. Lineage (NCBI taxonomy): Eukaryota > Metazoa > Chordata > Crocodylia > Gavialidae > Gavialis > Gavialis gangeticus. The sequence continues at coordinate 117,271,459 of NW_017729032.1, forward strand.
TTTAAAAAAATAATGCCAAATCCACATTTTTCTGTGATTAAAATGAAACACTATAGATATATCTATATATTAACAGCATTTTATTTTAATCATGGAAAATGGGGATTTTGGGTTCCTTTTTTAAACCAAAAATTTGGGTTTTTTGTAAAATCAGATAAAACCAAGATCCCTGATTATGAGGTACCGAAATATTTGTGTATCTTCTTCATGAAAAAATGACAAGGGATGGCTGTGTCCTGGAATAAATGTAGCATAGTTTGCAGCTCTAAGAAAAGATTTCAACTTTCTCATCAAGTTATGAACTAGGATTTTATCAGATATGCATGCAGTAAGCTGTATGTCAGTAATGGCACTGGCAATTGAGCAAAAATCATGGTTAGTTCATCAGAAAAATTAGTAGTCCAATAATGTAAACGCAGCCAGGTGGCATAGGTTAGCTTCCCACCATTGCATTAGTAAGCACTGTTGCCTCTTATGCTTATCAGTGGGTAGTCCTAGTACCTTCTTGGTCAGTTCAGCATTTGATGGTAGATTATGGAGTGCCAGCAGTGGAGTCAAACAGTAATTTATTGTGCCATATGCTTCCCTGTATGTCTCCCAGTATTTATCCAGTATAATCAACAGCTAGGTTGAGATCACACAGTATTAAGAAAATAGAATGGTATATGATATATTCTCCTGAATTATGTTTGTTTTCTTCAAATAAATATCTTGGTTCCTACATTCATCTTTTTTTTTTTTTGTTCAGTTGAATTGGACATCTTTGAGATCTTTGTATGGTGCTTTTATTTTTTTGTCTTGTCTACAGAGGAGGACTTGGATGGCACTGAGTGCTCTAGAGTAATAATGAAGTTTGAAAATAAAAATGTACTTCTTTCTCTAGGGACTGATCTTCAGGTTTGCACTTCTAAAAACCCAACATGCTGTACCAAAAATATGGAAGAAAGATATCAGATTTCAGCAAAGCAGGATATACAGGAAGTGCTTCAAGCATCAAGTTCTGCTTTAAAGTTCTTAATATCCCATAATGCAGCTGCTTTTCAAGGTAAACCTTTCTGTTGTGCATTTCACAGCTTTTTCAAAAACAATTTTTTCAACTTTATTATGTTTGACTGATTAGTGATAAAAGTTATATATGCGTTTTAGTTCCTCCAAATGCTCTTTATACTTTATCAAAAAGGGAATTAATTGCAGGGGATTGGCAGCTTCATTGACATTGGAGTGTTTAGTTGGTAGCTAATGTTCTCTGAGAAAAAAATAGAGAGGCAGGTTTAATTAGGTGCTTTGATTCAAACTGTAGACTGCTAACTTGGCTTTCCTTTTGAACATTTTTGTCTCAGGTGTTGCTCTAGTGTATATTGTAATGGGATGCTGTTTAAGTTATTTCAGCAATCTCTTCCATAAAATGTTGCCATAGAGCAATAAAAATAATAAGCATATCATTTTTAGGATATTGTCTTGGTTACATTTTGTTCTATTTGTGAACTTTAAACTTGTGAATTAAAAAACAAAGTCAAGCTAAATTTCAGTGGTGCAAATACAGAATGCAAAGCCCTCAGATCAATACTTGATGGGTGTGTTGCTGGTGTATTCTTTCAGTAATTCCTCTGTAATCCCTGTACATTGTCCTCTGAATTAGTTCTACATAGGCTGATGTAGAAAGCAGCTGGAAGCTTGGAAGATGGAAAGAGTATGTGGCTGTATGTAATCAACCGGAGAAGGCAATGGAAAGGAAGAGAATGAATATGCTGACGGCAAAAACCTGCTCTTCTTAAAGTAAACTGAAGTCTTCCTATTTATCTTTTAAGGTGATACTTGTATGGCCCTGATCACCATTATTCCATGAGCAGCATTTTTCCTAGAATGGCGTCATGGCCCAGGGGGAAGTTTAGCAGCATTTGATTCTCAGTTCTAGACCACTGTCTTTCCATAACGGTTCTTAATTCTCTGTGCTTTAAACCTCTCTCAGTTTTGCTTATCCTGAGGTTTTTAAAAGATGAATTAACTGAAGCCTAATGCATAAGCCTATTATAAAAATAAAATAGAGGTCCAGAGAATTTGTATTTAGATATCATAATAGTATTATTTTAGGAATATAGCTCATCGTGTACCAAGATTTTATTTTAATGCATGTGTGTAAATGGGAAGAATTTATATTGTAAACGTAATTCTGGCAAACCCTGACATTTGTGTTTTTATGTAAGAAAAATTTAATTATCTTGTATACAATTTTATGAAAGATATATTATTTTGATGCAGTTTCATGCTATTATTTTACAAACTTATTGCTATACAAGAGATCAAATGCTCATTTTGATGTAGACTAAAATGGAGCAAGTCATCTCAGACCCTTGTACCACATTTATTTTAGTTTATAGCGCCATTTACTACATTTAAATGTGGCAAAGTTGCAAGCTAGCTTAATATATTAGGTGGACTACAAAATACGTTGTAATATTCTAAGCTGCTTTTTCTGGTAGCCCACTTTTGCCATCAGGTACAATGAATATTTGTTCATCCTGGTAGAAAAAATAATAGTTTTACTGTTTAAATTGTTCTCAGCTTATAACTTTTCTTAGAGAATGATTTGAAGAACAGAAACCTCCTTTTAAGCAGGAACTCTCATCTTCCACTTACAGTTTCAAGAGGCACATTGCTTTCCGTGTAGTATGTAAAGTAGGGAGCTACTTTGAAGGCACTGTAAAATAATGCAGTAAAATGAAAATAAATTTATAAATAAAAATGAATACTTTACAATTTCTTGATTACATGAATAAAATTATCCTGTTTCAAGTTACATAAGTACTTAGCTTGATTCTCAGTTACTCTATTAGTGGATTTGGGGTTGGGACAGACAAAGGCAGCTTTTATGCCACCATCCTTAGGCTCACTATATTTTGGAGTTATGCAGCAGCTTCTCTATCCTTCAGATATTTGTATGTTAGCCTTTGGGCCCTAGGAAGCATAAAATAAGCATAGTGTAGTTATTTGGCTATACCAATAAGCTTTTTCTTTTGGGACCTGGGAACAAGGTCATCCTATGCCAGGCCCCTTGTTTTCATAACTTTCTCAGGGGACGGTGTCAGGGCAATCTGTCACAAGATGTAAAGGGGTCTTGGTGTAACTCAGAACGAGATCTAGTATGTTCCTAGTTTACTAACACATAAAACACAACATAAAAGGGCCATATGTATGACAAAGGCCAGAATATATGCCTTGAGATCATTACTAATCAACAGAGTTTTTCTTGTGTATTGTCAAAAAAAAAAAAAAAAAAAGTCAT
>NW_017729032.1:117274832-117281141 GCF_001723915.1 Gavialis gangeticus
GTTTTTCTTGTGTATTGTCAAAAAAAAAAAAAAAAAAAAGTCATCGGGGCTGGGCTTACTTCCATTAGATTTTGTGTTTCTTCTCATGATACTTATTGCATATATAATGTACTGTATTCTTCATGCCCTCTCTAGCTTTCAGCCCTGGGTATAATTGAATTTTAAAGGGGTTTAATAATTATTATAACTTTTAGATCATCACTTTCTTTTTTTAAGTGAGATTTTTTTTCAATGTGAAAGAGAGTTCATTGATTCTTTTATGTCCAAACTGTGACTAAAAGGAGGTCAGTCACCAGTAAAGGGGATCAACAGTACAGCTGTGGCACCACTGAGCATGGTGCAGCCCACAAAACCTACGTGGACTCTGGCAAAATACTCAAGTGGTTAGCTGACCTATACACCGTGAAATAAGGTATATAAGAGTATATATAGTGAGAGAGAACACAAACTTTCATTAACCCACGTTTACTTCAGCAGGTGCTGTGAAAGGACAACATAGAACAAAGTGTAAAGTGGAGTGAGTGATTAGACTACAATAGGTGGGAAAGCAGGAGAGAAGGGAAGCACGGATAGGGGAGGAGACCTGCTATGAGAATGATACAAGCAGAGAACCCATAGAAACAAAGGGGTCACAAAAGTTAATCCAGGTAATAAGAAAATAAACCATAGTCCCTGTTTAAACCATAGTTAACATGGTCCAGTTTACAGATAATTTCTTGTTTTCCCATTCAAACTGTTATAAAAAAAAATTCTTCCTAAGAATAGTGATCCTGAGATCAGCAATGGACTGTACAGGAAGATTAAAGTGTCCTGCCTTAGGCTTTTATGTCTTTTTGCACCTAATACCAGATCAGTGTTCATTCATTTTTACACACAGAGATCATCTTTTCTGTCCAATGTAGGCAGCAGGTAGGAATTGTAAGCATGTGATAGCATAAATGATACTGGCAGAGTTGTAGGTGAATGAACTTTGGCTATTGTACTCCTTGTTATCTGGCCTGGTGAAGATGTACTCTATGTTGATGTGGAGGCACAGCAGGCACAAATGTCCACACTGCTACTGAGCATACTCAATAGGCAGAGTTCTGGCCAGGCAGACGAGATGGCTGACCTCTTGGCCATTTGCGGCCAAGAGGACACGCTTTGACAGTTCAAAGTGGGCCACCATAATGAGCACAGTTTCTGGGCAATAGCTGCCCAGATGGCAGAGTGGGGGCACCTTATCCAGGTCTGGCAGGCATGCAACCATGGGGCTGCAGGTCCAAGGGGGTGGATGCTGTTGCAGGTGGCAGCAGATCACAGTCAGGAAGCAGCCCCCACTGCCAGACTGCTGCAGTGAGTAGAGGGTGCAGGCAGTTCAGCCGGCAAAAGGGTAGTGCAGCTCCACTCCATTTGGTGTCATTTGTAAATTTGCTAAGCATATACTCGGTCACAGAATCATAGAAAAGTAGGGCTAAAAGGAGCCTCCAGAGGTCATCAGTCCACCCCCCTTGCTTGAGGCAAGATCATCCCTATCCAAACCATCTTATACAATCCATAATCTAAACTATACATAAGACTACTATCAACCCTGACATAGAACCAGCACCCTAACTTGCCACAGGCGAAGCAGGGGAACTATAGCAGCCAATGTCCTACATCATTAATAAAGATATTAAACACTGTCGGACAGACCTTGAGGAACACCATTTGATACTTCCTCCCAACTAGACAATGAGGCATTGGTGAGATGGGTACTAGGGGTGCATTGATAGAGAATTTTTGGGCCAACACCATTGGCCAATTTTTTTAACAAGCCGTATCAACCGATACTGATCCAATTCCAATATGCAGCTCCACAGTGAGGAGAGCAGCCAGGTTTGGCTGTTCAGTCTGCTGTGGTGGAGGGAAGGGGTGTGTGGCGGGGGGGCAGATCAAGGCCCCCGCTGTGAGTGGGGCTGGGGCAGGGGCAGGTGCTGCCCAGCTGGGGTGGGGTGGGGCAAAGCATAGGACAAAGCTGTGGCTCATCCAGGGGTGCAGGGGAGGGTGGCTCCCACTGCAGCATGCGCCCCAGGAGGGCATGGGGGGGCATGTGCTCCTTGGGGTGAGCTGTTGAAGACTGAGGCTGGGGCTGTGCCGGGCTGTTCCTGGTGGAGGCTGGGCCTGGCTGCAATTGGGGCAGGCAGTGGCAGTGTTGGGAATGTCATGAGAGAGAGTACCAAAAGCTTTGCTAAAGTCAAGGTATATCATATCCTTGTGATATACCTTGGTCCTTCTAAACCAGGGATGGGCCATGGGCTGGATCCTGCTAGCCAATTAATTTTATCCAGCCTGCAGCTGCCCCCACAGCACTCTGCATGTGGCTGAGGTCTTCCCGCTCCCACCTAGGGCAGCCCACACCACACACTCGCCTGCACCCACCAACAGCCCCAGCCCCAGCCAGCATGCACAGCTTCCTGGAAGGGTTGTTCCCAGTACAGCTGCAGCTGCCCAGGTACTGCTAAGCTTCCCCTGACTCCAGTGGTTCCTCCTTCTGCCCCTGCTCCACTACTCTGGAAACAGGTAGCACGGGGGAGCGAGAGCAGCTGTATGGATGTACACTAGGCACCAAACACCCAGCCAGGTCGGGGGGAAGCTGCAATTGGGAAACTCCTGACCCAGAGTGCAGGGCTTCAGCTCCAGCTCCCAAGTGCATGGAAGGTGTAGTTGGAAAATCTTTTGTTTCTTCCCAAGTCTTTTTCCAAGTGCACGTGAGCTACCTGTGTGCTGGGTGCATCAGGAAGCATAACAATTACAGGAGTGGAAGGTTGGTTTCTAAGAACTATTTTACTCAGAGCAGCACACTGGTTATGAGAAGTCAAAATGGATGGAGAGTCATTAAGCTTTCACCAGAGTTAGGATCTTGATAACATTGATAACACTGTCAAAGATATTAGTGATAATTTTATTCCCTCACCTATTAAATGTAAATGTAAGTTGGTCTATTCTGATCATTTACTTGGTAATAAAATAAATTTTAATTATTTTGCCATTAACCAATTTATACAATATTTCTAGCCTGGCTCAAGGTTTGTTGGTGCATGGTTTTATACCCCAGGAGCACAGTATATTAGTATTCATAAAAACAACTATGAAACACCAGTGTGTTATGGTGACATGTCATCAAGGGATTTCTTTTAATATCATAGACTGGGGCGGGTAATTATTTTGAGAAGAGGGTTGCTTACTGATTTTTGGCAAGCCATTGAGGGCTGCATGACAGGCAGCCCAGGGCAGATAAACATTAATTTTCTAAATTTTTTAGGGGCCCCACAGGCTGGATAGAATGGGCTGGCAGGCCACATCCGGCCCCTGGGCCACATTTTGCCCACCCCTGTCATAGACTATGATGGGGGAGAGAGGAAGGAGGGGAAAAATCACTTTGTGGGAATTCAGATAGCACTATAAATCCCAATATAATGGTTACAGAGTTCTTTTTGTATTAATTTTATGCACTAAGACAATTGCTTTTCTCTCCCTTCTACTGTCCTTCTGATATTATTCTCTTTATTTCACCCTGCAAGACTTCTTCATTTTCCTCCTCTCACAATATTATGTTGAAGAGAGGACTGGGGTTGGTAGAACCTTTTTCCAGCTGGAGATGCAGCCATGCTGTTTTTATTTCTTTATATATTCTGAAACAAAATAACAAATATCCTCATTTGGAAATTACATACTAAAAGAAAAAAAATGGGTGTTGGACTAGCAAAGGATCATTGCTTTTTCAAAGCCTACCTCAAACTTTATGAAGTATTATTTAAAAATCTAAAAAGGCTAATGTGCAAAAAAAGAGCGAAGTGAATGAGAAGAAACTAAATTACTGTTTCTCATCTTTAAACCAAACATCCATTAATCTGTTTCACAGTTAGGACTAAATGCAATGAATGCATAAAGGGGCTATATTTAAAACTGAAATTATAATAAATATTTAGGGAAACATCTCTAAAAGAAAGCAGCAGGTGGCCTATGATTATCAAGAGTGCATATACACGTGCAGTTAATGTGCCTGAATTTTCTGCGCAGAAAATTCAGGCTCATTAATATTCTCCCCAACACACTTCTCTACATGTGCCCTTGTCGAGAGCAAATTGAGCCTGACAGGAACATTCCAGTCAAGGGCTGGTCCTGCCCTGCTTTGCCCTCCTGCAGCAGCCAGGGAGAGTTCAGGCTCCCCTAGGTGCCAGCCCCAGTCTGGCAGGGGCCATGGGGTTTTAGTCCCAATCCTCAGAGGGTAGGAGAGAGTTGTCCCAGATAGGGGGTGATAGGGTTGGCCCCGAGTGGGGGGCTGAGGGGGAAGGAGAGAGCAGTCCTGGCTAGGTGGGCAGGTGCCTCCCAGCCATGTGGAGATTGGGACTCATCCTGATCTCCATGTAGGTAGAAGGCATCTGGGATAGCTCTCCCAGCCATGTAGAGATTGAGACGCATCCTGATAGCTATGTGGCTGGCAGGCAGCTGCCTGGTGAGCTGAGACAGCTCTCCCTGCCCCCTGTTCCCTTCTGCTGCCTAGGCTGACCAGTTTGCTCCCAGGCAGCATCTACATGTGTGGTACAGCACATTAGTTAAGATACCATTATTCTAGTCCCTTTAGAAAATGCTGCATTAGATTAATATACTGCATAGTAACTCCTGTGCACATGAAGACAGTGATGCTTTACTGTGCATTAGATTAGTCTAAAGTGCAGTAAAGCATCTTGTGTAAATGCACCCAAAGAGGCGGGGGGAAAAAGCTCCAAGTTACATTAAACATAACAGAAGAGTATTAAATGTAGAACTAGTTCTTTCCCAAAGGGGAATTGCCACAGAATTTTTCCCCCACATTATGTCCACCTAATAGTACAGCAAAGAAGGAAAACATGTTAATGAAAAACTCACAGATCTTAACCCAGGGTTGGCCTGTGGGCTGGATTTGGCCCATCTAGCACTTTCATCTGGCCTATGGGGCTCCCCAACAAATAGTGCCCTGCCCTGCCCAGCCCTTCCACCCACAAGGGTGGAAGCAAGGTGCCCACATGTACACGCAGCCCCAAAAATGTACCCTATTTACCTGGCACCCACCCTCATGGGTGGAAGGGCCCAGCTGGCCAGCATGCAGCTTCCATGCAGGGCTGCTACAACCACCAGGAGCTGCCTGTTTCCCTGGCTTTTTGCTGGTTCTGGGCAGCATGTAGGGAAGCAGTGGGGGTGGGGCTGCGGTTGGGAGGGAGCCCGGCATTTGCATCTGGGGCTAGTGGCAGCACGGAACCCACACCCAGGGGGACAGGGGGCGGTGACAGCGTGGAGCTGGGGTGGACAGTGTGTGGGTGTGAGGGAGAGTGGGGGTCCCCCCCCCATGGTGCTCAGCCCCAGCAGACAGTTGCGGCAGCAGCAGCAGCAGCAGCAGCAGGTGGAGCACAGCTCCAGTCAATGCCGCATTTTACAGCAAGGGGCTCAGCCTTTGCATGGCTGTCTGTATTGCCAGTGTTCCCTGCTACTCACATGCAGCTCCTGCACTTGCACAGCAGGGAAGGAAGCCCCACATACTGAAGCCAGGTGTCTTCCCTGCTGGGGCTGCATAGCATGTGGGGCTTAACTCCCTGCTGTGGTAGTGCAGGGCCTGCACATGAGTGGCAGGAAGTGCCAGTGATACAGGCAGCCATGCAGAAGCTGAGCCCCTAGCTGTGATATGCAGCAGTTGCTGGAGCTACGTTCTGCCAGGCACCTGCTCCCTGAGAACCCCATCTGCTGCTGCACTATGGGGGGGATTGTGGGGAGTCCTCACAGCCCTGCAACCTCCCACATATACACAACCCCCCAATATACCCTATTTCCCCCACACACAGCCACACTCCCTCACAGTAAGGGCAGGAACTGGGACAGTGGAGAGCCTGCAAAAGGAAAAGAAATAGAGAAGTGGTGACTTCATAAGTACGCTTTGGGGAAGGTGCTTTAGGTAAGGTACTCCACTCCAGGGTTTCGGACGAAGCGAGTTAGGCAAACATTGAAACCTAAAGAGAAATAAGGACTCTTTAAAATATATGAACTTTAACTTTGTATACCACTACACAGGGGCCATTGCCCCACCCATGGCTGTTAGCCTGAAGTTAGACTTGACCGAGCTATAACATCTTATTGGTTGGTGCTAGGTGGGGTGTAGGGGAGGTGGAGCCGCAGGACCAAGGCCGTCATGTGAGAACCAAGAGGGAACCAAGAGATACAGGATTTAAGAAGTTCCTCCCTTCAATAATTTTTCCAACAAAGTCATGACAGGTGAGATTCCTTGGGTACCTTAAGGACTCATGCCATCAAGCAAGC
>NW_017729032.1:117286141-117286735 GCF_001723915.1 Gavialis gangeticus
GAGCAGGAACTGGGACAGTGGAGAGCCTGCAAAAGGAAAAGAAATAGAGAAGTGGTGACTTCATAAGTACGCTTTGGGGAAGGTGCTTTAGGTAAGGTACTCCACTCCAGGGTTTCGGACGAAGCGAGTTAGGCAAACATTGAAACCTAAAGAGAAATAAGGACTCTTTAAAATATATGAACTTTAACTTTGTATACCACTACACAGGGGCCATTGCCCCACCCATGGCTGTTAGCCTGAAGTTAGACTTGACCGAGCTATAACATCTTATTGGTTGGTGCTAGGTGGGGTGTAGGGGAGGTGGAGCCGCAGGACCAAGGCCGTCATGTGAGAACCAAGAGGGAACCAAGAGATACAGGATTTAAGAAGTTCCTCCCTTCAATAATTTTTCCAACAAAGTCATGACAGGTGAGATTCCTTGGGTACCTTAAGGACTCATGCCATCAAGCAAGCTGTCATCTTGCAATAGGACATGGGTGCCTGACTGGTATGACAGGTCAAAATGCTCTAATGCAGGGGCAGGCAACATTTTTTGGACTCGCTGGGGTCATTGCAAGTCCCCTGGCACGGCTTTATGAACACTTGTGGTGCTCT
>NW_017729032.1:117287319-117288097 GCF_001723915.1 Gavialis gangeticus
TCTGGGTAGCTGCTGGAGCCTGGGCTGCTCCTAGCAGGGCTTGCAGCATTCCAGCTACCTGCTGGGAGCAGCCTGGGCTCCCAGCTTGCAGCTGCTACCCAGAACTGGGGCCAGCTGCAGCCAGGAGGCTCCAAACAGCTGTGCCAGGCTCTGGGCTCCAGCATCAGCTTCATACCGGTGCATGCACCCACGCGTCAGAGCAGGCGGAGGGGGAGGGGCCTGAGGCAGCGCAGCCCTGGTCTCTCCCCCACTTCCGGAACGGAGGTGATAGCAGGATTCTGGAGCCCAGAGCAGCTGTTTGTAGCCAGCCTGGGTTCTGGGCAGCAGCAGCAAGCAGGCTGCAAACAACTGCGCCAGGCTCCACAGCTCTGGCATCAGCTCCGTGCTGGCGGCAACTCCACCCTTCTCGTCAAACACAAAAAATATATTTCTCCATATTAAGTGATCTGTTTGCTATACAGCTCTATTTGAAGTCAAAAGATATTTTATAACTTGATTTTTTTCATTCTTACTGGGTGCGTCTACATGTGCCTCACTGCACACCTAGTTCTTTAGCAAGTACTAAATGACTGCGGTCCTGCACAGTTCCTGTAGCACACAGGACATTTTTTACCCTACTGTGCAGTAGTAGTGGTGTCACAGTTAATGCCTGCCAATGCTACATTTCCATAGTGACAAGCTACATTGTCATAGCTTGTCACTAGGGCAACGTAGTATCTCATGTAGATGTCTCCACTGTTTACTAATAGTTTTTTTCCTACTACCATGAAGTGTACAT
>NW_017729032.1:117288169-117288475 GCF_001723915.1 Gavialis gangeticus
AGTGAGGTGGTGCAGGCTCCCACCCTGGGGGTTTTTAAGAGGAGGTTGGATGACCACCTTACTGGGGTCGTTTTACCCCAGTGCTCTTCCTGCCATGGCAGGGGGTCGGACTAGATGATCTGCTCAGGTCCCTTCCGACCCTAGAAACTATGAAACTATGAAAACACCACAATGCCTACCTTGGAAGGTGCCTGAGTGTTGGCAAGCCAGAAAAACAAAATGAAGGGAAAGGGTACATGGCAGGATGCCCTACTTGTGCCCCTGCTCCCTAGCCCTGCTGCCCTGTGCCCCCCACCCAAAGCCCCT
>NW_017729032.1:117289323-117306251 GCF_001723915.1 Gavialis gangeticus
TCTGGGTAGCTGCTGGAGCCTGGGCTGCTCCTAGCAGGGCTTGCAGCATTCCAGCTACCTGCTGGGAGCAGCCTGGGCTCCCAGCTTGCAGCTGCTACCCAGAACTGGGGCCAGCTGCAGCCAGGAGGCTCCAAACAGCTGTGCCAGGCTCTGGGCTCCAGCATCAGCTTCATACCGGTGCATGCACCCACGCGTCAGAGCAGGCGGAGGGGGAGGGGCCTGAGGCAGCGCAGCCCTGGTCTCTCCCCCACTTCCGGAACGGAGGTGATAGCAGGATTCTGGAGCCCAGAGCAGCTGTTTGTAGCCAGCCTGGGTTCTGGGCAGCAGCAGCAAGCAGGCTGCAAACAACTGCGCCAGGCTCCACAGCTCTGGCATCAGCTCTGTGCTGGCGGCAACTCCACCCTTCTCGTCAAACACAAAAAATATATTTCTCCATATTAAGTGATCTGTTTGCTATACAGCTCTATTTGAAGTCAAAAGATATTTTATAACTTGATTTTTTTCATTCTTACTGGGTGCGTCTACATGTGCCTCACTGCACACCTAGTTCTTTAGCAAGTACTAAATGACTGCGGTCCTGCACAGTTCCTGTAGCACACAGGACATTTTTTACCCTACTGTGCAGTAGTAGTGGTGTCACAGTTAATGCCTGCCAATGCTACATTTCCATAGTGACAAGCTACATTGTCATAGCTTGTCACTAGGGCAACGTAGTATCTCATGTAGATGTCTCCACTGTTTACTAATAGTTTTTTTCCTACTACCATGAAGTGTACATATTCCTTTTCTTCCCTATTATTTCCTTTTTAAAGCACATACAAAGTTAATATTAAAGTAATGTAAAATACTGTTTTTATATCCAAGAATTTACAAAACAGTTTGTATTGAATTTCATTACATTTTTATTTAAAATTTTGACAAAGTAGGATCATAGGAAAACTTTCTTTAAAAAAGATTTTAACATGTTTTAGATAGAACAAAAATAATTTCCATTAATAAATATTAAAATATTCATGAGGCAGTTTCAAATCTAATTTTGCTTGGAAAGAAGACTAGTTTTTCTTCAATTTGGGCTGTATACTCCAGAAAAAAATTGCGTATATAATTCCGTGTGTGCTGTAAAATGTGCCTGGTTTGCAAATATTTAATTTAGCAATGTTTTGGGTAAAAATAAGCAATTTTATTTGCAACAAAATGGAAAAAGTTCTCTTCAATTTCATGATGATACATGTTGTTATGACTCCCATATGCCATTCCTTAAACTTCGTTCTTTTTTTCCTTTCTTTTTTTTAAATGATGCATTTAGGGTTACCAATACCTGTTCCACATTAAGTGACACCGCTCCTAACATTGACTTCAGTGGAATTAGCTGAATAAAGTTAGGCACATACTGAAATGTTTTTAAGAATGGGATTTAAGATTGCAAATCTAAACATATTATGGAATTCTGCAGATGTCTGATGTGCTTAGCAGTTTAACACAATATAGGATTAATTAGTGTTATAATATTTACTTTTGTGGGACATTTAATGAACCTTTTTAGATCTTTGATACTTACAAGTGAAAGTTAAAGCCAGGTTGTTTTAAAACTAAATACATCAATTTTTTAAAATCTTTCTTTAAAATCATATTTTATACCATTTTGATTGCAATGTCTTTGAATTACATTAAATCATATTCTCAGTATCATATAACCAACTTTTCACTAGAAAAAGTGTCATCTTTTGTTTCAGATATAGGCATATAAATCTAGTTGGTATTCTGTGAAACAGCAGTGAATATGATAGACATCAGTCTGTTCTAAACCATTAACTGCATTTCTTTATTGTCTAACTGCTTTCCACAAAATATTCTTCTACATTTTCCTTTATTGTAAGCCCTTCCAGGTCTCCTATCTTGTGTTTTTTAAGAAAAAATACCTCACATTTTATGAACATGGAACCAAATCATCTAGCTTTCTGTATTTGAAAAAAATGAATCTTACTTCCCAAACTTGTTACCCCTGTGAAGATCACATGCCCCATAACACATAAGGAAAGTTAAAATAATTCCTACTTATTTGCATTACAAAAGCACTTCAAATGATTATGAGGCATTGCTGTGTTATGTTGTGCATGGACAGTGAAATGCAGGACTCACAAAAATCTGACAACCTCATATAGCTGTGATATGTCTGTAGTGCTCCTGTGGTGAACCAAAATATTTCTTTTATTAAACAGTTAAAAGAATCTAAAACTTGTATGTTTTGTTCACTATGAGAAAGTGCTTTACAAACTGGGAATAGGAGGACATCAGATAATTTGTCAACTGGTTATGAAGTTCACGAAGGGAAGGGGATAGAAAATGACCAACCAATGGTCAAGCTGTACCACTCAATGGCAGGGCTAAGACCCTATGTTACTGTACCTCCAACACTGTAACTCTTGACTGTAACTATAACTGGATCCCCAGGTTCCCACCTCCTGGTGCCACACAGATAAAACCTTGCCTGAGCTGCAGCTAAGAAACTGTTCCCAGGACAATGAAAACTAGTTTGGCAAGTTAGAGATTTCCTGAAAGGACAGCCCGCAGGATTGTATTTTATGCTGAAAAAAATGCCATTCCCCCCTGCCTTGCTACCTACTGCCATTATCTGATCCTCCAGGCCATGTGTAAGAGTGAAGTGAGATTGAGAGAAGGGTTATGTTGCTGGGATTCCCAGTGTTCAGTGTATTAATACTGTGTCCAAGGGGAAATTGGTCATCTGGGACAAACTGTAAGGTCCTTGTATCAGCTTGGCAAGAGTCCTTAGAGTCACTGGAGGCCTCAGGGCTCTAGGGCAGGACTCTAGCCTGATTCTGCTAGCCAGATTCTGGCAGATCCTCCTAATTGGTGGAAGTGATCTGAGTGCTCAAGACTTGATTGATAACATGGGCTTTCTTATACTCTGACTTCAGTACACTGGTCTTGATGCACCACTGGTAGCATTGATAGTTCTGCCCCAGAGAAGCTATTTCAAAGATGTGGTGTCTAGTCCTCATTGAGCACTGGAAGCTAAACTATATTTCAGCTTTTGGTCATGTAAGTGGAGTTAGGTATCTAAATTCAATCTCTTCCACCCTGTTCAAGTCCTGAAAATCCACCAGTGCATCTACTTTTCTATGACACTGCCGTCTGATTGAGTCACCTCCCCTGCCTGCTCAGAACTGCCACCTTGGACCCAGCTGGCTGTGGCTGACCTCCTGGCCTAATGGAGCCAGGAGGACATGCTTTGACAGTTCAAAGCAGGCCACCACACCCAGAACATCTTCCAGGCAATAGCTGCCCAGCTGGCTGGGCAGGGGGCAACGTAGCAGTAGTGCTGCAAAGAGGACAACTCTGCAGCCAGAGTCCACTGGCAGTTGGCCCAGAGGGGCACATGGCTCTACTGGCTGTGCAGTCCCCATCAGGGTCTGGCAGGTGCACAGCAGGTCACAGCCAGGCAGCAGCCCCCACTGCCAGACTGCTGCAATGGGTAGAGGGTGCAGGGAACTCTCAGAGATGCTTCAACAGTCCAGCCGGCACAAGGGGTAGTGTCCCCAGGTACCAATAAGCTGGGCTCCAAAAGCTTCTGAGAGTGAGTAGCCTTGAGCTACTTGCCGGGGGAGTTTTTTATACTGCTGGGAACATCACAGGTGCTGGCCCCAGGATCTAGCTCCCCCTGGCTGCAGATCTGGGAGGAGCCAGGCAGGGTTATTTTGCCCCAAGTGGCATGATTTGCTCCACACCAAAGTGGATGTCTGAGCATGTGCGCTGAAGCAAAACCCCCAGCTCAAATTTGCACTGCTTTTATTTGAGCTGCTGCAAGTGCAGTTGCTTGCATGTGTGGACATGCCCACTGTGGCCCAAATCCTGCAGTTAGCTCTGCGTGTATGGACCCTTATGACTTTTGTAGCCTCTTAACTACAATAGGGCTCTAAGCAGGATCAAACAAAAATGACAAAATAAAGCCTTTAACCTACTAGTCATAGCTCAAAAAAACTTTTGTTCAATGTTTCTCTTCCTCAAAGAGAAAACACTGCAGGTAACTTTGCTACCTGCATGTTAGCAAAGGTAGGCATGGCAGCACTGCCCTACATTATCAGTAACTATCTTTATTTCTGATATGGCAAAGATGTAAAACCAAGACTCTGGCCATTTACAGCTATACAAATTTCACTGTTTGTAAGAGTGTGTTATTCTCTCTCTTCATCTTACTTTCTGCTATAAAGTATAGAAAAAAATGTTTCTCTTTTATCCAGATGACATCCATTTCATCTGACAAGGTTACATTTTCATAGACATTTAGACTTTAGGGACTGGAAGGCACCTCATGAGATCATTGGGTCCAGCCACTCTGGCCATAGCCAGGAAGTCAGCTGGGATCAGTTGACCCCAGCAAGAAATATATCCACCTGTTTTTTGAAGGAGTCCAGAGTAGGTGTTTGCACCAACCTCTGCGGGGAATTTGTTCCAGACCCTGAGCACATGCACCGTCTAGTCTAATTCAGCCTTCCTGGACTTTATGGCTGTTAGACCTTGTTATCCCTTGGGGAGCTCTGGTGAACAGGTGATCTCCCTGGTCCTAATGTATCCCTTGTAGGTTGCCTGATGTTATGCCATTGTAGGTTGCCACCAAGTCCCCCCTGAGCCTTCTCTTCTCCAGACTGAAGAGTTCCAAGTCTCAGTTTCTCCTTGTATGGCTTTCCCTCCAGGCCTTGGATCATACGAGTGGCTTTCCTCTGGACTCTCTCAAGCTTCTCCACATCCTTCCTAAAGTGGGGGATCCAATACTGGACACAGTACTCCAGCTGCAGTCTCACCAGGGCCGAGTAAAGCGGGAGGATGACTTCCCTAGTTTTGCTTGACATGCATCGGTGGATGCATGTTATCTTTGCCAACCACAGCATCACATTGGTGACTCATACTCATCTTGCGTCAATCAAGAACGCCAAGTCCCTTTCGGTCATGGTGCTGTAGAGCATAGCACTGCCGAGCCTATAAGTATACTGGGGGTTCCTCCTACTGAAGAGCAGCGTCTTGCACTTCTCTGCACTGAAGGCCGTCAAGTTTTGGTCAGCCCACATTGAGTGTGTGTCCAAGTCGGCCTGTATCCCTAGCCTTTCCTGCGGTGTGATCACCCTGAGGGTGGCACCCTCCCCCATAATTTGATATCATCCGTGAACTTGACCAGTTCACATCTGACCCCTGAATCCAGATCACTGATGAAGAAGTTAAAAAGTACTGGCCCAAGTACTGTGCCATGAGGGACTCTACTGGTCACCCTGCGCCACGTTAATTTGCTCCCTTCAACTAGTACTCTTTGGGTCTGACCCCATAGCCAGTTGACTAGTCATCGGACCATATGATGATCAAGGCCACAATTCCCCAGCTTAGCCAGGAGGACATCATGGGGAACTAAAAGGCCTTCTTGAAGACCAGATATATGATCTCCACGTTATCTTCCTTGCCCAGGGCACATGTTACCTGGTTATAGAAGGAGATGAGGTCGGTCAGGCAAGACCTGCCAGTCACAAAGCCATGTTTGCTGGCATTCAGAAGCTTGCCTTAGTCTGGCATTGGTGGATCCCTTGACAATTTTCTCCAGGATTTTTCCAGGGACGGACATCGGATTGATTGGTCTGTAGTTCCCTGGATCATCCCTCCTCCCTTTCTTGTAGATAGGGACCACAATGGCTCTTTTCCACTCATCTGGGACCTTGCCCAAGCACCATGATTTTTCAGATATCTCTGCCAAGGGGGATACCAGCTCTTTCAAGACTCTTGGGTGCATTCCATCTGGGCCCACAGACTTGTCAATGTCCAGTTTCTCAAGGTGTTCCCTCACCTGCTTCACATCAATTTTGGGCCCATCACCTGCTCCTGGATTGGTTAGCGCTCTTCCTGACAATGTGATCCTCCTGGGAGGGTGAAAAACTGATGCAAAAAAGTCATTTAGGTGATTGGCCATTTCTTGGGTATTGGATGTCTGTTGCCCCATTGGATCTCTCAGGGGCCCAGGGGTATCCTTGTTCTTTTTCCAACATCCCATGTATCTGAGGAAGGACTTTTTGTTGTCCTTGAATCCCATAGCTAGCCTAAGTTCAGTTTGTGCCTTGGCTTTTCTTGACCGCTCTCTACAGGTGTGGGCAAGTGCAAAGTAATCCTCTTTGGTAATGCTTTCAGTTTTCCAGCTGGTGTAAGCTACTTTTTTCAGCTTAATGAGGTCTAACAGTTCCTTATTAAGCCATGGGGGCTTCCTTCCCCATTGACTGCGTTTCTTGTGATATAGTATGGCTTTGTCCTGTGCTTCAAGGATTATGTTTTTGAGAGATGACCATTCCTTGTTACTCCCTTTTCTGGTGGGGTATGGCCTCTACTTGCCTGACTGACCAATTCTCTCAGTTGGCAAAAGTCAGCCTTCCCAAAGTTAAGGACTTTTGTTTTACTGAGGGGTTTTCCTGCTTTTTGGTGAACTAAGAAGGTGACCATTTCATGGTCAATGTCACCAAGCTTCCCCTCAATCCACAGATCATTCACCAGGTCCTCCCCTTTGGCCAGGACCAGATCAAGCAATGCCTCTCCTCTAGTCAGTCTGCTGACATCCTGGGTTAGGTAGAGGTCATTGATGCACATGAGAAAGCTATGCAACCTGTCAGATTTGACTGTGTGGTCATTCCAACAATGTCAGGGAAGTTGAAGTCCCCCATGATGATCATTCATTGGGAGCACATGGCTTCTAACAGTTCCCTATTGAATTCCTGATCTAGGTCTTCCTCTTGGTGGGGAGGTCTATAGTAGACTCCTACAAGTAAGTCACCCTCCCCATGTTGTCCTCATATCTTGACCCAGAGGGTCTCAAGATACCCTTCCCGGTTTGGAAACTCAATCTGCAAACTCAACTTTTGGCACATCGGGACACGGTCAGGAAGGCCAACCACACCTTGTCATGCATCCACAGATGTATCTCAAGCAGGTCCAGAGAGGTGATCCTCCCTCTCCATGTGACACTGGTCAGGCTGCAGTTGGAGTACTGCATCCAGTTCTGGGAGATGCACTTCAGGAGGGATGTGGACAACATGGAGAGGGTATAGAGGATGGCCATTCACATGATTGGGGGCAGCGGGGCAGGCCCTACGAGGAAAGGCTAAGGGACCTGAACTTGTTGAGCCTCCACAAAAGAAGGCTAAGGGGGGATCTAGTGGCCATTTACAAGCTAGTTGGGGGGACCAGCAGGGACTGGGGGAGTCCCTGTTCCCCTGAGGACTCCCAGGAGTGACAAGAAATAACGGTCACAAGCTGGCAGAGGGTAGATTTAGGTTAGATATCAGGAGGCGCTACTTCACTCTCAGGGCGGCTAGGATCTGGAACCAACTTCCAAGCGAAGTGGTTCTGGCTTCTACCCTGGGGGTCTTTAAAAGGAGGCTAGATGAACACCTTGCTGGGGTCGTTTGACCCCAGTACTCTTTCCTTCCATGGCAGGGGGTTGGACTTGATGATCTGCTCAGGTCCCTTCCGACCCTACAGACTATGAAACTATCTACACATCCATTAATGCACCATAGTTACTGCACATTAAATTTAGTACTTGTATAATCAAGTGCTAAATTAATGTGCAGTAATCAGCGTTACTGCACAGTAACGTCAGCATATGCCTTTATAATGATGCCACGGTGCAGTAGACTAATAATACTGTACAGTAGAGTATTAGCACTGTTCATCCTGTGATGCCCTATTGTACAGTATTATTAGGCTTCTGCACAGTTAACATCTCATGTAGATGCACTCTTCCATCATGGGATAAATTCACTGCCTTGTAGAGGACCAGTGCCATGCATATTTACTACCTGAATCATATTTAAACCATTTCAAAGGCTACACAGCTGTCTGAAATTAGCTAGATAGCTAGATAGGATTTGTGCTGGTCTTCTATATATGTAGTGAATTTCACCCTGTTATTATATATTACATACATACCCCTATCTTATATGAGTTGATGATATACTTATGACAGATCACTTAGCCAAAATTACTGTTTTTTATTTATGCCACAGGAGTACCTCAAGATCCCAATCAGGATGAAAGCTCCAACGTGCTGCCCAGAAGCCTTTACAGACAAGATTTAACTGATGTGTGTAACAGACAATAAATCATTGTAGAGGGGAAATAATATTAGAGACATTCATAATAAAGTAATCTATTATGCATTTTTGAATGCCAACATTAAATAGATCATTGGGACTCTGTCTAACATTTTAGACTCCTAAATAGTTTCAGGGACAATTAAAAATAAATGCAATTTTAACATGAACTTTTATGATTTGTTTTCCCTTTCTGTCTTTGCTGTAATGACATTTAATAATTTTAACTGATCTGTTCATTTCTTTACCAGCCTTTTTTTTGTGGTGAGGAGGTGAGGGAATCAACCTTAGTACCACATTTCCCTTACATTTGTTTTCATTCCTTCAAACATATCTAAGAATGTAGCCAGATGTAACAACTGAAATATTTCCAAATGAAATGCGTTTGAAAACATTTCATGAAGGGATGGGGCGGGCAAAATATGGCCTCCAGACTGGATCCAGCCTAACTGATTGGATCCAGCCTGTGGACGGCGCCGACTAATTGATTGGATCTGACCCACAGCTGCCCCCATGGTGCTCTACATGTGGCTCCCAATGATGTGGCTGCAGCTTAGCACCTCTCACCTCCAGTGCTGGCTTCTCTTCCTGCTCCTGCTGTGCCACTCTGGGCAGGAGGAAGCTTCAGCCAGGCAGCTCTTGCCCCAGTGCATGGGGCTCTGGCTTCAGCTCCTGGCTTCCAGTTGCCTTCCACCCACTCTGCCCACCGAGTGGGTGGAAGACAGCCAGGAGCTGAAGCCAGAACTTCACATTTTAGGGCAGGAAGCACCCAGCTGAAGCTCCTGGCTGCCTTCCACCAACTTGGCTGCCTGTGCCAGGTGCATGGAGTGGGTAAAAGGCAGCTGGGAGTGGGAGATGGAGCCCTGCACTCTGAGTCAGGAGCTGCCTGGCTGAAGCTTTGTCCTGGCCCAGAATGGTACAGCAGGAGTAGTAGGAAGAGCCACTCCTAGAGGCGAGGGGAGCCAAGCAGCACCCAGGTTGCTGCAGCTGCATAGGAAGCAGTCCTGCCAATAAGTTGTGCATGTTGGTCAGGGCCAGGCTGGGAGGCATGACCTGGAGCATGGCATGGGCTGCCCCAGGTGGGGCTCCACCCCATGCAGAGCACCACTGGGGCAATGATGGACTGCACTGCCTGGGCAAGCTCTGACATATGTGCTCCCTGCCCTTCCTCCCTTCCCTCACTGCCAGCTGGTTTCCAGGATGAGGCAGCCAGGCAGCCCCTCTCCCCCAACACACATGTGCACATGGCCCCTGCACACACCACATGCACCTCTCTCACACACCCAGCCCACCACATACACCTCCCGTGGCGGGCCAGTATCAGGTGCTCCTGCGCTGAGCCACCCATGTCACTGTGCCCAACCACCTTCCAGGCTCCAAGTGTCTCCCTGGGGGCATCTCTCATCTGGCTGACCCCCTTCCTGGAGCACACCCACTAGCCTGGGGGTAACGCCACCACCACCCAGGGTCTGGAGTGATCCTGGCTTTGTGCCCCCTGGGAAACACAGGCCTAGTAGCCATAGAGAGTACTCAACCCACTTCAAGAACTTGGGGTGCTTCCTTTAGTCTGAAGCACAAATACTGGTCTCCCTTAGCTGAACCAAGGGGACCCTAAGGCATAATCTAGACCCACTCCCAATAAGTCGTCCATGCTAGGTACAAAGGGGAACTTTATTGGTTATAAGGAGTAGGTTTGGAATAGGGTACAGGGTAGAGTAATATCAAAGAAATCCCATAGAGAAAACAGGGTCACTGGGTAGCTTTTGATTATGCATTTGAGTTACTGCAAGCTGTATACTTAGTTAGATCTCAGGTAGCTTATTCATGAGTATCATCCAGAGGCAGGTGGAGATTCCCTCTGGAGGCAGGCAGTTTATTTATCATGAGTTTTGAGAGAGAGAGAGATCAAGTTTCAGATGGTCCAGCTCCTCTCTCTCTCTGAGCTTTTCATCATGGTTACTGCTCCTTCTCCTGGGCAGTCCTTAACTTACATAGACCTTATGAGCTCATTTACCTGGTCCAATGGAGGCCACCACCTGTTGGGTGCCAGCCAGCCAATTTGAAATGCATCACTGGTTGCCATGTAGATTGGCATTGCTTAGAAGAATAGGGAGCCCGAGCCCTTCATCCAAGAATGTGACGCCAGTTACATAGGCAAAGGAAGCAGAGTTCCCCCCTCCCTCAGGAGTGTATCTAACTCAGGTTACAATTCAGGGTTACCTAAAGAGATGGGATGTCTGCCCTCTGCAGGGACCATGTTAACCAGATTGTCACATAGCAGAGGTTTTGGGGAGAGACAGAGGTGGCATTCTGCCACACTCCCACCTCCCCCCCGACACACACACACACACACACACACGACAGAGGCATGCAAGAAAACAGATCACAGCTCTACTCTGGGCCTCAGCCCCATGCTGTTACTGTCCCATGACCCCTCCCCATGGTCCCAAGCTCCTATGCCTGTCCTGCTCCCAAACACCATTCCCCACTTGCCCACAGCCCCATTGAACATAGAGAGTTTTGATGAGTTGTTGCAGTGTTGGGGGGGTGTTGACCCAGCCCATGCAACTCATCAAAACTATGTGGCACCCAGGCCCAAATAACTGCCCACCCCTGTCCTAAGGCACTTCTTAGGTGGCTTAGAAACAAGGAACTCTGTTCAGAGAATGGTAAAGATATACTGTTGATAATATATGGTTTTGTAAACAAAAAAAATATTGCAATTAGGTATTATTCATTTTTTCAGACTGCTGAAAAACTGACAGGTTGTTTGATATTTCAATACTCTCTTTTAGAATTTCCCACAGCTATTTAAAAAGAAAAGGTTTAATTGATGAGAATGAACATGTATAGAATTATTATCAATTCATTCAATTCATAAGATTAAACATTTATAAAGAGTTCTTAATTTCCACAGTGCTATACAGCAGAATGACTGAATGAACAAAATTATTTTTTAAGACATTAAACTTTTATTGTACAATTGTTAAAAGTAAAAACAATTGTTAAAAGTGCATAAATAAAATGAGTGCATAATCCAACAACAGGCTGCACATGGAAGCATTTAGCAATCAAAATTATAGCATATAAATGGGGGTTTTTTTATTAATCCCCCCCCCAATTTTCAGATTAAAAAATTGGCATTTCATTTTAATCAAGGAAAATGGTGGGTTTTAGGTTACTTTTTTAGGTTTAAAAATGGCATTTCATTTTAATAAAGGGAAAATGTGGATTTTAAGTTACTGATTTTAATCCAAAAATTGGGGATTTTTTATCAGAGAAAACCTGGATCCCTGATAATAACCAAAATTCCCTCCCTCTTTCACCCTCTCCCCATTCATATGGTCACACTTTCGGGATCAGCGAGGCACCCTTGAAACAAGTATTATTAATTTTATTTTAAAGATGTTTTGATAAATTCTAATTTAAGCCTATTTTTCCACATACAATGGCAATACAAATTTTGTATCATTTACCTTTAAAACTTTATAATAGTATCTTTAAAAATATTTAAACAATATTTTAGCTCGATAGTAACACAGCAATAAAGAAGTATTATTTTTCCGTGAGCCCCTGACTGGGACTCAGGGGATTTGTATTCAGTTGCCAACTCTGCTACAGATTTCCTGTCAGTCATTTGATGTCTCTATGTTCCCCATCTGTAAAAATGAGGAGAATAATGCTTGTTCTATTTTGCACTCTGTTGTTAGTTTTGATCATATATTCTGTAGGGAAGTAAATTTATCTTAGTATGGATTTATACAAAGCCTGTGACAATTGATCTAAGCATCACCTCACCATCTTGCATTCCAATGAAAGGTCGGTGTCCAAGTCCAAGGGTATTGACCTTACATCACTAATTTAAGTCATCTTCATGTACATATAATTTCAAATCATATTTTAAGCCCCCACACTAATGCATTACACTTGCCTCTAATCATGGGATGAAAGACAAAAAATCAATAACGTCACTTTGTCATGTCACTTACGGCACTTTAGAAAGGTGCTCAAATAGTAGAATCATAGAAATTAAGGGCTGGAAGGGGCCTTGAAAAATCATCGAGTCCAACCCCCCCTGCTCTGGACAGGAATACTACTGAGATCAAATAATCCAAGCAAGAGGTGTCTGTCTAGTCTCCTCCTGAAGACTTCCAAAGTTGGGGACTGCAACATCTCCATGGGAAGTATATTCCAGATTCTGGTCACCCTTACTGTACAGAAGGTCTTCCTTATATCCAACTTGAAACCATCCTTAAAAAGTTTATGACCTTTGCTTCTTGTCCTTCCCTGGGGCACCCTAGTGAACAGTTTTTCTCCCAGCTCCCAATATTCATCCCTTACATACTTATAGAGGACCACCAATTCCCCCCTCGATCTTCTCTTCCCCAGGCTGAACAGTCCCAGATCCCTTAGTTTTTCCTCATAAGGTTTGTCCTCCAGTCCCTTAATCATTCTTATGGCCCTTCTCTGGACCCTTTCAAGATTCTCTATGTCTTTTTTGAAGCGTGGCACCCAGAACTGGACACAGTACACCAGCACTGAGTAGAGAGGAAGTATCACTTCCTCTCCCCTGCTTGTGATGCATTGGCTAATGCATCCCAGTATGCTGTTAGCTCTGTTGACTGCAGCATCACCAGGGATCCTGGTTTTCTCTGATTAAAAATAATCCCCAATTTTCAGTTAAAAAAAAAGTAACCCTAAATC
Organism: Gavialis gangeticus; assembly: GCF_001723915.1. Lineage (NCBI taxonomy): Eukaryota > Metazoa > Chordata > Crocodylia > Gavialidae > Gavialis > Gavialis gangeticus. The sequence goes on from NW_017729032.1 coordinate 117,302,166, forward strand.
CACATTTTTCCATGATTAAAATGAAACACCACTATATATGGATCTATATATAGTAGTGTTTCATTTAAATCATGGAAAAATGTGGATTTGGGGTTTGGGGAAAAATGTTACCTTTTCTATAACCAAAAACTGGGGAACTTTTTTTAATCAGAGAAAACCAGGATCCTCAGCCATAACCCTGAAGTCCCTTTCAGCCATCGTGCTTGCCAGGACATCTCCTCCTAACCTATATTCATATTGCTCATTACTTCTTGCCAGATGAAGTACTCTGCATTTGGGTGCACATAAGCACATCCTTATTGAACTGCATCTAGTCCCACTCTGCCCACCTTTCCAGCTTGTCCAGGTCTGCTTGGATCTGCATCCTATCCCTGAGTGTGACTGCTTTTCCCCATAACTTAGCATTGTCCACAAACTTGGCCAGCATGCTTTTCACATCCTCATCTAAATCATTAATAAAGATGTTGAACAGCACGGGGCCAAGAACCCACTGGCCACCTCCCATCAAGATGATACAGACCCATCCACTAACACTTTCTGGATTTGACCCCTTAGCCAACTCCCAGCCCACCTGAATGTAGACTCTGGCAGGCCAAAATCCCCCAATTTTTTTATAAGACTGTCATGGGAGACCATATTGAACGCCTTTTTAAAATCCAATTATATGACACCAACCGTGTCTCTCACATAAATGTGGTTTGTTAGTTGATCATAAAAGGGGATGAAGTTGGTCAGACATGACCTGCCCACAATGCAACCATGTTGGTTATCCTTCAACATCATGCCTTCTGCTAGTCTCAGTCAAAATGAACTTCTTGATAATTTTTTCCAAAATTGTATCCAGTATTGAGGTCATACTGACTGACCTATAGTTTCCTAGATCTTCCCCCCTCCCTTTCTTAAAGATTGGCACCACATTGGCCCTTTCCCCATCTTATGGGACCTCTCCTGAGCACCACAAATCTTCAAATATCTTTGCCAATGTTTTCACAATGACTCCATTCCTTCAGCGCTCTTGGTTGTAGTCCATCTGGTCCTGCCAACTTGAAGACATTCAGTCTCTCTAAGTGCTCCCTCACCAGTTGGACACTGACTGTTGCTTGGGTTGGCAATCACTGCCTCTCCCTCCCCTGCCCCACCCCCTTCTGTCCAGTATCTGACCAGGTAGGCGACCACCATTTGTATGCAGGAACACTGACGCAAAGTATTCATTAAAAAGTTCAGCTTTCTTCTGATTGTCTCTTATCAGCTGTCCTGTCCCATTCTGCAAGGGCCCCACATTTCCCTTGGTCTTCCTCCTGCTCCCTATATACCTAAAGAAGTTATTCTTATTGTCCTTGATTTCAGTCACCAACCTAATCTCAGTCACCACTCTTGCCTTCCTTATCCTCTCCTCGTACAAATATGGGCACACTTGTGTATTCCTCCTTGGTGACTACCCCTTATTTCCACTGTCTGTAAGCCTCCTTTTTTTTTTAAAGCACTTCTTGACTCCTCTGGTAAGCCAGGAGGGCTTCCTGGTTCCTTTGCCACCCTTCCTGCATACAGGAACGGACTTTTTCTACGCTCTGAGGATCATTCCTTTGAGGAATGAGCACCCTTCCTGAACTCCCTTCCCTTCCAGTCCATCTTCCCATAGGGTCTCTCCCACTATTTTCCTAAGTTCACTGAAGTTAGCCTTCTTGAAGTAAAGCACCTCTGCCCTACTGGCTGACTTCCCTGCCTTATGTGATCAGGGAAGTAGAACAGAATGGAAAAGGAATTTCCTCTTAGGTGGAGTCTCAGGCCCCACTAAAATATCAATAAACAAGATATGTGGATTAGAACAGAGAAGAATGCTTCTATCACAAGAAAGCTGGAATGTATTTAATTAAAGGAACATTGTTCTGTCCTGGGATTTTGTCTTTTCTTCAGATATATTTTGATATAGCCAAAACATATCATTATTATTAAACAACTATTCCCCAAAATGAGAATTTGAATAAGAATTCAAGTGTTTATTTTAGCTTTACAGAGTTTGCTTTGTTAACTTTAATCAACTATGCATATTCCTCTCAGTTCTACATACTTGCCAATATGAAATTGACATACAAACTAATGTGCAAAATGCATAGCAGAAAAAATGTAGCTGAATATATTCTATTTAGGGATTTAGTGGATTTTTTTAATGCACAGAAAACTTACTGTAAATTTTTGCAAATGTGTGTCAATTTTAGTATACTGAAAAACAATTTTAGATAAAAAAGAAAAGTATCCCTTCATGCAGAGTGAAGAGCCATTTAACGAGCAATAATTAATCATAACAGCTTGCTTCCAAATATATTCTTGTCTTGCATTATGCAAAGGATATAAATTGATAGCCTAGAGACAGCTAGAAAAACTGTTTCTTCATGGTGTTTTTTTCTGAAATAACACTGCTGGAAGATAAAGCACCTTAGATTGTAAGAAGAGAAATAGCTGTCATAAACAGTCCCCCCACCCCCCACCCCTCAATTTCTTCCCACACTTTGTGGAATATAAATAAAAATCTGAACTAACTCTTTTAAGGTATTTTCTTTTGTTGAATTTCTTGTTAGAATGAAGCTATCTGATGGAAGTCAAGCTGTAAACATTACTTGCCTAGAAGACCCAGCCAAATTTGAAAATCAAACCCTTAAATGAATCCTGGCTGAGAAAGCTGAGCTAGCATAGGACTTTTCTGGACTAGATATGAAAAACCACTTTTGGATAAAGTATTGAAAGAATACAAAAAATATAAAAACTGACAATTCAAAAATAGTGCTATAGTTCTATATTAACAAAACTGTATTAACAAAACAGTGCTCAACTGCTGTATTAACAAAACTGACAATGCAAAAACAGTACTATAGTGCTGTATGGACAAAAATAAGTACTACTGATTCCACACATTAAATATGTTACATTGCCTGGCCACTACATTTTGATGGCTTTCAAATTTAGGGTATAGAGAGACAAGTCATTCACTGAGTGTAAAAAAAAGGAATAAAAAACATGCTTGAGATGCTTACAGATTGTAAACTAAGAATATAACATCTAAAGCAATCAGGTTAATTCAGAGTGAAAATTACATTTAAGCAAAGAAAGTTTGGGAGATAAGCCCTCCTAGTCTTATTTAATTTAAACTGTTTAAGGATAGATTTACATTTTGAGGATACAACACACCATTAGATCTAACCTATATAACATAATCCATAGATCAGCATCTATTTGCTCCTATAATAAACCCAGTAATCTGCTTTGATTAACACATATTCCAAAGAGTTGTTCAATCTCGATCTGAAGACCACAAGATAAATCATTCACTATGTCTTGAAATACTGTATTTACCTGAATATAAATCAACCTCCAATTATTAGATTCTATATATAGAAAATGTATTAATTTGTTATAGTTTTCCAGGCATTGAATCTAATTATTGAAGGTTTGCCTTGAAATTGTCCGCCACCCACTATTACAGAAGGGAGAATGTATCTGGGGGTAGGGGAGGGAAGGGTGAGGTGGCTCCCTTGCTCTCTGTCCCTACAAACTCTTTCCCCTGCAGCACCTTCTCCCCCTCCTTACTGTCACATCCTGCTCTCCCTGAGCACATGGAAGTGGGGAGCAAATTTAAAAACACTGGGTACATCTACACAAGATATTTATTGTGCAGTTGACTAATTAGCTGCACAGTAAATGTTGTGTGTCTACTTTGCTTTCTTCAAATCTTGTAAGTGCCTTCACTTTGCTGGGATCAGGGATAAACAATATGTTCTGAGAACCTTCTGCCTGAGGAAAGTCTTGAAACTTGTAAGAGTTGAAGGTAGAATCTAAAGAACTATGTTGGAAGGTTTTTTTGTTTGTTTGCTTTTACTTAAACTATAGTTTCATAGTTTCATAAGTTCATAGATTTAGGGTCGGAAGGGACCTAGTAGATCTTCTAGCCTGACCCCCCGCCAGGGTGGGAGAACAACAAAACCCCAAAACAAGAAACGGGACTCAAATCAGTCCAGCCAGGTAGGCATCCAGCCTCTTATTAAAGACCCCCAGGGTAGGGGCCAGCACCACTTCCCTTGGAAGTTGGTTCCA
>NW_017729032.1:117311251-117328368 GCF_001723915.1 Gavialis gangeticus
CTTCCAGCTCCTAGCCGCCCTGTGAATTAAAATAAATGCAATGAAAAAAAGAAATGAGACTAGTAGGCTTGTGATAACTGTATGATGGGAAGACTTGAGGGTAGCCATGGTCAGTAAAAGTCATATGGAATCTGTTGATGGTCACTTAGCACTAGTGGCTAAGCAGGTACTTTTCAACACAAAAGGTGTGTATACATGTGCATTAGATCTGGGAGAAGTTTATTTGCAAGTAAATTACTCACAAGTAAACACTCCTGGGCAGGCATCTACAGGTGTAGAGAAGTGGGAGCAGATTTACTGCAAAAGGCGGCAAACTGCTTTTGCTTTCTGGGGCCCTGCATTGGGCCCCTGCCACCACCAGGGGGAGCTTAAGGCTCCACTTGGGTGTTAGCCAAGCCAGGAAACAGATATCTCCTGGCTAGATCTAGGAAATTGCTTCCTGCCCTTGGGGGCGGGGCTGTCTTCTGTGAGGGGGGACAATGTCCCCCTGCCCCAGCAGCAGGGAGCTCCCAGCCTTGGTTCTCTGACTGGGGTAGGGGACTTGCAAAGAGCTGCAGGGGAAGAGAAGGTCCTAGCCCCCTGCCCCAATTCACTGGTGGGGCAGCCAGCAGTGAGCTCCAAGCTGTGTGAGGATCAGGGCAGGGAGCTGGGACTTGTTCCACCCCTGCAGTTCTTTCCAAGCCCCCTGCTTCAATCCCCGATCATGATCGCAGAGCATTGGCTGGAGAGCCTGTTCCCTGTTCATCTCCCCGATCAAGGAGCTGGGTGGGGAACTAGCTGGGGAGCTTGTTTCCCATTCAATTCTATCAGCTCAACCACAAGATAAGGATTTCCCAGCCCCTGCTCCATGATCTCAGAACAGGGGGTTGGAGCTCCCTGCTGCTGGGGCAAGGGGGAATAGTCACCACCTGGGCTCCATTGGCAGAGCCCGCCCTGGCACCAGGCTGCTTCCAGGGGCAGGGAGCAATCTCCTGCTTCCTGGTGGCTGTCTGACCATGAGCAGATTTGCTCTGAGTCAGGCGTCTACAGGAGCACTACTGAACAGTTAGTAATCTCAAGTAAATTTGCTACTTGCATTTGCAAGACACACATGCTTACTGTGCAATAAACTATAGTACTTCAAAGTAAAACGTCTCACATAGACACACCCAGATTGTCAAGTAACTAAGCCAGTAGTTTTCCATTGATTATATAATTATTTGTGGCTACTCTTGTTTCCTCTAGATTAAATTGTATGGATATTCATAAGATAAAACATTGTTTAGAGGCAAATTGGTCCATCATACAGCAGCTGCTGTTAAGTGGGATAGACCATATATATATAGTAGCCCAATATTCCACCTTTTCCACTGGTTAGCTGTCTTGTAAAAGGTTTGCTTTAGACTCCTGTCTTTAAAGTCCTAAATAGCATGGCCCTTAGCTTTATGAAAGAGCATTTCTTACTGCACAATCAAGTGATATAGGTCCCTAGCACTGAATGGCAACCAGGTTAGAATTTGTCTAGGGTAGGGTCATCACATTGAAAGGCTCCCCTTTATGCAATACATTACTATCTAAGATTTTGCTGAACCAGTTTCACCACTTTTATGACACTATTTGCAATGTCTTCTAAGAAACAAATTTATGGAAATAGGTTCCAAAAGTAGCCTTTAGTTCTAACAAATCTTAAAATGTAATAGTGAGGAACAGAACCTTGTTCTTTTCTCTAGAGAAAATTACAGCTGCTTGACTGGATCAGAGATGCTCTTACTACAATTTTTCAAGAAATATAAATATCTGACCGTATTTTTATTGACCTTATATATGATCTTATTTGTATTTTTAGTTCTAATTTCCATTTCATTTTCTGTTCTTCTTTTGCCTAATAATCAAAAAGCAAGGGGGAGGAGGTTTCATAGCAGTATTAATTGAAGGCATGCCATGTAAAATGCATACTTATTGTTTTGTATCCTGGAATAAAGGTTAATAACTGTAAAATGTTATTGAAGGATATATCTACTATAAAATGTAGATATAACCACTTAACCTGTCTATCTCTTAATTGCAGCGAGTGTGATTTTTTAGCACACTTCAGTCACATTAATTACCAGCTGCATGAAAATCTGCCAACCTTAGGTAAATGAGAAACCTTTTACCTAAGTAGATTGTAAAGTCAGAAGAATGCCATATGGAAGGTCAGCTAGAGGAATATATAGAAGAATATAGATTGCTATGTTTTGTGAAGCATTCAGCGACAGATTATATAGATATAAGTTTCTCATTCATATCAACATTAACTCTACAATTTCTCAGAGCCTCTCACTGACATGGACTGAATTCTCAAATATTCCTCTAAAATATTAAGATAATCCAAATTGGACTTCAGCTGTATGTCATTATACTTACTAATATATATTTTTTCTAAATTCTTTTGAGTAGTTTTTTGCCTTCCTAATTTACCTACATACATCAATATTCATTTAGCTTTATAAACATGAATAAGGGGCATGTCTACATGTTGCAGTAGACGTGCCCATAGAGTAGCACGAGGGGACCAGAGAGCAACCATAAACCTCCACTGAAGATATCCTCAGAACAGGAATGTCCTCAAAGATGAAGCACATATTGGGAGCTTTCCATTGTGGATACTGGGACTGGAGGACGCATGACTTTTGTGCTTCTGTGGTTTGGCATCTTTGGTTGGTGGACATAGCTAATCATATAGAGCAGCATTAGAGTTGAGCCATTCTCCAGGAGACCTCTAATACTAGGGAGTTGTAAAGAATACCCCTCTCGACTCACTTGGATAGAGAATGCAGATAAGGAATTGAGACCAGTCTCTTTATAAAAATGTTAGACATGGAAGAATTTTAGCTCTAAATCTTTTTCAACTGGTATGCTTGCCTATTAAGAATAGGCACATGCTCCAAGTTCCAGCCCTTTTAGAGCATGCTTACCAACCCAGAGAGGTTTATGTTGTTCCTGGCATTTTTCCTGTATCTGGCAAGCTGTGAAGATCATGTTAGTTGTGCCTCTTGATGCCTTAAACCCACCCTAAGATTCCAGGAGGAGCTTTTAAGCAAGTGGAAGGAAACAGATTCTGTTGCAACTTGGGCACATGTTTCCATGTGGGGTGGATGGCTCCAGGTTTTTGATTCAGTCTGTCACATGCTGTTTCAGGAGGGTTCTCACAATGATCTTTCCTGTGGTGAACCACAGGATGATCCCTCTGTAATTTGTAATTTCCAAGGTTGGACTTGTCTCCTTTCTTGAAGATTGTCACAGTCATGGCATCCCTCATGTCTTCTGTGATTTCCTCATCATTCCAGATCCTTAAATGAGGGTGTCGAGCTGTGATGTGATCTCCTCTTCCCCACTGATCAAAAATTTCCATGGGGATTCCATCTACTCCAGATGACTTTGCATTCTTTATCTGCTTGATAGCTTTTCTCACCTGCTTAAGGCCTGGAGGAATTTAGGTGTTGCAAGATGGAGTCCAGAACACTTTCATCAACAATAAAGTGCTTCAGGGATGTCTTCAAGGTCACCTTGAAAAAAGGCAACATCAACATCAAGTCAAGGGAAACTATTGCCCAGGACCACCCCAAATGAAAGAAGAGTCTGCTGCTAGGATCTCAGTACTTTGAAATGACAACAGGAGATGGAAAAGAGGGAGCAGCAAAAACAGTGTCTGATAGACTAAATCAAGAATCTGGAGACATCCACCCTGCAGGTAAACATGTGCCCAAGTTGCAGCAGTCTGTTGATCCCAGATCAGCCTCATCAGTCATCTTCGGACCTATGTATAAGACAATCATCCTCAACTGTGAGTGATTTCTAAAGAAGAATGAACCCGGAATAAGCCAAGTTTGTATCAATATAGAATAAATGGATTATTGAAGATGTAGTTCCCTGTGAGATTAAGTATTATAAGGTGTTGCCAGGCACATAGGGAAACAGTGCGAAAGACCAAAAAGGGGATCTGTCTAGCAAAGCTAGATTAGGGTTTTATGTCAAAAGAGTAGAGAAGACAGCTTATGGTGGTGCTGTGAGAAAAGGCCTATGAGTAGGCCTTCATACAGGTAGGGTATTTTAATATGTAGTATTTGTATGTCTGCCTGCTTGATGATTGTTATGCTATCTGTGGGATAGGTGCAAAGAGGTAACTCAGGTGATTTTAGCCCTGTCACTGGTAATTGTAACACAGGGCTCAAAACCTGTTGTTTAGTTTCTGTTTGGACAGGACATAAGAGACCTGTTGTTATTTTGTTGCTGCCCAAAATAACACAGACACACTACCAACCCTGCCAGTTTAGCAAAGAACCAGAACACTGCAGGCCCAGAACTTAGAAATGGTTAAAACTGACCATGTCTATGTGAGATGCTGACTGTGCAGTAGCCAGAGACTACTGCATAGTAGCATCATGTGGCAGAAACCGTGATGCGATGCTACTATGCAGTAGTTTCAGCCTGCTGAGCAGTCAGTGTCATGAAAAGCCATTCATTGGCACTACTGAGCAGTAACATGGGTTACTGCACAGTCATTTAGTACTTGTTTATACAGGTACTAAATGACTGCAAAGTAATGACTGCACAATCAGCATCTTGTACAGATGAAGCCACTGCCTTGCTGAAGTAGATGGGAAGAGCAAAAGGGTCTACAGGGAAACTCCATTCCCAGGTGATTGTGTACTTGGGAAAATCTGCTTTTCTTGGAAATTCTAAGGTTAAATAAAACTAAGCAATATATGTGTAGACTTTTTAAAGTCCTTTATCTCAGTGTATGATACTGAATAAAAAAATATTCTGTTTTGAAGAGAGTATCCTCTGTCTTTGCATGTCCACATCAGTTGCAGTCTCCTCAAAGAAAGTTTATAGCAGAACCAAACCCAGTTGGCTTTCCTGAAGAAATACCATTGATGACCAGATAGTCAACAAATGGGATGAACTTCAGGATTGCAGTCAAGGAAGTGCAAGTCCTGGACCTTTCACTTCAAAGTAGAGCTCAAGGAGTGACTGATTGAGGGATCAAAATGCATAGCTTACTCTTAAATAGTAGCAAGGCTTATAATCAAGCCTTATTATCAGCAAGGCTAGGAAGAAATGTTTCTTCAGTTATTGCATAAACAGGGAGAAGATGGCAGGAAAGGATTAATTAAATTAAGGCTGAGAGCTGGTTTGTATCTACAAATTTTGTTTCCCCAAAAGGTAAGAAGAGATGCTAGATCTGACTGTAGGGTTAAATCCCCTAAAAGCTACTGCTGCTGGAGCATTCAAGTAATTATATTTCCATGCTCGGTTCAGTAACGTAAACTGCTATGCAGCTTTAAAGTATTTGTGATATATCCAGGAACTTAAAACAAGGTTTTGCAAAGGAAAACTAATTGTACACAAAAATGACAAATCTTTTTCCAAAATAAGAAATTCAGTGAACTTTCAAACACATAACTAAGTTTCTGACCAGAAGGTTTTTAATTATTTTATTTAAAAAAAATGTTTCTCTTATACTACTGTCTCTATAAGAAAGAAAGAAGTCCCTGTTGGTAGAAGTCTCTGTTACTTGCTTCAAGGATATCTCTTTGCCAGCCACCCTATACCCTCCCTATTACATGTCTGTGAGAAAGGTGCCAAACTCTCTAGATATCAGTGGGCACATCTACACATGCATTTGATTTGGGATCAGTTTACTTGTGAATAAATTACTCACTAGTAAATGCTCCCAGGTAGGTTTCTACACATGCAGGGGCATGGGAGCAGATTTGCTACTCCTAGCAGCAAACTGCTCCCACTTTCTGCAGCCCAGCAGTGGGCCCCTCCTGCCACTAGGGGGCACTTGAGGCTGTGGTCTCAGCTGCCTGCAGCTGGAGACCATCTTGAAAGGCAGCCCCACTCTCTGCTCCCTGGCCAGCCACTTCTCTGTCCAGGAACAGCATGCACGGTGCAGAAGCAGCATGTGGCAGCTGTCTTATCATTGCCTCAGCCTCCCTGTGCCATGGCTGCTCCAGCCCCTGTCCCTGGTAGCAGTGCCTAGCACCCTGAGCTCTTGCTGGCCACTGCACTGGCCCAGCTGGCCTGTTGCACTCACCACCAGCTGGCCGGTGGCTGTCTGGGCCTTACCAGCTCCCTTCACTGCCTGCCCAGCTGCACCTCACTGTCCCTGGGCCACTGCTACCACGCAGCTGCCACCTGGACCCTGTCCTGCTAGCTGGACCCCAGCAGGAACACTGATGATGTGTTGCTGAGTGCCACCACTCTGGTCACCCTTGCTCTCACAAGTGATGTTCTCCACCTGCCAGGCCTGTGCGTCCACCAGACAATCCTCTGCAGCTGTCATGAGCTGGTTCAGGAGGGATATATGGTACTGGGTCCTTCCTCTGTGGAGCTGGTTTATTTACAGGGCCCCAAGCATGGGTGGCGGTGACTATGAGGCTGCATCCTGGCTGCCAACTGTGCCCTCACCCCTGCGAGCAGTTGCAGGGTCTGCGGAGCCATGAGAAAGAAGCTGTTTGTGAGCATTTGAACCAGGAGCTGTTTATGCAGACCGAGTGGTGCCCAACCCATTATGCCCCACTGCTGCTGATTGCCATGGTGCCTTGGGTGAACCTGTGTACCTTTCATGGGACCCTGAGTTTTGATGGTGCAGGGGTCAAACCCAGGCTGCCCCACAACCTCCACTGCTGCCTAGAGGGCTGCTTGTGGCTGTGTTACATATCCTTGCTCCCTGCAGCCAAGGAAGACATCACTACTGGCATCGACACATTCCTCAGCATGTGAGAGGCCCATGCCCACCTAGCTGTGGGGGCACAGGCTGCTCAGTAAAGTTTTGCACTGTCTCCTGCCTCTCTTGATGCTGTGGAGGAGGAAACCAGGGACTAGGGGAGCTTGCCTGACCTGGAAAGAGATGGCCTAAGCCAGGGGCAGGGGTTGGAGCAGGGATGGCCCTCTCCCAGTGCGGGGCTTACCATGTGGGTGGGGCTTGCATTCCCAGTGGCTCTGATGGGTCCCAGCTGGTGGTGACAGTGTGCAGATCCTGGCAGTGTTTTTGGGAGCTGAGAGGGGTATGGCATGCAGGCATCCAGCTAGGGCCCTCCAGAGAGGAGCTGTTACTGCTGGTGGATGGTGGTGTCATGGCTGGCCGTACCTCATAACTGGGGCTGAGGCTGTAGAGCTATTAGGGCAGGTGCTGGCCTGGGCTCCCTGAGCTGCTGGTGGAGGCTGGGAGCAAGGAGCTCAGTGGGACGGGCTGCTGGTGCCCAGAAGGGCCCTCCCCTGGCTACACATTACCACAGGTGCCAGGCAGGAGCAGGGGCTTGGCAGGCCACCTGTGCTGCAGTACATAACATGACTGTGTCCTGAGTCCTAGGGTGCAAGGATCTCAGCTGCTGCACAAAGGGCATGGACTTGTGGGCACTCCACAACTGATGATTGTGACCCACTGTGCTTGCAAGGCCTTGACCTTTATGTGGCAGTGCCATGCTTGCTGACCGATACTACCCACTCTCCTGCATCCAGTCTGCCAGCCTCCCATACATGTCGGTGTTGAAGCGCTTGCCCCACACGATCTGCTGCTGCACCTCAGCTTCACCCCACAGCACCACGAGTTCTCCAGTCTCCTCCTGTAACCATCTGGGGCCTGGGTGGCAGGCTGTGGCATGGGTGACAGTAAGGTCATCAGCAGGGTTCCTGGTTTTCTCTAATTTAAAAATAAATCCACATTTTTCCATGATTTAAATGAAACACCACTAATATACCACTAATATACAGATATAAATATATTAGCGGTGTTTCGTTTAAATCATGGAAACATGTGGATATGGGGTTTTTGTTTTTTAACCAGAAACTGGGGATTTTCTAAAATCCAAACAAACCAGAATCCCGGGTCATCAGGGCTCCTGCGCTACGTCTCCAGGCCTCTGGGTGACTGTCGCTGTGCCCCTGGGCCTGGGCAGCTGCCTGCAGTGCCCAGCACAGGTGCATGGTATGGGACAGGGGGCCATGCAGTGAGGTCATGCCCCACAGAACCTGCAGGCTCTGGGCAGGCTCCTGGGGATTGGCTGTGGGCAGCTGGATCTGGCCCCAGTGGCTATGAGCTGCCTGCAGCTGGGCCTGGGTGCTGACAGGCCTGGCAGGAGCTTGCTGCAGCCTGCAGGCCTGGATGGTGCATGCCTGGCAGCTGCATGGCATTGCAGTACAGTGGCACCGGAGTGCAGGCAGGCTGGCACAGCTGGCCTGTGGCCTGCAAAGGGGGACACAGGCTGTCTGCATGTGCCCCAGGACTCACTGTACCTGCAGGCTTTTAAGGGCCTGGGGCTGGGGCTGCCATAGGGCCAGCCCAGCTTTGGAGAGGAGAGGTTCCCAGCCCCAGAGCCTGGGGCTAGCTTGAGGCTGCTCGCTAGTGGCAGAGCTGACTAGGCACAAATTTGCTCCCAGTTGGTGTCTAGACATGCATTACTGCACAGTAACTACTTGCTAGTAAGTTTGCTACTTCCATTTTCATGTAGCAAATATACTTGCAAGTAGCAATTTTTACTGCGCAGTAAGCATGTGCACATGTAGCATTGCATGCTTAATGTCCAGTCAACTACACTACTGTGCATTAAAGCATTTTGTGTAGATGCACCCAATGTTGTATGCTGTGCTGTTTATTACAGAGCAGCAGTTGGCAGTAATAAAGCAAGTGAAGAGGTAATTATATTTACACAAGATTCTAAATTGCTCTGCCCATGTACATGATTTGAGGTGTTGTTTTTTTCCCCACTTGACAAATTTTAAGTCTAGACACCTCAATAGGACTTTAAAAGGGGAAAAAATGTTTGTGATGTCATCAGTTTTAAGCTAATTTTATACTGAGCTAATTTTGAACATAAAACATATCAAACTTGTCCTTCTGGTAAGATGATTTTGTCACACTTGCACATTTCCTGCAATATTAATTGCAGGCGTGATCTTACAGTCTGCCTTTTTTTTTAATACTTGCTTTATCTTTGCAACATTTTGTATTTAGTAGTAGTTTGCTTTCATTTGAATCATTGAGTAAAATAAACTACTAAATGAGAAAGTTCTAGTATTTTGTAATGAGAAAAGAAAGCCATGCTTGTATAGTAGATTTTATACTGATGTTTGCCATCAGTGTGGATACAGCAACATTTTGCTGACATAACAGTTAGTACAAAAGGTGGGTGTGGAATATGGTGCATTACAAAAGTAGATGCATTTATTGATTTTCAGGACTTGAACAGAATTCCACTTAGAAACCTAAAGTTCTCTGATAGGTGGAACAGAATCTGGTTCAATGCATAACCTGGACAGTGAGGGGATATTACTGCATATTGGATATAATTCAGTGTTTACTATACTATATACCTATACTACTAGAATTCAGTGGGATCCATATGGGAAGGTGACACAATGGTTTCCAACAGAGAAACATTACCACACACCTGAGAGATTATGCTGTTCTTCCAGACCCTAAACCAGGGGTGGGCAATTATTTTGGGCAGAGTTTCGGCAAGCCATTGAGGGCTGCATAACAGGCAGCCCAAGCCAGATTAATATTAATTTTCTAAATTTTTTAGGGGCCCACAGGCCAGACAGAATGGCCTGGTGGGCTGCATCTGGCCCCCAGGCCACATTTTGCCCACTCCTGCGCCTAAACAGAAGTGTCATGGCTGTTTTGCCAGTCTGAGAGGCCAGAGATCAAAAGGCATAAAGAATTAAAATGTGTCTTGATCACTACAAAAGGATGTGAGTTCCAAGGGTCCATCCTGTGAGAGCTGATAAGCTCTGATTCGAGATATACTGACAGAGGGAAGCTCTGCAGAACAGATTCTAGAAAAGTCCCAACATGGAAAATGACTAAACACTTGGTAAGCTAGATATGTATTTCCTGAAGTGATTTTGGTGTTAATACATTATATTATTTTTAAAGAGGCTATTTGCTTGATGTTTATCACTTTTGCTGCCTTTAAAAGAAAAGAACTTCAGGCCCCGAGCCTAGTACTTGTGGATTGCAACACCAAATTCAGCCTGAGATTGGGAAAATTTGTCTCTTCTTCCAAAACCAGGTAATAATTAGAGGCCTGAAGCCTGGGGTCAGGTGTGCCCTTGTAAAAAATAGGAGGGGCAGAGGTGTAGTTCACTTACTAACTGACAGTGTTTTTATTAGGTACTGTGTCTGGGATGAGAACTTGTCTTACAATACAATATTTCTTGAACTATTCCTGAATATTCATGGTACAGAATTTTTTCATAGTAACTAATTCTATAGATTATTTAGTACAAGGGAGTTGACTGTAGTTTCCCTAATGTTTTCTCCCTTCCATCAAGATCTTTCATGCTGTTATCTATCTTGGCTCTTATATTAGTATACAATAATACAATAAATCCACATTTCTAGAATAACTGTGCTCCACATACAAAGCAGAATATCAAATATACACCCACTGCATATGGGTTTATACTAGCTTATTGTGGTGGCTTTGCCAGTCATATGCCTTCGTATTAGTTCAGAGTGTGGAGGAGGAGGAATATTGTGGAATGGCAGTAGAGACCATTCAGAAATGTTAACAAACCTTTTAATTTGGCAAAGTTTTCTTGCCATTTGGACAAAAAACAGAACAGCATTAGGAATATTGATTCCTCTCTACCCCACCTTTTCTTTTTTTAAAGAACAAACAGCAACAATAATAAAAGCCCATTTTGATGTTTTCTATAGCCCAGAATAAGAGAAAAGCCTGAGCCTCTATGAAGTTCATTAGGGACTTTGCTATTGCTAGTCTGTCTTATGTGGACTCCACTTATACCAGCTAAGATTTTAGTAAAAAAATCCACCGGTATTGTAATTGTATATGGTATTTGTCAATTTTTTCTCCTTTAATTTCTTTTATCTTCATTGTATTAAAATTAGCAGAAATGAAAATAAAAAGGAAAGGAAAGACTTGAAAATCATTAACTAAAATGCTAAAATGACTGTTACAAACATCAGATGTGTTGGGTTTGGGTTTTTTTATTTGATTTTTTAATTAGAATAACTTTTGCAACTTTTTCCTTATGTCCTATCTCCTAATACTAGTTAGGATTTTTTTTGGTAGGGGAGTTCCAATCCCATGGAAATCAGTGAGATGCTCTCTCTTAAGATGTGGCTCTAAATTGCTTGGAATGATTCCCTTCAGCAATTATTCAAAGCTTAAAGCATGGATTGATGGGAAAGGTAGATTGTTTGCTAGATCTAACAACTCTGTTAGGCCCTACCCCACTAAAATTTACAGTTAATATTTCCTTTGATCCTACTGCATTCTGTCTCATTTACTTCAGCAGAGCTCTCTGCAGATAGAGTGCTTCCCCCATATGGATCACAGACCAGAATCAGAACCTGAAGGTGTTTATAGATGTGCTCTGGAAGTGAGGGGGAGGGGTGGAAGGAAACACACTTTAATTAGAGCAGCTCCAAGAGAGGTGAATTTTGGGATGGCTGGAGCCACCCTCCCAGCACTGCCACCACCCACCCCAAGTGCAGCCCTGGCCCAGCCCCCGCCCCCAGGAAGAGCGTGGCACTGCCCACAGCCCCAGCCTGCAGTGACAGCCCACCCTCACCCCACATGCAGATCCAGGGGGCACACACTCTCCATGCCCTCCCAGGCTGTGTGCAGTGGCAGAAGCTGACCCCCTGCTTCCCCTGGAGGAGCCGCTTGCAGGTCCATCCTGTGCCCTGCCCCAGCTGTGCAGTGCCTGCTCCTGCCCCAGTTCCAGCACCAGCCCCACTCCCTGCCCCACTGTGGGGGTCTTGATCTTCCCCTCCCCATGCCCCTTCCTTCCCTGACTTACTAGTCAGATGCCACTCTCCACACTATTTGGCTATGCTCTTGGCCGCTTATGTGCTGTGCTGTGGCTGCGCGTGCATGCAGCATTTATTGGTGACATTTTCAGCCACATCAGCCAAAAAAAGTTGATTGCCGATCATGTCAATTTTCCTTTTATCAGTGCCGGTATGATATGGGACTGATGTATTGGTGCACCTTTAGCTGATGCCTAATCTGGAGGAGAGAAAATAGGATGCAGTAATTACAGCAGTAGCCTGAAGTCCAAAAGCCTAGATTTATTTCCTTACTCTTCTCCGAGCTTTCTGCTTGACCGTGACTATGTCAGGTAGGCCCAGAGTCATAAAGAATTGAATTGTTAAAGTTTAAACATGCTCACCTAACCTTATGAGCACTTAAGTTTTTGTAAACCAGTTCCCTAGGTTCCAAAGTTTTGTTTCTTGAGATGTCCAGAACAATTTCAGTCTTGTTAAAGCTGAGCCATTCAGCTGTGATCTCAGACTTAATCCATTTTGTCACTGAGCAACTAGATGTTTCTCATCTCTGTGCTTTGTCTTCAGAAACCATCTAAACCACACTGCAGGACTGGAGGCTCATCAAAACACAGTAGCAGCTACCACTTTCATTCAAAAAATTGCTGGAGAAGAATGAAGAAGGCTTCTCTGTTCGGGCTCTTCCACTGTCTTATCGCTACACTGTCCAGTAGTAAAATGATTTAATTCTAGTTTTGAATTGGACAGGGCATTAAAAACAATCATTAGATAAATTTCATAAACAGTGTTTGGAACAGGAGCCAGAATTCTGGTTTCTCCTCTCACAGGTTTTGATCTGAACAGCTAGGTGATTGAGTTATGTTGCTTCCAGCTCAATGAACCTTGATTTTTTTTTTATGCATAGTGGAACCCTTGCACTCCAAACAACCTATAGCCTGATTAATAGAACACTGAGATGTGGGTTTGAATAACATGAGACAGAAGAGGGCACTGAACCTAGATCTCGTACATCTTGGAGACCTACTGAGTGTTCTAGATACTAGGTTCCTGTATAAAAGAGAAATAGTGCAAGTGCTGCTACCATCATTGTGAAACAAAGGAATAACTGTGCTTGCATATACTTAACCCAAGGAGGGAGTTCAGGTCTGTGACTCTTGAGTAGAGGTAAGTGACTTCCTGCAGGATGGAGTTAGGTGGCTAAACCTTAAGAAAGGAGGATTTTGAGATGACATCACTTTCCTCAGTATTTCCTATTGGCTACGTAAGGCAGCTCCCCACTTGGCATGCTAGCTGTGGTGAATTTTATTCTTAGTCCCCTAATTCATGCCATGCGTTGTGGATCTAGCTCATTTTGAACAGGAATCTTAATCTAGGTGTTCCACCTCACAAGTGAATGCCCAAACCATTTGGTTATAATGAGACACAGTCCTTCTTGGAGAACTGGTTTAATTCTTGGTTGTCTTTTGTGCAAAACTTAGCTCAAATGGCATGCTCTGTAAATGTGGACTGGATCAGGCAGAAAAAGCAGAAAGCATCTATATTTGCTTATCAGGACTTTGTGATCTAGGTCTCCAAGCAACTGAACAGTGGCAGGGCTTAGGTGGTTTTAGCTACATTCACTACTAGAAGATTAGGTGCTTATAAGCAGAGATTCTGGTTTTCTCTATATATCCCCAATTTTCAGTTTAAAAAAAGTAACCCAAAATCCACATTTTTTCATGGTTAAAATGAAACAGCACTATATATCTACAGTAAAAGCTTTGTTATCCAGCATGAGTGGGGTAAGGGGGATTTTTTATATAAAAATTCCAGTTACCTGAAGGTAGGGGATTTTTGGCCAGATGCAGAGCTGGGGGTGGGGGGGCACACATGGAGTGGTGGCAGCACAGCGTGGTGGGCGGTGGTGGCGGTGAGCCTTCCCTGCCATGTGCGAGCTTCCCCCCCGACCCCATGGCTGGCCAGATAGAAATTCCAGTTAATAGAGTGTTCCAGTTACTTATATGCCAGTTAACACACCTTTTACTGTATCTATATATTAGTGGTGTTTAATTTTAATTATGGAAAACTGTGGATTTTAGGTTACTTTTTTAAAACCGAAAGCTGGGGATTTTTTTTTTTTTATTATCAGAGAAAATCAGGATCCCTGCTTATAAGGTTAGGTAGCAACTGAGCAGGTCTTTTGAGAATCCTTGGGATGTCTATACATTTGGCATAAATACCTAATGACAATATTAAACATTACATTTTAAATTTTTAATTAAATTACATTTTAAATTTTATATTAAAAATTAAAATTAATTACAACCTGCATACCTAATGAAAATATTAGACATTTAAATTTAAATTTAGCCTTTTGTATTTCAGTTTTCATATCAGTAAGAAAGCAATAAAGTACTTATTATATAACTCACAGGTACCTAGGGGGATGTGAGGATAAGTGCCAGGGTATTTTTAAGTCTTCCTAGAGGCATTGGGTATTGGCTACAGCCAAGGCTGGGGACTTTGACTGGGGTGTGCCAATGCTCCTATCGGGAGCAAAACCAAAGATTCCTGGCTAGAGGGTCTTGACCCTCTGCTCAGGGTCAGACTGATTGCTATATTTGGGGTTAGGAAGGAATTTTACCCCATGGTCAGACAGGTATGGACTGCAAGGAATTTTGCCTTCCTCTGTAGTGAGTGGCATGGCCCTCTACCCAGGATCTCTTGAGCATATATTGACATTTTATAGAAGCATGGATTTCGGCTGCCATGGTTCCCCTGCTTTACCGGTGGTGTGGCAGGTTAGGGTGTTATGTCTACGTTGGCTCAGGATTCATGGTAGTCTAATGTAGAGTTTAGATTATGGTTTGTATGGGATGGTTTAGGTAGGGGGTTGCATTAGATGACCTCTTGAGGTCCCTTTCAGCCCTATTTTTCTCTATGATTCTATGATAAAATACATACAAAATGATTATGAAACACTAAATTAATGAGGGACCACATAAGTACCTATGAAGAACAGATAGATGTATACCTAGTTTGACTTGCAGGTTTTCTTTTCCATTTGCTCCAGAAGCCACTTATATTGAAGCTTAGTGCTCTTCAGCTGAGGTAAAGTAACTTTGCATTATATATTTATTAATAAGTTACCATTTCTGACCTCCAAGTATGGAAGGCTTCAACAATAACACACTATATTTGTCTATATAGGCCTTATTTCAAAAAATAACTATTAACTAATTTTGAATTACTGTGCATTTGTTGAATTGATTTACATTCACTGAAGGAGAGAAGTGGCTAAGTCTTGCTTTTTCAAATGTTTTATTTAATTAACTCTAAAATGGCTTTTATTGAAAAGAAGGTATTTTTTCTATAATATGGATTCATGCCTTTTGTATTTTTATAATAAAATGAAAGTAAATTAAAAAAATCTGCAGGCGCAGTAGTCTCACTATTTTATAAGGGTCAGTTTGCATATTTATTACACACAGTACTATAATGTATAGATGAAACTGTATTAATTAAATATGTAAAGTCCTATCAAGACAATAGATAGTAAAAGCTTTAGATAAATTATTATAGTTTATTCACCCAATAATTCCTGGAATAAAATTGAGTGATCCACAAATAATGGGCTCCTGTATATTTTCTGAAATGCAATCTGAAATTTCTGCTGAAGGTGCATTAAGGCTACATTGCAGGGAAGAAAGGTTTGACTTCTCTGTAATTTAAAACATTTTTAGTAGGACCCAGTGTCTCATGTTGCCACTGAGAACATACAGCTTCACGATTAAACACACATCACATAGAGAATTTGGGGGTTAAAAATAAAATTTATGTCCAGATTTGTGTGTTGGAAAACAATCACAGGACTGTGACCTCTGATTGTCTGTTCTAGCTTAATGTAAACCAAAGAGTTTGACATGAACTAGCACACTGCCATTGTAGCATGGTAATTGTGAGTTGTAGACCCAGTTTAAATCATGGAAGGTTAAGAAAGGAAAATATTAAGCATAATCAATTCAAGAGTTGTTTATGATATTTTATATTTAAAACCTCATTATAAAAAGTTGACTTATGCAAGACCAATCTAAATAACGTCAATCATAGTTTTTTCCCTATCTAAGAATCCAATGCAAGTGTAATAAAAGAAAGCGAGCTTTGGAATGAGCCAGTTTACTTTGTTTCTATTGCACTCCAAGTTCATTGATGACATCTTACTTAAAGATACCTTTTGTTAAGTAAGACATCTGTGGGCCTTTTCACATCTTATACTTTGAGCTGCTCAAATGCTGAGCATTGTTAGTGCTAGCTCATGTCTGGAGCAGTCACACAGTCAGGTCAGCAGGAGCTTGGAGGACTGAAAGGTAGAAATCCTTCCTCCCCACCACTTGGGGTTCCCCTTTATCACCCTGCCTCCTCTCTTTACTTGTGGCTGCCCATGCTATCTGTCCTGGGGGAGCAGGCAGGGAAGGGTTAAATTGCCTGCCTGGGCACCACTCCCACTGGTTCTAGTCTGCTGCTTTTCCTCAGGCTGAGCCTGCCAAAGGAGCAGCAGCGGTGGTAGTGGTGGCCAGGCAGGCAGATTAACCCTTCCCTACCTGCTCTCCTGGGACAGACAGCGTGGGCACTCACAAATAAGGAGGGGAGGCAGGGGGGCAGTGAGCAGGGATCTCAGGTGCTTGGGAGGATGGGGGGAAGGGGGGCAGTGAACCTGATCTGGGCCAGTGGGGGAGAGGGGCTGGGTAGGGTGTTTACAGTAGGGTGTAGCCTACAGTAGCTATGTCTTAGTGTAACATGAGTTGGGTAACACAGATCAGAGAGAATCCTGCCCTGGAGTGGTGGATATTTAAGCCGCCTAGAGAATACTTAAAACTAGTTTTAGGTGTTAATGTGTGGACAATTCAGATATTAACAGCTCCAGGAGCTGCCCAAAATTACCGTGTAAGAAGGCCCTATGTTGTCCACCCTTGAGGCTTGCATGCCCCATGCATTCAGAATCATTTTAGCCAGCAGAGTACACTGTTGCTGTCCATATGTTTTAAGGGTTAAATCCTATTTAACTTTATGGACCTAATGTCATGTTCATAGCCATATAACTGCAGTTTTTGGTATTTACACACAGTTGATAATTCAGTGTTTCTCATGCTTGGCCTAATGACCATACTCAGTAGGGAGGGGCTCCAGCTAGGCAGCTTCTAATTCTACTATGTATTAGCGTGACTGGCAGAAATCATGCTAATGAGCTAATGTGCAGTATGTTTAGTCCAATGCACACTAGGCATCACACAAAAAGCATTCATGCATACTAATGAGTAATAGGTTTGATTATGGGACATTCAGTTAGTAC
>NW_017729032.1:117333368-117337631 GCF_001723915.1 Gavialis gangeticus
CTGACCATACTCAGTAGGGAGGGGCTCCAGCTAGGCAGCTTCTAATTCTACTATGTATTAGCGTGACTGGCAGAAATCATGCTAATGAGCTAATGTGCAGTATGTTTAGTCCAATGCACACTAGGCATCACACAAAAAGCATTCATGCATACTAATGAGTAATAGGTTTGATTATGGGACATTCAGTTAGTACCTGTAATAACTTTCATAACCTATAATAACAGGTACTAACATAATGTGTTGTAATTATGGCACACTAATGATGCACCCTGCACAGATTTCTACCCAGAAGATACAGAGTCCAATTTGCTTAAGTGCTAAAAACTGAAGTTTAGTGGCTTCAGACAGGCCACTTGAGTACATAAAGTGAAACAGAATTTAGCTCCAAGTAACCTTTAGGTCATATCACCCTTGTTGCAGAGCATTCACTCTTCACCAAGGGTGAAATGACCTAAAGGCTTCATTCCTTTTTACAAACTGTTTTTTTTCTTGTAACCCTCCTTTTTAATGGTAAGCAATGGTAGACTTAAAATTTTACAAACAGAATAAAATAATGTTTTTGTTTTAATTGTATTTCGTTTCTTCTTTGACTGGAAGTTTACTAAATTTTTATATCTAAAGCTCCTGAATTTAACTTCACAACAGCAATTCCAGTGATGGAATTAAGGGAAGTATGTTTTCCTATTGAGTATGTAGTATGTAAATCTTTTTTTTCTAAAAGCACCTAAAAGCTCTGGTCAACAGGGGCAACTTTGAAGATTTTTTATATTAGCCTGCTTCATGAGCCATATCTTAGAAGCCAGACCCTTCTAGGTATCTTATGCCTCAGTCCAGAATACCAGTGTTAGAACCAGACTGTTAGTTACCAGGATCTATTTACAAAGACTGCCAAAGACTTGAGTAGGACTGAAAAACCTAAGTCCTGAAGCAAAAAGAAGCATTGGTCCTCTGCAGATAGATCCCCATAAATATCTCATTTAGATAAGGTCAGAATCACTTTATTTGCTGATATTGCATGTTCAGTATGGCTACTCTGTGTTAACAACACAAATTTATTCTTAAGGGCAAAATGAATGTGTTACAAAAGTGTATGTGTTAATGGTTTTTCATGGAGCTGAGTAAGGTAAACTAACATCACACTTACATCTGTAAGTCAGGTGCATAGGGGCCAAATTCTATTCCATTTATAGGTGTCTAAGTAGAATTAGGTCTCTAAGTGCAATTCTGTTCCACTCTGCTATTCCAAAGTAATTTTACTTACTCCATTACTGGAAGTTGCTCAGATACTATGAAGAGCATGGTATCAATACCTATATAAGAATAGAATAGTATGGCTCAAATAATTCTACTTATAATCATTTAATTGGTGGTTATAAAAATTCTAAGAATCTGTCTTCAAATGAGGTTATCCAGTGCTTCTTTACATGGGATGAAAACATTCAAAATATATTGGAATACTGATAATATTCATTTAAGAGTCTTCTGTAAAAAATGCACTACCCTTATTAGTCTTCAGTATATCAAGGG
The DNA here is from genome assembly GCF_001723915.1 of Gavialis gangeticus. Classification (NCBI taxonomy): domain Eukaryota; kingdom Metazoa; phylum Chordata; order Crocodylia; family Gavialidae; genus Gavialis; species Gavialis gangeticus. The sequence continues at coordinate 117,334,896 of NW_017729032.1, forward strand.
AAATTAATTTGTCATTGAGGAAAGTCACCTGAATCCTATACTTCAATCCATTGATTATATATGGAATAGTTTAAAATATACAGAGTATATTCTTACTGTGCTAAAATTCTATATAATACAAGAAATAAGTCAATCCTGAGTGAATGGAAATATCAGGAATTACCCTGAATGAATGGAAAGAAGTAAGATTAGAGAGTAGCATTATGACATGGCATTAATGTAACAAGAAAAAGGACACAAGTTTCAGCTTTTCCTCTCTGAATGGTTAGTCATTCACAGCATGCCATTTACTAAAAGTACAGATTTGTTAATGTACATCTCTTATGTTTTGATACGTCTTGCAAGTAAGCAAAGTTGAACCTTTACAGGGTTATTTTTCCCTTGCATGGGTGATGTTTTTGTAATGTCCTGGTATGATGGGAAATGATTAATAATGATTGTTGAATTAAACTTTCAGAGCCAGTTTTGAGCCAATGCCCTATTATGTTAGTAGAGCATGGGCCTATCTGGACAATTAAGACCGGATTCTATTCTACCTTGTAGGTGTTTAAGGGGAATTAGGTGCTTAAGGGTGCATCTACACGTTCATTAATGTGTAGTAGTTACTGCATATTGAATTTAGTACTTGCTTAATTAAGTAGTAGAGTTAGAGTAGTAACTGTATTTACTCACAGTAAATAGAGTTACTGTGCAGTAGCCAGTGAATGCCTTTTTAGTGATGCTACTGTGCAGTAGCCTAATAATTCTGTAGCAGTAGCATATTAACATGCTATACAAGTTACTGTCCAATGTTATTAGGCTGCTGGACTTCAAGTGTCTCCTGTAGAGACAACTTGGTGTTGTCCTTTAGCTTTTCCTTCATTTGCACCTAGGTAAGTACAGTTCATCCTCTGCTGTTGGACTGCTCAGCATGGATAGGTGACCATACTCTTTTTCCTGAGTCATTATCACATTTTACAGACTATGACGTTGGAACAGGGACCACTTTGATCCCCATTACAAGTGAAAAAGAGAAAAATGTTCCTTTAAGAGGGCCACCAGAGACCCTCAAAGCCACAAGTCTCTGCAAAGGAGAGCAGGGATTCTGTAGGAATTTCTTTGAGTAGGCCAGGAGGTAGGCTGGAGTAGAAGAACCAGCTTAAGACCAAGTAGACTGGAAAAAGGCAAATATGAGGCAAGCTTATTAGAAAGACCATACTGGAAAGGTTGGCTCTGGGAAGAACTCAGCAGAGACTGAGTAGGAAATTTTAAGGACTATGTAATAAGCAAACTGCCTGTGAAAAAGGCATAGGAAGCTTGGCTGTGAAAAGTCCATAGGCGACATGTGGCGGGGGTGCCCCCCCTGACAGCACTCCAGTTGGTAGGGGGGCATGGAGAACACTAGTGCCCCCCTGACATAGGCTCCTCTGGCAGGCACTGAGGGACACTCCCCCAGTCATGCCCTGCTGGTGCCCCCCAGACTTGGGAGGCACCAGTTGCCAATGAAAGGTTCCATACCTCTGCAGGCAAGACTCACTCTCCTCCAGTGACCCACTCACTGAATTGGCAGAGGAGATCTTGGAGCTTTTGATAATAATAAATAATATTTACCAATTTTTGAAGGACAGGCACGGTACCAGAGACCTGGGAAAAGGACAAACATAGTACCCCTATTTAAGAAAGGCAAAAAGGAGGACTCACAGAATTACCAGTTAGTCCGACTTCAATATCATATTGTATGCACCAGGCAGTTACTGGCACATACCATAAGGATATCCATTTGCAAGCATCCAAAGGAGGAAAGGCTGGTCATGAGTAGATAACCTAGATTTGTTAGGAACAGAATGTGTCTCCTCCCTTGCACGTGCACATGCGCACACACACACATACACACACACACACACACTCTGCCCTGTGGCCTCCTGGGCAGCCTGGAGGTGGCAGTGACAGTGGCGTAGACACAGGGTAGCCTGGCATGGGGTCTAGGCAACTACAGCAGGAATGGCTGGCAGTGGGAAGGGGAAGGGTTCACTTTTCCCCCGTGCTGAGCAATAGCTTTTGTCCTGTGCCACCTATGCTAAACCTAGGTGGGTAAGCCCAGAGCAGGCACAGGATACACATGGTCTGGGCTAGTCAATGTGGGTCCCCACAGGTACAATGGGTTGGGGCCAGCAATGGCAGCAGTTGAAAGGAAGTGCTGATACCTGGACTGCCTAGAAAGGCAGTCCAGCTGTGAAGCCACCCAAGCCCTGCTGCATGCTCAGGGGTGGTAGGACATGCCACGGAAGGGCGGTACGGAGCAGGTGTGGAGTGGGCTGGGCCGGGGCTGCCAGGTTTCCAGTTGATCTGCTCTGCTGGGGTTGAGTCCAGAGTGGGCATGGGGCGGGGCTGGGGCTGCGCACTGTTGGCAATGGTGGGGAGGCACCACAGGGCATGCATTCTCCAGGCTGTTGCAGAGCAGAGGCTGTTGCTAACTGTCTATGGGGGGAATGTGCAAGGGCTCTGATGCACACCCCACCATACCCAGAAACCCTCCCACACAGACCCCACAACCACAGTCTCCCCTACACACAATCACACACTCCACAAACACCGCAACCACCCACAATCTTTACCCCCACAACCCCCTCCCCTCCCTACACCCCCTCACACACCTGTGCACCTCTGGAGGAACCCTGCTCACTGCTACGCGCACACACTCCACCACACACATGCATCCACACTCCCCCCATGCACACCCCATACCCACCACCCCAC
>NW_017729032.1:117337927-117341004 GCF_001723915.1 Gavialis gangeticus
CTCCACAAACCCCATACCCACCCACACACACCTACACATCCCCATAAACACACCTCTTCACAACCCCCCATACTCAATCACCCATATCCACACATACCCCCACCCCCATACACATGTATCCACACACCCCCTGCAGACACCCAAAAACCCCATACCCCTCCACCTATACCCCCCCTGAAAGGTCAAGAGTTAGGGGCCAGGACTTCTGGTCCCAAGATGGTGACCAGGGGGCAGGGCTCCTGTCAAGGGGCAAGGCTATCCTTGCAGCCCTCAACAGCTCACCAAAACTTGTTATGTGGCCCTCCACCTGAAATAATTGCTCATCTTTGGGTTAGAATAAGACTTGTATAGGATGGTTTGGATAGGAATGATCCTGCTTTGCAGAGGTGGGGTCCTAAATGACCTCTGGAGGTTCCTTCCAGGTCTTTTTTTCTATGATTCATTTATAGTTCCATTTCTTGTTCTGACCACTGAATTAAAAAAATATTTAATGGATGTAGTAAGAACTACTCTTTGTTAATTTGTAAATATTGCTCTCATCTTTTATTTAATTCAATTTTACACAAATTTAACAGAGCAGAATGGCCTCTTATGTATACTTTCAGTGTGTTCAGTATTTCTAACATACTTTTATAGTGTTGCTCAACTGCTGCAGCTTATTTAGATTTGCTAATATTGTAACTAATAGCTATTTATTACACAGGCTTCTCTTTTGGCAACAATGATCATCTTATGTGACAGGGCTTTCAGTTGCCAGACAAGTTGAGTTATGCTCTGTGCATGTTGCCCTTGCTGTATAGCTGTCTCTTGTTTAATGAACCATAGTCTACCATATAACTCTTGGGAAATTGCTAGATCAACAGTTTATAACTGTTTTTTGTTTGTTTGTTTTCTTATTTGTGACCTAAGCTATAGAACTGGTACCTCCATGCCCTTTTTACCTAGTCCAATATTTGCTACTGATTATCCTGGCTGGTCATTTCCTATGATCTTTTACATTTTATTGATTTAAAAGCAGTTTACTCCTTGTAGGCCTTACAAAAAGCTGAAATAATGAGTCTGTGTTTCTTCAAAAACTTTCCTTAATGTTTGTACCTTGCTGGTTCTCTGATACTTTCCCTCATCCTACCTGCTATGTTGAATTCTGATTCAATTGTGGCTGGAAGCTGTTCCCTTCCATTAGAACACTTGTACATCTGTTAGTTTTTCAGGGTCACATATTGCTGGGAGCTGCTTTTCTTGGAATCTTGTAAATTTTCCTCTGAAGAATACACTGTATGTGTCTTCATGCTCATTCTCACCCACACACAACTTAACTTCCATCTGAAATAAGAATTTAACCTTCACTTTTAGCTATCATTCCTTTTCCTTTCAGCTGTTTGGATAAAAAGCATTTATGCAAGCAACATGACAAATTAGGAAACCTTTTGCTATGAGGGGAAAGAGTTAATGTCTTTTCTGTGTTAATTCACAAAGTTATTGCAGATCCTTCAGGGAAAGTTGATCTTTTCTCTTTTGTTGCACCCTTGCTAGATCAGTTTCTTTTCTGACAGCATAAACCCCCAAGGAGGATATTGTATAATGAGCTTACGTTTATCTGTAAAACATTCTGATAGGCATTTCCTTCTGGGTTTCCAAATCTTCCATATTCATTTGTCAGATGAAAAATGGTTTAGAAACAAATCTGGTCATAAGCTTATTGATATTACTGATATGTACTTACTCTTAAGTGGCTTTTAAGTTTTTTTGGGTTATATCCAGTAATATAATTGCTTGCACTTCCATAAATCCCATTTATATAAGGAATAATGGTTTTGTAAGGATCATATATTACATGGCATTTGCACATGTATGTATGTGTGTGTGTGAGAGAGAGTTAGTCTTGAAGATCTGGGGAAAATCTTTAAAATGTTCAGTCCTAGTCCATTTATCTTCAACAAAGGTTAATGAATATACGTTAATAAGTTAGGCTTATTTTGGAATTCACTGCTGAAGTATTATACATGCCAGAAATGCAAAAATGATAAAGTTTTGCTATTTGTGAGGGCTTATCACATTCATCAGTAGATTGAAAACTCAAAGAACAGTTAATGATTAAGGCAAAACAGGGAAAAAGAATCTAAGTGATAAACTAGGACACAGCTAATGTCAGTAGATAATGCGACAGAAATCACTTACTGTCCTATATACAGTTCCTGGTCATTACCCCATACTTACCTGAGTTAGGAAACTCAGTCCCTTAGTGGACATGCATGTATTAACTGAATTAATATGTGAAAAAGGAGTTCTTTTCCTTTTGATCATTAATGACTGCAATGAGTATGCATCTTAACACAAGGATTGAATATTTAAAGGTCTGTGATTTATTTCCACAGTAGGAATCATTCTTATTTTTGGAAAAAATATCTTTATGAAAAGTGGAAGAGGTAGATACAGCTGCAGATGCTAATATCAAAAGGAGTGTTTGAGACATGGAACCAAGAGCTGGGAGGAAAATTGGGTAGGACGATTGGTCTAGACTCTAGACTTTGTTAAGATGCTGAAATTTGATTTATGCTATAGAAGAAAGGATTGAAACACCACTGTGTTAGATTTTCCATTTAGAATTGACAGGATAAGTCTCATTATATCACAGGTGGCTGATATGCATTAAAATAGTCACCCTTAAGACTGAAGGCAGTAGTAAACTGGTGTATATTACTTCAGTCGATATTAAGGGAAATGACTTTTTAGCTGAGGGGACAGAGTAAGCTCTTAGATATACTACCATGGGACTTTTATTGTTAAAAGAAAATAAACCAGACATTTCATTGTCTATTAAGGTCACATCAAAAAGTGACTGACAATTTATGAGGGAATCCATGTCACTGGACTTAAAAGTTCATTTTTGGTTTAGTGAATGGCTCATAGAAACACAACAGAGTTCTTTGCCTCAATTTCTGCTCATATTCTAAATACAGTTGCCTTCTCCTGGAATGGTATTCCAATATTTATCAGACAGTTAAAGGATATTCAGGTTCAGAAAAAGGCTTTGTCAAGCCAGGCCTTATAAACTTTCACGGATGAAGATTCCACCA
>NW_017729032.1:117346004-117349684 GCF_001723915.1 Gavialis gangeticus
GCCTTCTACTGGAATGGTATTCCAATATTTATCAGACAGTTAAAGGATATTCAGGTTCAGAAAAAGGCTTTGTCAAGCCAGGCCTTATAAACTTTCACGGATGAAGATTCCACCACCTCTATAGGTAACCTGTTCCACTGCTTCACCACCTTCCTAGTGAGAAAGTTTATCTTACTATTCAACTTAAACCTCTCTTGCTGCAACTTCAGACCATTGCTTCTTATTCTGTCATCTGTCACCCCTGAGAACAGTTTAGCTCCATCCTCTTTCGAACCACCTTTCAGGTAGTTAAAGGCTTCTAGCAAATCCCCTCTTCATCTTCTCTTTTACATACTAAATAAACCAGTTCCTCAGCCTCTTCTTATAAGTCATGTTCCCCAGCCCCTGAACCATTTTCGTTGGTCTCCACCGTACTCTCCAACTTGTCCACATCCTGTCTATATTGGCCCGAAACAGGACACAGTACTCCAGATGTGGCCTCACTAGTGCAGAACAGATCAAAATAATTACTTCCCTTGATATGCTGGCAGTGCTTTTACTAATGTAGCCCACTGTGCTGTTAGGCTTCTTGGCTACAAGCGCACACTGTTGACTCATATCCTTCTTATAGTCCACTGTAATCCTCAAGTCCTTTTCTGCGGAGCCACTGCTTAGCCAGTCAGTCCCCAGGCTTTAGAGGTACATGGGTTTCTTCCATCCTAAGTACAGGACTTTTCACTAGTCCTTGCTGAACATCATAAGATTTCTTTTGGCCCAGTCCTCCAATTTGTCTAGGTCACTCTGAATTCTAGCCTTACCGTCCTGCATATCTACTACAACTCCCAGCTTGGTGTCATTTGCAAACTTGCTGAGGGTGCAATCCATCCTGTCTTTCAGACTGTTACTGAAGATATTGAACAAAACTGGCCCCAGGACCATGCCTTGCAGGCACTCCACTTGATACCAGCTGCCAGCTTGACATTGAGCCATTGATCACTACCCATCGAACCTGACAATCCAGCCAGTTTTATATCCTCCTTATAGCCCTTCATCCTATTCTTCCTCCTTGTTTCCCAAGCACTGTGCATTCCTGTACAGACACCTGAGGTGACTAGCCAATTGCTCTACTTTGTCAGGAAGAATGAGGCCTCTTCTGCTGCCTCCTCCTACTTCTGCTTCCTCCATATCTCCACTTCCCCACTTACCTCAGGACTTTGTTCTCCATCCATTGAATCTACTTTAAAGTCTTCCTCACTAGGTTAGTGATCCTGTCAGCAAAGATGCTCATCCCTCTCTTTGTCAGGTTCATCCTGTCTCTTCCTAGGAATCCTTTTTCTTTGGATCATTGCAGGGTGTTCCCCCTGCCCCAGGAGTGTAGGAAACTCCTGGGATGGGAGGATCATCTTGATCCTTCAGACCCAGGGATTTCCTGCACTCCCAGGGCTGGGGGAGGAGGAGCAGGGGATTACCTTTGCAGTGATCCTCTAGCCTCAGGGTTTTCTGACTCTCTGGAGCCCTAGGGATTATGGCAGATGTGATCCCCAGGATCCTGGGGTTTCATGCACCCCAGAGCCCTAGGGAACATGGCAACTGCAATCCCCAGAGTCCACAGGTTTGTCTGAAACCATCTGGACCCTGGGGATTTCGGTTACCACTATTCTTAGGGCTCAGAGCTGCATGAAACTCCTGGACCCTGGGGATCACAGCTGCTGTGATCCCTAGAGCTTGGGGATTTTATGCTGGACATGGTGCACCACTGTGCCTGGGAGCCCCATCAACTGATGTGGCTCCTAGCTGCTGGGGAGACCCTGCTACATGTGCAGTTTAAAGCTTGATAACAACCAGCAATTAAGTTAGTACATGTTTTCAAGGTCTAACTTTATAGCTGGTTGGAGCTTTTTACTGTGTGATACCTACTTTGCATGTGTAGTTAGTCCATGTAATTTTGCAGTTAACCAGTTAATTGCACAATACCTGTTATGTGCAGAGGGGCCCTAAGTGCCACTTATGTAGCAACATAATGGTAATTTTTGGCATTTATGCATAGTTTGGATTCTAGTTCCAGCTGTGGCAAAATAGTATCACTCTGTGCATGTTTCAGGCTGGAAGTGAGATAGAGGGGAGAAATGCCCATCTACCCTTTAGGGCAGGGATGGGCAATTTGTGGATGGGCCACTTGGGGAATTTTGTTGAATTGTTGTTGGCCAGGGGGCAGAGGGTTAGGGGAGGGGTGGGTAATGACTTGGCCTGGTGCAGCGGGGGCGTGGCATAGGGCAAGTAGGGAAGTGGTCTGGTATGGTGGTGGGGAGTCAATATATCCTATGTGGCCCGGGCCCATCTGTCCTGTGCCCACTGCTGGGGGTGCCGGATGGAATGGACAGGTGGAGTCTTCATGGAGACCAGCCTGGGACCCCCATGGGCAGGGTGGGCTCAGCTGGGCAGATGGCATGAAGCCAAAGGCAGTTGGGAAGTGGTGTCCAGGAGTGGGACAGGCAGGCAGGGCTGGGGCCAGAATCACTGGGGAGTGACAGCACAGGAATGGAGTCTGTGACAGAAGAGCAATCTACACCCTGCATACCTCTGAGATGGATGCCAGTTCCATAGGCAGGGGTATGCAGGGAGTGAATCACTGGTCTGTCTTGGGCCCTGGCTCCAAGCTGTCACCACCCAGTGATCTCAGCTCCACCCGCCTGACTGTTCCACTCCTGGATACTGCTCCCTACCTGCCTGTGGCACCATCCCATCTTCCCAGTTGAGCACATCCTGCCTGTGGCAGTCTAGTCTCTATGGAGATCCTGCTTGCCTGCTCTGTTCAGTGATCCCAGCAGTGGATGTGGGGTGGATGGGCTAGGGTGCCTGGGCATTGGAGCCAGTCCCCCACTGTTAGTGATACTAGAAGTGGCCCCCCACTGCTGCTTCTAGGAACCTGAGTCTGGCCTCTGTGCAGTCCCAGCCCCACTGCATGCCTAGGGGTGGCAAGACCATCTGTATGCACCATGGCCCAGGCTGTCCCCTGCACCTGGGCTAGGTGGAGCTGATGGACCTGCTGCAGTCCAGATAGAATCCCTTGGCAGGGCAGATCCAGCCCTTGGGCCATATTTTGCCCACCCCTGCTTTAGGGGCTACAGTATTTATCCAGGGAGTTAGAGATACAAGTTCTAGGCCTCTTTTACCCAGAAGGTGTTTGAACTGGCCTCTCCCGCTTCCCAATAAATTGGTGTAACAAGGAGGCCCTGGCCTACGCATTTCTTAGGGCACTCTTCAGATTTACTCTTGAAGTTTGCTCACTGCACCATGCACTCTGCATTCATTAGGTAGAAAGTGGTAGTATTCTCTGTACTAATGGAGACATGAATCCCATACCACTTCCGGAGCAGCATCTGTTTCGCTAAGACAACCTCTCTCAGTATTAGTCTCCTTTAGGTCCCACACGTCTTCCCCTCCTGGCTGCCCTGGTGCCCAACTTCAAAAGGAAGCCTTCAGGGACATTTTTGTTCTGTGACCTAACGGTTATACCATTCTGTTAGGAAATTGTTTCTAAATCCTCCCTGTGGAGAGCCTAGAACTTAAACTTTCTGTTCCCTGGGGGAGTACCTTGGTCACTGGGTTAAGAGATGAGGGGGTCTTGTTTCCTCCTCACCCCTACCTTGATTTTATTTTATTTAGGCAACTATGCAACCACGGTCTAGCTGACTGAGCAT
>NW_017729032.1:117354684-117355514 GCF_001723915.1 Gavialis gangeticus
CCTAAAACTTAAACTTTCTGTTCCCTGGGGGAGTACCTTGGTCACTGGGTTAAGAGATGAGGGGGTCTTGTTTCCTCCTCACCCCTACCTTGATTTTATTTTATTTAGGCAACTATGCAACCACGGTCTAGCTGACTGAGCATGCTTACAAGGGAAATGCAGGGCATGTAGCTATATGGAATCCAAATTTAGTGTAAGTACCAAAAAATGCAGTTATGTATCTACATAAATACCATTTAAAGGATTGGAGATAAAATAGAATTTAGCCCTAAATATTCATTTTATTGTTTTTGCTTAAGCCCTAAAATTTTATGTTATATTTAATAAACATTTTTAAAAGAATGCAGGATTATATTTGCTCTGAGATGGCTCGTTAACAAGGGCAATTGATATACCCAGCCTTATGCCACATTACTGTTACCTATGCAAAAAACAAATACTTCACATTAAAGTGTAATGTGAATTCCTGAAATATTTTATATAGAAACACTTATCAACAGGATTCCTGGTTTTCTTTGTTTAAAAAAAAAAATCCCCAATTTTCAGATTAAAAAAGTAACGAAAACCCACATTTTTCTGTCATTAAAATGAAACTCTCTCTCTCTCTCTCTCTCTCTCTCTCTCTCAAAGGGTTTTTTCCCAGAGTCATACTTTAGAGCAGCGGTTTTCAATCTGTGCTATGGGTACCACTGGTGGTATGCAGACAACCTGTCAGTGGTATGCATTCACAGATTTATTATAATTACTTTATATGACAAAAATTTTCTGGTGGCACTTAAGGTTAAACTGAAAATGTTGTTGATGGTACTTAAGGTTGTGTCATTTTAAAT
>NW_017729032.1:117360514-117361538 GCF_001723915.1 Gavialis gangeticus
TATATGACAAAAATTTTCTGGTGGCACTTAAGGTTAAACTGAAAATGTTGTTGATGGTACTTAAGGTTGTGTCATTTTAAATTGATGGTGCTCAATTTGTCAGAGTTTGGGAACTGTTGATCGAGAGTAGGCTTGAAGCTAGGCAGTGCTTCAAGATGACTGGCAGCTTCTTGTTGGGACAGCAGTCAGGAGAGATGAAGTCCAGAATTAACCCTTCCAGGGTTCTCTCAAACGGTCACGTTTTTAAGCTACTCAGCCAAAAACAGTTGCCAATTTGAGAGTGGCTGTGAAAGAGGTAACACGGAACTGTGTCCCTTCTGCTTGCTGGCAGGGCTAAAGTAGCTGGTAGATATCTTGTAGCACAGCATTTTAGTGCTTCTGTTTCAGTGGAGAAAAATCAGCTTTGCTATTTCAGATATGCACCCAATTTTGGAGAGCTGATTTTTGGGGAAAGGATTTATGTGCTATGTGAGTAAATGTGGTAAGGACATTTTGGAGTAAACTAAATGCAAAATAATAATATAAATGTTGATAAAAATCAAGAATGCAAAGACAGAAAAAATATATAATAATACAGTTTTCCCTTGAATGTTAATTTTGCAGTGTTCTTTCTTTAGGAGGTAATATTTGCTTGAATTTGTAACTCAGAATTAGCTGAATCTGAATCCGAATCAAATACTTGCCACTTCACACAGGCCTAATTTACTGCTATATATAGCTATATAACCAGGTTCTCATTTGCTGGTACCTACTAGCAAAACTCAGGGAATCCACAACATTATCTTACACAAGTGGAAAGGATTTTTGCAAGTGATATATTTTATTGAACCAACTGCATGGTTGGCATAGACAGACAAGCTTTCAAATGCAGTGCATTCTTCCTCAGGTAACCTGACTTCTTTAGGTCACCTAAGGAAAAATGTAGTCACTGCATTCAGAAGCTTGTCTAAATCTATCCCAGACGTGCAATTGATCCAGTAAAACATATCACCCACAGAAATCTTTGCCTCTTTCATATTTTCCA
>NW_017729032.1:117361549-117363614 GCF_001723915.1 Gavialis gangeticus
TATCACCCACAGAAATCTTTGCCTCTTTCATATTTTCCAGACCTTGACAGCTATCTCACTCCTACTCTACCATTTTCTATATGTTTTAAGATGGGAGAAAGTATTTTAGGAGCAAATGTAGTAAAAGAATGTAAGTCAAAATAATTGTGTTTTATTAGTAAGTTAAATATTCAATAATACCCTTGGTTCTGATAATATAAGAGATGTCTGAAACTAGTCTGTTATGAAATGAAAAAAGAACACTGATGCCATTTCTGGTACTCTGAATGGAAGGATTATTATTATTTTTAATAACAGACTTACAAGAACTACACTGAAAAAACAATTTTAATTTTATATCAATTTAATTAAATGTCAGTAATGTTTTCTATATGCTAATTGGGGAATTTTAGTGTCAAGATAAGACTAAATTATACCTCTTGAAAAATTGGAAATAATCAGCTAAATTATTTTCACCATGTTAATAGACATCTTTTAAAGGATATGTAGAAATTTAGAACCAAAATGTATCCACTTTAATGCTACTAAAGTCTGATGAGGAATAACTTGAGGATTTCAAACGTTATTGACATCAAAAGGATACATCCCATAATTTTAACTTGAAAAAAAAAGGTTTCTTCTTACTTTTCAGTGAAGTTGTAATAGTGAAATGCTATACGAGGCATTATGCTGCTAGGACTTATCTACTTTTACAAAGCCTATTATAAAAGTTTTGCTGAGCCTTATTATTAATATAAATAATTAAAGTTACACCACTCCTATCAAATAGTTGATCCAAGTATAATTTGTGCTGTATTATCCTTATTTTGTTATTTGCTTCTTTGCTATTTTGCAATATACTAGTTGTTCACCGTGGGTCATTCATGCTACGTAAAGGACATAGTTTATATGTGGGATTTTTGATCAGGAGTTGCATCTGATCAACAGTTGGACAAAAGTGTGTATTAGATTAGGTTCCTATCTGTCATGCTGATTTTTCATTTTGTCTCCTTCACATATTAGACTTACCGAGTAGATTGTTGACCAGAATGTAACAGTTTTAATCTTCCTGTTGAGCACTAGACTATAAAACTGATACCAAAGTATCTTCTTTGTCCATTGTTTAATATTTCTAGACATTGCAGAATGTGTTTAGAAAGCATGGAAAGCTTGCAGTGCTGGTTAACTGTAAGCTTAGTATTAAGGGTGTACATTACTGCATATGGCAATCCGTTGCTCAAGTAAAACACATCATACGCACTGATTTTCATATTTTCAACAGGTTTTAGCAGTGTTGCCTATACAAAAGGAAGTCATAAAATGTTTGCCCCACATGCCACGGTATCCAGACCAGCATAGGAATGACTGGAGGCTGGGGTACTGGCTGTCTGCCCCCAGGCTCTGCCCCCCTAGGTGCCCCTACCCCACAGCCCCCCACTCCAGGACACCACAAAAATCACTTTGTAAGTAGTTTGCACAGGGAGGAGGTTTTTTTATTATTGGTGCATGGGTTGGGTGGTGGAGGGTCTGTGTGTTGGGGAGGGAGGGGAGTGGGGTCTGTGATGTGAGGGGAATAAAGACTTGTTCTTTTGACACGTGTCTGTCATGAGTGTGGTACCAGGAATGGGTGGGTAGGGGGGTGGTCCATGGGTGGTAGGGCAGGTGGGCTAGAACAGGGCGTGCAGGTGGAGGTGGTCAGCTATAGCCTCCTACACCCAATGCCCTGGCCACTGCTGGCAGATGCGTGGCTCTCCTGGGGCATTGGTGAGGAGGCCCAGTGTTGTCACTGCTGCTGCAAGTAGTGCTCCTGCCATCAGGCATCCTCTGTGGACTGTGCCTTCTCCACCCAAGGCAAACTTCACCAGGGCATGGGTCTGGCCCAGGCACTAGTTAAAGTGGGCCTTGCAGGGGTCCAGGTGGCTGGTGTAGGGCTGCATCAGCCAGGGCAGGAGTGGGTAGGCAGTGTTCCTAATGAGCAGGGGAGGGACCAAAAAGGCGCCCGGTTGCAAGTCCAGCACCTCCAGCACAAAGCATCCATTCTTCACCAGTCCCACCAGGCCAGAGTTGCAAAACACATGGATGTTGT
>NW_017729032.1:117363625-117372801 GCF_001723915.1 Gavialis gangeticus
TGCTGCCTACCCAGCCATCACTGACATGGGTGAATGTGTCATGGTGGTCCACAGTGGCCTGCAGGACCACAGAGTGAAATCTCTTGTGGCCGTAGTAGGACTGGTCTCCATGGATCAGGCAGGTGACAGGGTTGTGGGTCCTGTCCAGGACTCCAATACACTGGGGGAATCCGAGAGCATGGAACCCCACTGCTAATGCCAGGGGGTTGTGGATGTGGAGCATGGTGTGCCCTAGCATGTCTTGAAGGGCTCTGCACACCTCCAGGATGGTTTCCTCAGTGGTGGTCTTGCCCACACCAAACAGTTGTCAAACAGTTGTCTGACGTGCTGGAGATTGGTGGGTGTGGCCAGCTTCAGCACAGTGAAAGACAGCTGGGTGTCTGCATGGAGTGGCATGCACATGCTAGTGTTCTGCATCTCCAGATGGAGCCAGAGCTGCTGGAGCAGGTCCCAAAAAGTGACCTCAGTCATGCGGAAGCCATCCAGCCACTGCTTATTGTCCCAGGTATGCTGGATGATGTGCTGCCACCAGTCCTGGCTGGCCCAGCAGGCCCTGAGGTGGTGGGGCTGGAGGCCCAGGAGGGCAACAGCAGCCCTGGAGGTGGCACTGTGGAGCCCCTTGACAGTATCCTGTGGCAGCAGCTGTGCGGCAGTGGCAGTGGCCCTGGGATGACGCACTGTGGCCAGGCAGGTGGTTGCTGGTCGTGGGATCTGGGCAGGGTGAGACATCTGTGTGTGAGGTGGTGGTCAGCACAGTGGGTCAGCAGGGTGATCATGGTGGCCAGCAGAAGCCCAGGGTACTGGTCATTGCTTCCAGGGTGAGAAGCTAGATCAGACATAGCATGAGGAGGCAGAGTGGCCAAAGAGAAAGCTGCTGTGTGCTGTTTCTGCACTTGGCATGCTGCTTCTGGGCAAGGAAGAGGCTACCAGAGAGCAGCAAGTGGGGCTGGCTCTAGGTGCTGGCAGCTGCAGCCAGAGCCTAGGGCTCCCCCAAGGTGGCTGCAAGGGCCCACTGCAGGAATGCAGGGAACTGAGTGTAAATCTTCTCCCTAATCCCCACATGTGTAGATGCCTGCCCAAAAACCCTTACTCCTTTATAATACACCAGAGTAAATCCAGGCTGGAGTAAATGCATGTGTAAATGTGCCCAGTGAGAATAGTTGGATCACAAGCCCAGTTCCCAGGGACTGGTGTTTATGTACCAATAGACTTGCACACAAAGTCCTCTACTTATGTAGCAAAAACTGAATGATCAAAGAGACTGAAAAAACCCTGTCACTAATAGTTACAATATACTCAGATAAAAACTGAGCTATTTTGGAGAAAGACAATAACAACATTTTCACTGCTGATTCTCGGATGTGTATTTGGATAAAGAAAACACAATTTGTTTGAAGGCATCTCAATCTAGCGTCTTTTGTAAGGACTGTTTTCATGTGAAATATTAATATAAGCTGTAAGAAAAAATATCTGCTGCTAAAACAAGTGAATGGTTTGCCAGGAGTAAAGAGGTGAATAGCAAATAATCTGCTTCTCCTTAGCTGGGGAAGAGATTCAAATCAAACAAGCATTAATAAAATGTGTGTAATTGGTTACTAAGTCCTCACTTAAGAGCATATGTCAATACTACATGCAGAAAGAGCAATGACTCAAAGTGGTTTTATTTTTTTCTTTTATATCTTGAGACGCTGAACAGATGTGTTGTCATCTATTCAAAGTAATCACTATCAAAGTAATCTCTTGTCTAGTTCTGTAAGACTCTGACAACACCTGTCATCAGGGATTCTGTCACAATTTAAGTTAGACAGTGTTATAGAAGAAATGCTAGGTAGATAGCTGCTTGAGTAGTTGTCAATGTTGAAAGGTTTAAGAGATACTAGGACTTTTTAAAACTTCATAACTATTAACAGAGGTATTAGATGAGTAATACCTAATCTTAATAGGGATGAATATGATTGTACAATGTTAAATGATTGAACTACATGTCTGCTACCTAATTCAACAGATTTAATTGCTACAGAATTATTTCACCATTTAAATAAAAAATAGGAACAAAATTGTTATCCAATATGGATTTTTATAGATGACGCTCCTATAACATCTTTTGTCCTTTTGCTCCTATAGTTTTTATTTTTAATGGGGCCTATTTCTTTCTCTTGAAACAAAGTCAAAGTTTTTTTTTTTTCCCCCTTTTCCCTGTGCTTTGATCTCTCATTCATTCTGAAATGCCTTCCAAATCCCTATTTTGACAAGCTTATAGAAGGTCTGCTTGCTATCACTAGTGAAACAAGAACATTTCAGAAAGCATTTAGAAACAACCACAACCATGAGATAATTCTTATATATCATAAAGAAATGTGAGAATAATCTTTCTGCTTATTTCTTGTAAAATAACCTGTTATCACAACTTCCTTCTGTTATAGTTTCAGAAATGTTTAAAATTCGATTTTCATACCATACAATTTAATACTTTTAAGATTCCTGATCTACTCTCACATTTACTTTGTTTAATTAGTATGCTATCTCATTGTTATATTCATATCTCTTTTCTGCAGTAAATGCTATAGTGACATTTGTATATGTGATTATTTTTGTGTTAGAAGTGATTATTTTGTCTTATATTGCTTTGTCAATTCTTTGGGATTCAAGGTGAGATGGAAAATTGTATTTACAATTGCTTTTTGGAACAGTTTAATGATTATCATAATAATGTATTATCATCTTCCTAAGTCAGACTACTTTGATTAGCAGAACAAGAGCTGCTTTTTGTTGGTGCCAGATGTGAAGTTTCAGATGATGATAAAAAAGAAGAGTATTCTCTGTACACTTCGTAAGAAGCAATCATGTACTATGGTGAGATGGGCCATAGATTAGCTATATTCTAGTGACATTTTAAAAACAGACTGGGGAGGGAGATCATGTCAGTCATACTTAAAGAAAGGTACTTTATCTTAATTAAAAAACTTCAAGTAATGAAGATTCAACCATTTTTCATGAGAATGTTTCAAACAGAGGTGGTCTTGTTGCTTTGAAGAGGAGGTATCACTAAAGCACAAGGGAAGAACATTCTAAGTCTAGAATGAGTTTCCTTATTTGGAAGAAAAAATGCTGTCCTAGACTAAAAGAGACTGAATAAATACATAAGCTACCTCAGTATATTTTTACTGTGATTGCTATGTGTATTTTTCCTAGATACACTGAGACAAATAGGACAAAAGATTCATAAAAATCTGATTTGTGCAGGCATCATTAAGTGAAAAACATATCACTCTTGTTAAAGACAAAGTCAAAGTTATCTTTTTTCTGCTTTTCAAAGCAGTCCCAACCTGCAGTCCCATACTTTGCAGATGGAACCACAGAGTTAATGGCTAACCTCTGAGGATAGCCTCTGCCTCTAAAACTGTTGGAAGATAGTGAATTGCTGTCAGAAGTCTCAAAGCTTGGGAAATGTGACATGTGGATGCAAATTTATTGTCAATTCCCATTTCCAATCAGTTTCTGTGGGAATTGTAGTCTTCCTGCAGTGCATAGACATGTCTAATTCCTGGCCCCCATGACAATAAAGCAAGCTACAATAAAGAAAAGTACTTACTTGGATCAGCTTCAATGTTTGTGTGTCAGGGTGGGTGCTATAAGGTTGTGGTCCCCGCCTACCCAATGCTTTACTAGAGTAAGCCATGGGGAAAACCAGATGGTCTTCTTGTAGCATGAACTGAACTAACGTAGCTGATGTTAACATAGAGTGTAATAATAGTAAAATATAACCATGTTAGTTTTGTCCTGTAAGCAACTTGAAAACTCCATTTTGTATCCTTCTGCTTGACATAAGTGAATGAACTCTGTATAGCCTTTATGTATGAGTGTGCATAAAAGGGTGAATGGTGACAGAATGGCATAGGGACAGGAGAAGAAGATTTAACTGTTTATGTAAGCAACAGGGCACCAAATGTAAGTTACCAGTCAGTAAACTAATTAATGAATGGCTGAAGAATCCCTCTTAGGCCTAGGGCACAAAAAAGGTAACAAGGAGAAGGAATGGACCCATCCTGCCAGACAGGCACCAAGAACACTCCCAGGGTGAGATAAGCTGAAGACAAAAGAAGAACAACTGCAAAAGCAGAAGCTAGGTATGGAAAAACCCCAAAGCACTGAAACAAAGGTTGCCAATCCCTGTAAGAGAACACTTTGAAAATGCCAAGTTGGGCTAGTCTCTTTGTCTACTGATGTTTCATCGGAGCACATATGCATCTGTTCACCCCGCTCCAGCTGTTATCTTCAAATCTGCTATCTTCAAATCATCATCATCCACTCAATAAGCCCAGGTTGGCCACCCTGGGCTGATATTGAGCAACTATTGCTGGTAACTATATCTGGTCTTTGTGTGGATAGAATGGTTGTTTTGTGCATGTGTATGCCTGTGTGTAATGATGTGTAGGATGATTTTTGTGTGTTTGTATAAATGGTGTGTCTGAATCTCTGTGTCTAACTTATGTAATCAATAAACACGGCATTCTGCCTTATCCCCCTTTTCAGAGTCTTGCTTGTGATTTGAGCAATTGGCAATTTGAGAAACATTCTCACTAGCAACCTCTGATGTCCTTCTCTTACCTGCCACATCTTGATGTTTGGGTTTCTTTATTTGAAATCTTCAGAGATGGATAGAGGCTGGGTGATGACTCTGCTAGGTCTCCCAGAGGGGCTCCTCCTCCCCTTATACACCACCCTGACCACATCCAGAATGGCACACATTAGGCCCTGGATCTTGTGCCAGCTAAGGATGCCACTGGCCATTACTTGCTGTTCACTGAATAAGGTTTAGGAGCTAGGCTCCATCATTGAGGATTTCTTAATCTCTTCTTGAATCAATCCCTTGCAGCTTCCCAGGCACATCAGTTAATAAGGCCCTTTAGAGTCTGTTGGGCATCTGCATTATATCAATTCATCCCTGGTTCCTGGGCTAATCAATCCCAATAGGTTTATTAGGGGTCTATTAGACAATCCATTGGGATCAGTTCCTCCCAGATTCCTGTTTTAATCACATTAAATCAGCCTTGCACAGAGTCCATCAATTAATCAGAACAACAAAAACAAAAACTTGAAATGAATTTCTTCCTGGTTCCAGTGTCAATGAAGTTACCTCAGTCCTTCAAGTGCTCATGAGGCAACCAAATGAAATTAATTCCTCCCTGGTTTGGATTCAGTCAGCCCAAAATCAATTTTACTGGGATTTCTACCCTGCTTTAACTTCCCATGATGCCTTTGCAGGGAGAGTGGCTTTCCCTCCTACCACCTTCCCAGCACGTCAAAAGGGGAACATGACCCCTCCCCAAACTGAAAAGAAATAAAGAAAGTGAACATCAAAGGAGGATTACCCCTTTAAACTCATGGACTCACATGCACTGGCTGCTCTCCCACTCTCCCTTCCTTCTACCAACTCCCAATCCTTGTTGCCACTGCTTCAGTCTCTGCCTGGCTGTCCTGGAGTCATTCCTCAGTGTGGCATGATCTTTCAGTGGTCCTCCAACCACCTTGGCCAGTGTGCTGGCTTGGTTCTGCCATGGTTGTCCATGGGACGCTGTCAGCAGAGAAAACCTCTGGCGTCTCTCTGCTCCACTGATTGCAGTTCTCTTCTGGCTACCCCTTTCTGTAGCTTGAAATAGCTGTCCTCATGCTCCCTCCACCAATCTGAAGGAAGCACATATTGTGAAAACATGACAACACGCTTCCTGGTAGGCTCCCTCCCAGGCTTCACTCGGCACTTGGGGTAGGTACTTCTTGCTCACATTTCTCAGGGCTTTTCTCCTGCCCTGCTCTCTTCTCCTCACAGTCTGCATCACTACAATGTGATTTGAGACTACAGTCTGTGTTTCCCTCTGTTTAAACCATATCCCATCTCTTCAGAAACAACTCGAGAGACAATATATCTGTGACATTAAGTAAACAAGCAAGAAAAGTCTCTGTAAGTTATCAAGATTTGGACTTGGTCTCACTGACAGGAATAACTGGTAACTTCACTTGCCAGGAGTGAGCAACAAGTTCAAATATTCCCTGAGCAAGCCATCAGTTAACATTCAGGAATACCCACTGTAGTACTTCATCATCTATTAGATATTCAGTGATCATTGCCAAACTAATCAGTGATCATCAGGCAGTGATCATTACCAAACTATCCTAGGCTCTTGTAAGCCATTCCACTGATTATTTTATCTACAAAGAGTTACTGATTTAAACAAGAGAACCAACATGGAAGTTTTAGTTGATGAACTGTCTATGTGTATTGCAAGAGGATTCATTCAGTGATCAATACAGCTAGACTGGCTAGATGTAATTTTGCAACACCACATTCCACACATCATGCCACTGCACTTGACAGCATGTTTTTTTGCTGATTAAGAATCATGGACAGAGATTGTTCCCTTCAAATACAAATTCTCTAATACAGAGAAATAAATTATTAAAGTGCAGGTCCTTCTGGTCCAAATGAAAAAAAAAAACAACCTTCCTCTATGACTAGCTCAGTATAGGTGTGACTTGGTGCTGGATTTGATACAAAAAATTCTCAAATACTCATTGCATTTTAAACAGGCCACGTTTTATTTGGTTCAGTTATGATGTACTTTGGCGCATGCCATTTATCTGTGAAGTGTGATCCCAGATCTGACCCTGGCACAGTTTTAATGGTTCAGCTATGAGATGTATGACCAGCTTTTATTTTAGGTCAAACTATTAGAACAAATGATCAGTTTATATTTTCTCTAACTTCTAATCCCCAATTTTTTGTCATGAGAAGTCCACAATATTTAAAGAAATAGTGACAGCACTGGAATAACTATAAGAATAACGTATTCATTACTAAACTGTTAATCAAGTAATTCATTGAATAGAAGATGGGTTTTGCTTCTGATAGGTTGGTCTTAGGTAGAAGTTGTGATCCACTTTCTGTATTAAAATCATTACTATATTCTGTTATATATTTTTAGCATGGAAATTAAATCTCATCTTCAATTGAGATAAGGTGTCCTGGCAAAGCAAGAGTAGTTCAGTGGTGTAACTTTGCTAGGAACTAAAGCCTAAGCAGTTTCCATTGCAAAAGGAGTAGACCACGTTGACCACACATTTCTCAGAATTTCTTTGACAAATTCTTAACCTCCATGAAAGCAAAACCAAGCAGAAGAAAATCAGTCATCTTGCTTTCTCATGCTAGTAACAGTATTGAAAGCTATTTGTACCTTTCTTCCCTGGAAGGGCTATCCAGAGGAAAAAGAGATAAATATGGTGAGTCATCAATTAAGCCAATTTAATGAGACTGATGAGCCGGGATCCTGGTTTTTTCTGATAAAAAAAAAAATCTCCACTTTCTGGCTTAAAAAATGTAACCCAAACTCCATATTTTTCCATGCATAAAATGAAACACCATGACAGACAGACAGACAGACATAGATTTATCTAGATATCTCTATAGATATTTCTATCTATCTATCTATCTATCTATCTATCTATCGCCAGAGTCAAAGTTTAGTCAGGGCTTTTAATACAAGAGGATCTCTCTTCAGGGATCCTGGTTTTCTTTGGTAAAAAAATACCCAATTTTTTTATTTAAAAAAGTAACCCCAAATCCACATTTTCCCCTGATTAAAATGAAACAGCACTAATATATACATACCTGTTCCTGCTCTTCTGAATCCTCAGCCATTAAGGACTTTATGTTATAAGATAATGGAGGGAGGGCTACAGCTGCTGTGACCTTTATGAGTACAACTAATTACAATAAAGTTCTGCTGATATATGCCTTATGAGAATGGGATATCTATATATTAGTGCTGTTTCATTTTATTCAGGGGAAAATGTAGATTTGGGGTTATTTTTTTATTCCAAAAATTGGGAATTTTTTTGTTATCAGAGAAAACAAGAATCCCTACTGATGAGAGATCCTCATGCATTAAAACCTTGACCACTTGGTTCCATATTACATACAACTAACAACACTCATGTTTGTTAAAGTTTCCAAGAAATGAAGGGGAAGAAATTCATTGTTTTCACCTTTGTGTTAATGAAGGGATATCTTCAACTCCACCTTTTCTTCAGTTCTTCATTAGAATGTGTCTGTGTATGTATGAGTATGTACATTTGTTGGAGATGGTTGGAATAGTTTCCTAAAAATTAACCATGGCCTGTCATCAGGTTAGTCAGGGGGTTTTTCTACATTAAATGCTGTGTTATTCAAAAGTCAATATTTTTTAGGGATCCAGTCAGTATCTCTATAGTTAGTCCTTGGAAAGACTGCATGAAGCGAGGAAATAAAAACCACAAAGTCATAATATGTAAAACTTCCGTCTTTAACTTCATATAATTAAAGTGGCACTTATATAGCTAGGCTTCCTTAAACCAGATTAAGACATGATTATAGCCTGCTTATGGAATCTAGCTGGCTAAGAACATAGGAATGGAATAAATATTCAGTGGAATTTCATTACTTCTTTAGTCCTGTAAGTCATGTGTATATGGATTATACAATATATGTTGTGGAGTTATTGCTGAGCTAGGGCACTGCTCCCATTAGATGCCAAGATTTACTTCACCAAAGTTTAAATGCAACCTTCCATCTGGATCAGAAGTGTGCCAGAGTTATAAATTTGTAAAGCAGCAACATGGAGCAATACCACTCTCCTTTGTTAAATGTTATGTCCTGCCTTAGCTACCAGAGGCCAAATTTGGGAAAGTGGTACTTTAATCACCGGTCAATTGATACAGCCAACATATCTCAACGACCCACCAGCTATAAGAGAATATTGCTTACCAGTAACCTACAATGAGGCATATTTGGACATCCTCAAAGAAAGAAAAATGATTTACTACACTATGGTATTGTAGCTCTTTAATATGCCTTTGTCAGTATGGATGTAGTTGTGACTGTGTCTTCTGTTCCCGCTCTTCTGAATCCTCATCCATAAAGGACTTTATATATTTTAGATAATGGAGGGAGGACTGTAGCTGCTGTGACCTTTATGGGCACATCCACACATGCAAGCATGTGTGGTTGCAGCAGCTCAAATAGAAGCGGTGCAAATTTGAGCCAGGGCTCTTTGCCTCGGTGCACATGCTCGGACATGCACTTTGGTATGGAGCAAATTGTGCCACTTGGGGCAAAATAACCCTGCCTGGCTCCTCTCGGATCT
>NW_017729032.1:117377801-117378942 GCF_001723915.1 Gavialis gangeticus
CTGGATATGCAACCAGGGGGAGCTAGAGCCTGGGCCAGCACCTGTCCTGTCCACAGCAGTATGAAAAGCTGCCCTGTCCTGGCCCCATCCATACAAAAAGCTGCCCTGGCAAGCAGCTCTGGGCTACTCGCTCTCTGGAGCTTCTGGGGCCCAGCCAATTGGTACCTGGGGACACTACCCCTTGTGCCCACTGGACTGCTGCAGCAGCATCCCAAACCCAATTTTTAAAATACCCCCAAATCCATGTTTTCAACATTTAAAACAAAAAAACACTCTACAAACACACATAGAAACATATCTAGAGAGAGAGAGAGAGGGAGAGAGAGTGATAAGTTGGGTAATGCTTTATTGTATATTTACAGTGTTAAAGCAGTTTGGAAGCCTACCAGTGTCTCTATCATCATGAAAAAATAAGTTCTAAATACCTATATGTGTTGATCTGTGCTTTTGGTTTTCTTCACACATGATGGGCGTGTGATGGTGGGATGTGGTGTTTGTAGAAAGGGGGTGATAAAGGTTGTGGGGGAAGGCGGGTGGGTGGATGTGGAGGGATGTGGGTTGGTCTGTGTGTAGGAATGGGGCAATTGCTGGGGGCACTGTGGGTGTGGGGGACCTTGTGTGGGGGCTGCTCAGGAGGGGTGGGTCCCCTGGCCCCCACAGGGTGCAGCCCCCCTCCACAGCACATGGAATGCCCCCCCTGCCCAGGGTCCCAGCTCCACCCTGGAAGGCCACAGCGCCTATCCCCCACATGGCCCCAGCCCCCTGCCCAGGGCCCATACCTAACCTTTAACAGCAGCAGTGGGGGGACCACGTGCCAAGCCTAGCCTGGTTCTGCTGGCCCTGGGGCTGCTCTTGCCACCCAGCTGGGCTGGTCTTGTGACATAAGGACCTGGTGTGGCACGTGGGGACTGTGTGCCAGACCCATAGTTTCATAGTTTCATAGTTTCATAGATTTAGGGTCGGAAGGGACCTAGTAGATCTTCTAGCCCGACCCCCCACCAGGGCGGGAGAACAACAAAACCCCAAAACAAGAAACGGGACTCAAATGAGTCCAGCCAGGTAGGCATCCAGCCTCTTCTTAAAGACCCCCAGGGTAGGGGCCAGCACCACTTCCCTTGGAAGTTGGTTCCAGCTCCTAGCC
>NW_017729032.1:117379148-117380052 GCF_001723915.1 Gavialis gangeticus
ATTTTGGTGTCATCAGCGAATTTAAACAGGTTACTTTCCACCCCATCATCTAGATCGCTGATGAAGAAATTGAACAGCGCAGGCCCCAGGACCGAGCCCTGGGGGACTCCGCTACCCACCTCCCCCCAGGTCGAGTATGACCCATCCACCACCACCCTCTGAGTGCGACCCCTCAGCCAATCTGCAATCCATCTGACTGTGGAGGCATCTATGCCACAGTCGCCTAGTTTTTTAACTAGGATGGGGTGAGAGACGGTGTCAAAGGCCTTGCTGAAGTCCAGAAAGACTACATCCACCGCGACACCTGCATCCATGGCCATCCAGGTCCTGGGCCCCCTCTGCAGCCTAGCTGGGCTGGGCCTATGGTGACATGGGCCCAGATCCCTGAGGCTCACTAGTCTGGCTTTGCACTGGAGCGGGTCACATGGCTCTGGGAGGCACGCACAGGAGCTGCACCCCCCAGAGCCCTGTGACCTGCTCTGGTGCAAGGCCAGACTAGCGAGCAATATGGGGCTGGGCCAGGTCCTCACCCCGCTACAGGCACAGGGGGAAGAGGTGGGAGCTGGCCCTGGGGCCTGGTCCATGATGACAGGAGCCGGCGTGGCACGCAGTTCCTGTGTGCCGCGCTGGGTCCTGCTGCCCGGCTGGACCCTTCCTATAGCTGCAGGACCTGGCCCGGAGTGCGGCGACCACGCAGAGCCAAGCTGTGTCCTGCTGGCCCTGGGGCCAGCTCCTGCCTCTTCTCCCTGTACCTGCGGGGGAGGGGGGTGAGGACCTGGCCCAGTCCCATATGGCTTGCTAGTCTGGCCTTGCACCAGCGTGGGTCACAGGGCTCCAGGAGGTGCAGCTCCTGTGCACTCCAGTGCAAAGCCAAATTAGTGAGCCTGAGGGATCTGGGCCAGGT
>NW_017729032.1:117380129-117384227 GCF_001723915.1 Gavialis gangeticus
CCCCCCAACACCCATGAACTCCCTCCCCCACCCCAACTTACCTTGGACAGTGCCGGGGGCAGCAGGAACACAAAAGAGATGCTGTGGCCAAACCCAGAGCGTCCCTTTTGGAGGACTGGCTCTGGGCATTGAACCATGCCTTGCTCTGCTCTATTGCGGAGCGGTTTTTTTAGATCCCTGGATATCCAGGGGTTTAATTTTCTTGCAGCGCGGGGAACATTTTTTCATTCCTGCATGTGCCTGTTGCCCCGCCTCAAAGGAGTTTGAGGCAGGGCAACAGGCATGTGTGTGCTCGTCTGAATGTGCTCTATAAGTGCAGCTAATTACAATAGAGTTCTGCTAATATATGCCCTATGAGAATCTGTTGCCTATTTTTAGAAATTTATGGTACAATAAGAAATGCAGAGGTATATGAATAGAATAATTAGGCTCAATTTTATCTGGGCAAGAGTTGACTATTTTCTGTCTTATATTATCTCTTCTTATTCATTCATTTATGTCACAAATAAGGTTTGCCTGTTTTTAATTCTTTGGATGGAAATACATTTAGGATATGCTTGCTTTTTCTTCACGATTAATGAATGTAATCCATCAACAATCAGTAGTATTTACCATTATAGCATTTGTAATTAACACATGTCAAACAATTGTTTAAAAGTGAACAGTAGTCTGAAAATGTATTTTTCATTGTTTCTGTTAGCCTCTACATGTACAGGTAAAGGTGCAGTGGGATATAACACATGATCCACACAGTCATGCCTACTGCCATGCCACACGTGCATGGTGGGAGGCACGGTTGTGAGACAATGCATTAGATCACATCGCGCCTTATTGCCAGTGCACAATCCCACACAAAATCATGCAATGCCACATAAAATCAGAATCCCAGGCTCCCTCTGCACTGGCTTCCATGGCTGCAAACCTCATAGTTGATGTGGCTCACAGTAGGGGCTTGTTTTGCACCCCATAGCTGACAAAGCTCACAGTGGGGGCAATAACAGGAACATGTCAGCTGTGGGGCTAACAGCAGGTAGTGTACCCCTGTGGCTTGTAGCTCTTTAATTGATGGGACTCACAGCCACAGGGGAGCACCTGGCTGTATTTTCAATTAATGACATGGTTAGAACAAGTTACAAAGTTATTAACTTTTTTGTAAAATAATTTTGTAGCTTATTGCTTGCTTTATCACACCATTAATTGGTTGAACATGTAGCTGGGTCACAACTTAAGGTGTGATTAATTGGTTAATCATACCTTAAGTGTAACATGTAGAGGGGGCCTGTATGAGATAGCCCATACTTTGGGATGTGGGCTTTCTCCACCATTCTTTAAAAATGTTTGAGAAATCTCATAGTTTAGTCCTCACAGCCTTCTCTGTTTACTCATGAAAACTTGCTCTTGTGGGAGAGAGAGACTTCCCTTCCACATAATTGTTTTACCTAACAGTCTTCCCGTATCTGTCCATGAGATTTAATAAACTCTCCTCAAAACCTAGATTTTCCTGATTACCTGCACACCTTACTCTTTGTCTCCATCACTTATTGCTTCTTAGTCATATTTGCAATTTCATTATTCAATTCTGGAACTCACTATTAATTTATAGTTTGAATGGAAGATATTGTTTCAGCTGTAATTCTGTTGGGTATTTTTCTAGTCTGTGCAAATAAGAAATGACCAGTCTCAGGTTTTATATCTGTAAGCAAGAGTTACACTGTTGTTTTTGGCTGAGACTATTGCTTAGACTCTTTGGCACTTTGAATGTCCTGTCCCTTCTGGATCAGAAAATAGAGAGACCATCTGGAAATAAATTATAAGAAAAGCTTAGGTGAAGGAAAATTCATCACTTATGTTTATATGAACATCTAGTACTATCTGCAGCTGCTCTTTTAAGAACTATAAATTAATCTGTTTGAAAAGTTTATCAAAGCATTTGCTAAGCATTTTGTTTCATGACAGTATAATATAAATCCACTACTGCATTGAGAAATTTTTTTGTTCTGGTAATTGCAGCAAAATCTCATTTGGTTTCAAACAATAGTTTTGTTATTTAAACAAAAGTTGGAAGACTGAAACATGTTTATTCTTACCTCTCAGATTGCCTCACTTGGGTACTTCCACGTTGTAATCCGACTCTCACCCACCATGTCTTGATCTAATATATTATCAGTTGGGAGGTGATGCTGATGCAGAACATGGGCAATAGTGATGAAAGTTTATCTCGCCACATTACCCCAGCCTCCAACTCCTTCGAACACACACCATATTTTTATCATCAATTTTGTATGCAGTTGATCACTTCTCTTTCTCACAAATGTGATTGTGTATCTTTTTGTTTTTCTTTCTTTCAGTTGCTATCCAATTACTCTCATACAGTCGGGGAGCCTTTCCAACTGCTTTGTTTACATTTATGTATTTATTTCCAAACACTTTGCAGCAATTATTTAACACCAAAACAACATGCATTAACCATATAAATCAACTTTCAGGACTGTAAATGAAAATCCTTTTTTTTTCTTTTCTGTTTTCTGAAATACTTCTTTCAGTTTCTATCTTCTTTTCCTTCTCTTGGATCACCGAGCACAATTGTCCTTACTTAAGGTTCCACAAAACTGAGAAAACAGGATGGGATAAGACCAAACTTGATCTTAACTGACTCCAATGAAGATCTGCCACTCCTTCCTTCTTGCAGCTTCCACCTTCGTTTTTCTCCTTTTCAGGCGGCTCCAGATTCAATACGTCTTCCTGGATCCCAGCTCTTCCCCTCCGGCTGAGCTCCACACCTCCAGGCAGAGCCAGCTCCCAGAATCTCACCTTCTCCATCCACGCTCTGCAAATCCTCTTCCTCTGGACCTACGTTCTAATCTCTCTTCTCCAGCATGCTGTGCTGAGCTACACCCCCTCCTTTTAACTTCAAAGAACAGGTGCTCCAGAAGAGCCATTCTTCTGGCACGATCCCTGTTTTCCTTTCCCCGATCTCCCTTTTAGCCAGTCCCTCATCACAGGGTGTTAATCCCACTTAAACAAGAATGTGCAGTGTTTATTAGAGTTTCAATTTAAAATCTGACAATGGTTAGTTCATGTTGACTTTTAATGGCTTCTTTTGTAAAACAAATTTAAAAAGAAAAATATGTTCCTCTTTTTCGGTTTCACAGTCATCCTGCTATTGTTAATGAGAGTATTTTTTAAGTGTGCAGAGGGTGTTATAGCTCCATTTGCTATAGTAGCTTATTGTTTTCTATGTAAAACTAATGCTTAGGTACTTGCAGAAACATAGTGAAAAAAATGGTTCTGATCCTTCCCTAAAGCCCTTGAAGACAATGTAAGTCTTTCTATTGCTAAGATTATAGATCAAATTCTGCGTGTTTCAGAAGTTTTCTTCTTGATTATATATTCTTTGTATTTCTTACTAATGTTAATTTTTTAACCAGATATCCATTCATTTAAGCCAGATCCTGACCCAATTCTTTTCTTTCTAAGTTGTATTTCAGAATAGCAATTGCCAGAGGCCTTACATCATTTCAACTAAAATTAGTGAGAACTTTGTCAATGGATGGTTAGAACTGGATCAACTGTTTAGAAGTCCACTCATTTCTCCAAGGTTGTAAACAGACATCTCATTTGACCTGGTACTGATTGTTGCCGGTTTTGATGTGGATAGAAACAGGAGCTGCACAGGCATTTACACAGGAAGGCCTTCCAAGATGCATTACAGCTCCTCTGCCAGAGGTGGCCAGGAGCACACCATCTGACAGGCTTACCTCTGGAATGAACTGCATTTAAATATCTTCAGTTAATTTAGAGAGCACATAATGATGTCTCAGTGAGGGGGTGGGGGAAAGCAGGGGGAGAAGGGCTATCCTGCATTCATCCTGCATACCTCACAGATATTTGAGCAGGACAATGGGCGTGGAAGGGCAGGAAGTCAGCTGGGGTCATAGGATCCCAGCAAGATAAGTATCCAATTTGATTTTGAAGGTGTTCAATGTAGGTGCTTGAACCACCTCTGATGGCAGGCTGTTTCAGACCTTGGGGGCTCGGACAGTAAAGACATTTTTCCTTATGTCCAGCCTGAAATGGTCTTGTAGTCGTTTATGACCA
>NW_017729032.1:117389227-117389896 GCF_001723915.1 Gavialis gangeticus
GGACAACCCACTCCCATGGACCATCCAGTCCCCCTCTCCCAACCTCCAAGCCTCCCAATACTAATTCCACAAGCTGCTTTTAGTGCAGGATTACTGATGTTTGCTGATGCTGGGAGCTGATGGAAGTAAGTCAGGATGGGGGGAGGGTGGGCAGGATTGGGGGGGTTGGTTCACTGGGGAATACTGTTTCTCTGGTGGTTGGGGGGATTGGGGGCCTAAAATCCCCTGGACTATGGGTGGGAAAGAGCCCTCCTCAACACACCAAGCCCCCCTCCATATAGAGCCACCAGCCCCACCAATCTGCCTTCCCTTCCCTCAACCCTAATTTAATTAGTTCAGGGTCCTGGGACTGGTTCAGTAAAACTGGTCCTGGGAGCAGTTTGTGGGATCGGGGGCGGTTCAGTGGCATAGAGGTGGGTGGTCTGAGGGGGACTGGTGGGATTGGAGAGCCTCTTTGATGCCACCAACCCCCCCCCAAGGTCCCTACATGGATCATGCTAACCTCATCAGATCCTGTCAGCCTCCCCACAATCCATGACCCTGCTAGCACCCTCAAGTCCCTGTGTGGATCCCGCTACTCTCCCGAACCTGGTAACCCCCCAATTCTCCTAAGCTCTCTTCAGACCCTGCTATCCCCCCAATCCGTCTAAGCCCCCCCCCAAATTTTAC
>NW_017729032.1:117394896-117396955 GCF_001723915.1 Gavialis gangeticus
AGATCTGTGCCAGGGGCTGGGCTATGATGCTCGCCAGCTCCTTGAGTACCCTGGGGTGTAGAATGTCAGGGCCAGCTGACTTGAAGGTATCCAACCTCTCAAGGTGTTCCTTTATGAGGTCAGCATTGATGGAGGGCAGGGGATCTCCCTCACCTGGAAGTCCCAAAACATTTAAAACCTCTTTATTTTCCATCTCTCAAGTATGAGGTAAATAAGATACCTTTTTATAAAATGTTAGAATAATTTTAATATTGTATTTCGTGCATAGTTTTAACTTTAATGCATTTATGTTCTTCACTTTCTTTTGTTTATTCACCATCTTTTACATGGTTTCTCCCTTCTGTACTTTACTTTAAGATCGTTTAAGAAAAGAGGCAATAAGACTTTTGTACATGTTTAGGATTCTCAGGTGTAGTTTTTTTTTATAAAAGAAAATAAACTGAAATGCTCAGATCTCCATGTGGTAGTTTCTCTAGAGACTCCTTAGACATGCTGGGAAAGGAAGCACTATTTGCCTAATGTTCTGTTCCTGCCAAACAGTGAATTATTGAACTGCTGATCCACATTCCAAAGGTGGTAATATAAACCTGATGCCCTTCAACTTACATAAGGTTATTCATTGCAAAGCTTTTGGTTTGATTAATAAAGTAAACCTGAGAAGGAAAAATGTCATGAGGAAAAAAAGTTTTTAGGTATTCTCTAGCCATAAACAGGGACATTTTTATTTTTATTTTTTAAAGATTCCATGATTACACATATTATAAAATCTATGTTCTTCCTTACTCAAGGAGCGATCACTTGGCTGATATGAGAAATGGTTAGTATCAGCCACCCTTTTAGAAAGTGACAGTTTTTTGTTGCCTAAGAAAGCCGTACTGTAGAAAACTATTTCTTTTAGCACATTTTATACTTCCCTGGTCCCAAACCCTCACCTTACTCCTCCCCCATGAATTTTAAAATATTGAAAATGAACCTAGAATCAAAAAGTTGACCCTAGTTACAAGGAAATTGGATAGGAACCTCTCTATAATGAGAAGAGTACAATTTCTTCATTGCTTGGTCAGACTGAATTGCAGGATCTTTGAAGCAATAGCTCCTACCATATAATCAACTGTTTTATATAGCTTTTATGTTAATATACTTACAATTCTACTTTTTATATTTCTTGTATATCCAATATAAAACTTTTCCTTAAACTAAATAGATTTACTTTGGAGGGGAGGAATCTAATTTTATTAGCTTGGTTTATTTAAAAATTCTGTCCTGATAAGATTTCATATTTTGAATTTTTGAGAGTTTTGTTAAAAATATTTTCTCGTTTTAGTCATACTGTTCTCAGTTTCTCAGTAACTCAATTTCATTTCTTGTTCAACAATGCAAAACCCTGGTATATGTTTTTTTCATTTTTTTTAATATTGATGTTATATAAAATGCCACTCCAGATTGCTGTATAAAAGTGTACTAGTGTAAAAGTGTTAAATTAAATAGGAATTGAAGTGTCATGTTTTCAAAGTTTGGTACAGTTCATAGTTCACCTGTTTGTGATTTCCAGCTATAATATTTTGATAATGTTCTGCTGTCCTACTGACAACAGACTCTATTGAAGGTGGAGCAACTGTAACTTTTGTCAATAATGTAAGACATTAGCATAAAGTTTCATGATTCTTAGAAACTGGAAACATCTGCTAGAATCGTTCACCATATATTCTGTGTTCTGCAACAGAGCTGCCTTTAAGGCTATGTACAGACATTCAGGGAGGTTAGAATATGTTAAAAATGGCCACCCGTTGTAACTTAATTTTCCTAGGAGTGCACCTTACACTTAGATCCCTAGTTAGCTTGATCTAGTGCAAACTCTACAGGAATTTGAAGGTTAGATTGGTCAAAAATAACTTGATCTAATTTAAGTGTACCTTGGAGGTAGTCTAACTTAGATTGTGTATAATTGGACTAATCTAACCAAAAATATCAGTACACTTTCCCAGCACAGCTGTTGGCCTTAACCCTGGGGCTGATCTTCTCTTACTTCCCCCCCGCCCCCACCCCAAGCCCCAATGGC
>NW_017729032.1:117397327-117399550 GCF_001723915.1 Gavialis gangeticus
AAAACAAAGCAACAACAGAAGCATTCATGAGTGGAAAAAGGATCCTTTCTGGGCCCTACATGTGACCAGCAAAAGTCCTGAACCATGGGGTTGCTAGACACCTACAACTATACAAGCTAGTTAATGCTATACCCCAAAGCGGTAATTGCAAATGCCTAATTCCACATATCACACACTGATTGTGGAGCCAGGACTCCCTTTATACCATGCCATCCAGGGCAACAATCTAGGATATTGAGGTGGTTCCAGCAATAGATCCTGGGTTTGTGTTAGCCTGTTGGTCCCCCCCCAAATTTTACCAAGGGTCCACATGGACCCCACTCCCCCCCGCCTGCAATTACCAAAACCTCCCTGCTAGCCCCCTATCCTGAGTTATCTTAGATCAGGTGGCCATTTTTAACCTGATCTAACCTCCCCTTAACCTCCCCAGACATCTGTACCCTAAAAGAGCAACTGATTTTGCTCCCAGCTCTGGGTTTTGAGTCGGCCAGTGAGAAATTATTTCAGAAGATTCTAGGCTATTGAGGAATAATTAATTTTGTGGGAAGTGACAAATCAAATAAAGAGTTTAAAAAGCCAAATATTTTTACACTTCCTTAAAACATTTACCATATGAACTGTTTCTTAGCAGAAACCAGGGTAGATTTGCACACTATAGACTATCTATCTATCTATCTATCTATCTATCTATCTATCGCACAAGTTTTCCTGAGCCTATACTAAGTTCATTGGATTCTGTTAAAGGATTTGCATAGAGCTGGGTATAAAATGGAGACAGTGCTTAGAATGCAAAAGTGAGGAAGGGAGGAAGAGTGAAGGGAGGGAGGCAGAAGTGCTGGCAGAGGCAAATAAGAATCCCATGGGAGCAAAGGGGTCACAAAAACTAATCCAGGTAATGGGATAAGAATCCACAGTCCCTGTTTAGCCCATACTTAACACAATCCAGCCTGTGGATGGTTTCTTATCCATCAGTTTCCCTTTCAAATTGTTTTTTAAAGGTTTTCTACTTAAGTACAGCCACCTTCAGGTTAGTGATGGAATATCTCAAGGAGGTTAAAATCTAGTCATCTTTATATTACTGGTAATATCTTTTTTCTTTATTTTTTCTATAAAGTAACTGCAAGAACAAAGAAAAATATAATGGCAATTATATCAAAGCCTGTGCCTGTATCATAACAATGTAATTTTCCTAATACTTCTACTTATTCACAAGTCAATAGTATTTTGGTTAAATATTAACTTAAGTCAAAACTCCTATTGATTCTAATGGGACCAGCTTTTATTGTAATTGATCAGTTAAAGAGTTTTTGTCTTTTAAAACACATATTTCAATATTATTTAAAAATTATTTGCAAAAATCAATGTATTGCAATGAAGTTAACATTTCTGGGAGTACAGGCAATTCTTGGACTTAAGACAAATTGGTTCCTGAAAACTGCATCTTAAGTTGAAATGTTGTAACTCGGCATATTGATTTGGAAGGACTTCTTTGAGGTGACTTTGCTAGACTTTTTGAAGGATTCTTGGCTGGAGTCTTCTCAAGAGTCTAGGCTGCAGGTTTTTCTGGAGTCTTGTCTGCTTTCTTAAAGAAAGTGTCCAAGGAAGTTTGGATAGGTGTTCTCCAGGGAGATAGGCGACACAGCAAACTTGTTCGCTGGTGTGGCATCGCATCGGATCAAGCATTGTAAAGTTGGAACTGATGTCAGAAAGTTGAAACAGGGTGTCAGTATATAAATTGATTATCAATTCCTATAGTGAGACATCTTTTTTAATTTTGTTTCCCCACTCCACCTCTCTACCTAATCTGGTTGACTGTTTCTTGGGTAAAAATTGCTACCAATTCTCAGATACTGAAATGAGCAGGTTTCAGCAATAAATAAATGTGTGTGTGTGTGTGTGTGTGTGTAGATATGAAGCATCTGCCTTTATGTTAATATATATTAACATAAGAGCAGATGCTATGCGCACACACTTATTTCGCCACCCGTTTTGTTTTGACACTGTTTCAAGCCGTTTCAACCTCGAAACAGCAAAGTGGAAACAAAAGGAGGCTCAAAACAGGGTCAAAATGAAACAGGGCAGGTTGAATCGTTTCAAAAAGTTTGAAATGTTTTGAATTTCGACTGAAGCTGGGCTTACCTTTAATGGCTTCCCTGCAGGGAAACAGAAAGTAAAGTAAGGAGAGGGAGGGGAAGGAGGGGGGAAGGTGGTGGGGGGAAGGAG
>NW_017729032.1:117404550-117410928 GCF_001723915.1 Gavialis gangeticus
GTGACTGTCGCCCTTCTCTGAGGTCCCTTCCAGCCCCAGTGCTCTGGGGGAGGGACAGAAAAACTTCATAAAAGGCAGCATTTTTTGAACTGCCCTGCTTTCTGCTTTGGAGTCACTTACTGAGCTGTCTGTTCTAGCAGCTCTCTGTCAGACCACTACAGCTAGAACCATTGATTTTCTAAAGGATTCCCTGCTTGCTACCCTAGCAAGAGCGCTTTCAGAATACCTTCTTCTTGTAGGTGCTTTTATTTTATAATTATATTCATTGATTTATTCTTTTGAATCTTATACTGATATTGGATAGGGTTACAATAGAATTTGCGCTATATAGGAATTTACTATATATATTTGTAATATGTAGTAAATGTTGAAAACATAAGTGTAAAATGTTGTAACTTGAAACCTTGTAAGTTAAGGAGTGCCTGTACATTAGAGAGACAGGCACAATTAGGATATGTATAATATAATACTGGAAGCATGACAGATGCTATAGCTAGAATGGAGTTGTTGCTTGCAATATAGAATCACTTTTTCAGTTACTGATAACTTACTCAAACACAAATTTCTTGGGACTGAAATTTTCTATGCCTGGACTCAGCTTAGAAGTTAGTATTTCAAAGAAAGCAGCTGGAGTACTGTGTCCAGTTCTGTATGCCACAGTTCAAGCAGGATGCAGAAAACCTGAAGAGGGTCCAAAGAAGAGCCACTCACCTGATTAGAGGCCTGCAGGGAAGGCCCTACAAGGAAAGGCTAAAGGACGTTAACCTCTTCAGCCTCTCCAAGAGAAGGCTGAGAGGGGACCTTGTGGCGGCATAAAAATTCGTAAGGGGAGAGAAATGTGAAGTAGGCGATGATCTGTTCACCAGGGCAGCCCCTGGAATGACAAGGAATAATGGCTATAAGCTGCTAGAGACAAAGTTCAAGCTGGGCATTAGGAAAAGGTTCTTCATGGTCAGGGTTGCCAGAATCTGGAATGGACTCCCAAGGGAGGTGGTGGTCACCCCATCCTTGGGAGTCTTCAAGAAGAGACTGGACAGGCACCTGGCTGGGATCACATGACCACAGGGTTGGTATTTCTTTTCTTGCCTGCCAGGGGCAGAGGGTTGGACTAGATGGCCCACTAAGGTCCCTTCTGACTCTAGGAATCTATTAATCTATGAAAATGTCAAAATGATATGTTAACCCATTTGTGATGTATATACAAATAATGAAGTTTTATTTTCTGCATCTGTTTAAATCAGCCAAAGATATTTTGATGTCCTTCAAAAGAATCGTGTCCCCTGAGCATAACTAAGTATCTACAAACTAAGCAATGCCTGACCAGAGCTAGATAACAGGTCATTTGAAAGGAGTTTGTCTGACATCATTTGTGTGACAAGCTTTCAGGCCTTCTCACACATATACAGTAGCCCAAATGTTATGTTTACCTTCTTTACAGTGGAACTTCATCATGTCTGGACACCACTTACAGATCACTGCAGCTAAGTATTCTTCCCACGCAACTCCCAAATTCTACACAATTGAAATTTCAGTGCTGTTGTAGTTTAAAAAAAAAGCATAATGCTGTTGGTGCTCCCCTAAATTCAGCTGCTAAAGTCTCTATTTTGGTTTTGATTTTTCTTTTGTTTAAAACGTACATACAAACCAAACCCAAAGTCCCCAAACCAATCTTCCCACCACACACCACATTTGCATATCCTATGCAAAAATATAGCATTGACACATTTAAGTGAGGCAGTGCTTAACAGAGACCTTTAATTCCAGTTTCCAAGAGTATGTACACCTTTTATAAGACTTTTGCACATGGAGTAGCTACTGCTATAACAGTAAATATCAGAATGAAATGAGTAGGAGGGCATACATTTTTTTTACTTTTATTTTTACAAAAGAAAAATAAAACGATTTAATTCTTTAAGTTTTCAGATTTTCACATGAAAAATGCATTCATTAAAACATTTTTCTCATTTTTGGAGTAATCTCATGCCATTCAATTTTCCTTTAAAAAATAATTTTGGTAATGGAAATGCTTGCTTCAAAATTGGGGTGCATTTTCCCTGATTTATATTTGGAAAATCAGCATTTGTCTAGCAGGATGCAATCAATGTTTAGCAGGATACAAAAAGACCCTGTTCCCAGTTCTTTTTCCTTTTATTATAAGTATTTTGCATACCCCTAGTATGGTTATTCAAAGAAATGTAAATAACCATGTTAGTCTGAAGTCAAGGTGAAAGCAAGATAGATTTATACCTTATTCACTATCTATCTATCTATCTATCTATCTATCTATCTATCTATCTATCTATCTATCTATCTATCTAATATAGTTAGTCTATAGGGTATAAATCTACTTGCCTATATATATGTAGCATACATTTTTGTAAACTAGAGCTCACTTAATCAAATTCTATAATTCTTAATCTATAAGTATAGGAATCTATACATATATTTTCCATCTGCCTATATCTCTCAAATATATATACCCTTAAGTATTTTTCAAGATGGCTACTTATGTTTCCATTGGCGGTTGGTACATATAGCTTAACCAGACTTGTCAGTTTTCTCCACAAAATACTAGGTTCAGTTATACCCACAACTTTAAGCAAAACTCAGTGACTGCAAATGACAGGCAAAGAAAGAGTGTTTTCTTTCTTTAAACCAATATGAACTGACATCTGAAATAATTCCTTAGCAGCGCTTATTAGCTTTTCCCAGCTTTTCCTATTAAATATCTGTACTTACTGTTTATAGTCCATAGCTTTAGTGAACAAATACAGTCTAAGGACACCATTGCCATTTCAGGCTGGCTCCATGGGCAGGTAATTGACCTTCATGTAATGCACTCTTCTCCTTGCCTGGTATGTGCAAGTCCCATTTCAGAGGTCTATTATTCTACAGTAAAGCACATAGTGATAGGAGCTATTACTTAAATGGCTTCAAGCAAAGTTGATAACAATGGGAAACTAAAAAATGAAATAAAGTGTCAGTGGAATCTAAAATATTGATAATGTAATGGTTAAAGCTTTATAGATCCATTTGAACAGCTAGATAAGTGTGCTCTGCCTATTACAGTGAACTTATTGTAATTCATATCCCATTGTCAATAACTTAGGTTCCTGCCTTTGGGTTCCATTTATTGTTGACGCATTTTTTTTTTAATTTGACACTATTCTTCTCCCTATTCTTTTTAATGATATTTCTTGATTGTCAGATACCCTTTATCCTTATATCTTTAATTTTGAATACAAGCAAACAATATGATGACACTTGATGGACAGGTGTTATCTTACAAAAACTTGGCACGGCCTTTAATGTTAGGAGCTCATCAGTGACATTGTAGTGGATATGCATCAATATTCTTTCTCATCTCTTGGCCAATTTCATTTCCTATGCAATATTTCATGTGATACTCAAGAGCGCTTTGATTGGTTTTTGTTTAACACTTCAGGGAATGCTGTCTTTAGAAATATTATTTTAAAACCAGAATAACTAGCTTCTGATATTTGGTAACTAAAGTTACAAAGGTAAGGCTCAGCACAATGACACAAAGCTCTCAGGTTTAGCATCAGATGTGCATAATACTTCATTCTAGAAATTGATTTAATTTGACTTAAAGTTGTTTTATTATCTTGAATAATTTATTAACAGAACAGAAAATTGTGTAACAGCAGGTATGTTGCAGGCAGCCTATTGCATTCAAATCAGAATACTGTTGTGGCTAGCTGATCCTTTGATCATCTAGTCCATTTCACTCCTAGGAAAACTGGCTGATTTATTCTTAAATCATCCAAAGTGTCATCAGCATTTTCAACCCCAAGCATTCAGAAAAGCAATGTGATTTTCACCTCTGAAGCTTTAGGTTATGCTCTGTTTACCTTTCAAATTTTTCTGTGAAACTGCATTTTAAATGAAGTATGCAATTCTCACCTGATTCCGTAAACAAAAGATTTTAAAAGGACACAACATATTGAATGCAGCATGATACTATTGTGAGAATTTACAATTGGTAAAGGTGTGTTTTTGGTGCTAAGTGCAGCTTTTAATTGAGCTTCTTTTATTTAACTGACCCCTGAATTAGTCAATTATAACCTAAAGGGAGAAGCATACAATTCTTGCAAGTGTATATTTCCACTTTTTAATTCCAACTGGTATATGATATATTGACTATAAAGCTTGTCCAACAACTCTCCCAACTCTTCAGTTGATCAAAAAAAGACATCCAAACAATTCCTGGCTCTAAATATTTATAGGAATTCTGAAATGCCCCAGATATCCTTCTTAACAAAAAGAGTACTATTATTTTTTAAAACATGACTTATATAACCCAAACAAAATGAAGAATATGGATTTTTAATACAAGTAATATTTCCCAGTTGTATTTCTCATCCATTTTCAGGAAGCAAACAATCACTATATATCAGGGGTATCAAACGTAAGTGCTGCAGGCCAGATCTGGCCAGAGAGCCATTTCCTGGGGCTCCCTAAAGGCTGGGAATTCAGGAATGGGGTGAGCAGAAGTGGGGCATGCTGCAGAATTTTGGCCTACAGGGTTTTGTTGTGGATGGCCTACGGCAGTGAGGGAGCAAGCAGTGGCTTTGCCGATGTAGTGCCATTCACCCTGCCATAGCTCATGCTGCCACTGTTTGCCATACTGCTACCACTCATCTAGTTACTGCCAGATCCTCCCTACAAGGAGCTTTGTGGTCTGGTTTGGGGCATGAGATGACACCCCTGATATGTAGTCTGTTTTTAAAAGTAATAATACTTTTTTTGTTAAGAAGGATATTTGGGGCATTTCAGAATTTCTATAAATATTTAGAAAGTGAAGAATTTTTTGTGATATCTTTTTTGATGTAGTTAAGGGCCTTGTAGATAAAGACTTACTCAAATTGTGATTTTCTGGAAAATATGAAAACTGGCATTGCCTGCAAAATTGGGCAATGCCTGTGAAATCAGCAAAAAAACCCCAAACTTACTGAAAATAAAATTCTGCCTCCCCAGTGGGAGCCTGCATTCCTCATGGACACTGTGGTCTGCCTGTGCAGCCCACTGCAGGAGATTGCTAACATGAAGGGGAAGTCCAACATGGCTGCCACCCCCACCCCTCACTACTGATTGGCTGAGAGGGCCGCTAGTCATGTGGCCCCATCCCTCTCCACCAATCAGCATGACAGGCAGTTCTCTTGGCCAATCAATGATGTGGGACAGGGCCACCAGTGCTCCTCGATCAATCAGAGGTATTGGGGGGGGGGGTGATAAGTCCACACAAATGGTAGCTGTGAAATTGGCCACCTTCCTCCTTGATTTGGGTAGATCCCTACTTATAGTGCCAGAACATCTGTTGATCCCTCAGTCTGGTCCTTGTCACCTGAGAGAAAGAGCTGTAGATTGCAGAGGCTGCCAGAAAGCTGGCAGTGATCCTGCTCTAGAGATAAGTCATTTTGTATATTTATTTATGTTGCTGTGTAACACTGGAGTTGTGGCTGTAGGGTGGAAAGAGGCCACAGAGGGATCCTTGGGAGGTGCTGCCAATGAATTAGGAATGGAGATGTACATGAGTGTCTGCAGCCCCAAGAACTGTGTAAGAGGACCTGAGCCCTGCTTTGGTGAGGGTGCAAGGATCAGGGCAGACTGGCAGCCTGATGCTGATCAGGGCAAAGCAGTCACCAAAAGCCTAACTCTGGTTTATGAAGGTAGCCTCCTTATACATATATTAGCAAGGTCAATTTAAAGGTACCAGAGTACAAATACCACCTTAGTATGACCACTAGGGGATGCCACTAGGGGATGCCACTCCCTGGAGACTCTCAGCAGTTACACACACCTAATGTGATTGATACTACAAGTTTAAATTGATGATGGTTGTGACACCCATATTTTACACAATTACCTAGTGGTTAGGATATTCACTGAGGAAGTGAGAGACCTTGGTCCAGGCCCTGCTCAAATTGAGGGGACTCAAAGTCTTGTCTTAACTACCTGGAGAGTACTCTAAGCACCACGTTATAGAGTACACTGAACATGGTAAAATCATGAAGGTTTTGAAGCTGGGCTACTGGGTACTCAAGAATACAATATCCATGAGGTAAGAAGAAGAATACACATGACAGCTTAGCTCGATGATCCTTTGACAAGGGCACTTCCCTGAGAGTAAGGAGTCCTGGGTTCAGGTCTATGCTGGCAGGATTGCTAACGTATTTTACATGAAGCAGTCATCAGTTGAAAAAAAAACAACTTGGCAGCAAGGCTTAACACTCATGACTCCCTCCTCAGTTGGATACAGGGGCAGGTTCCTTGTTCTCTCCTTTCATTCTTGGATGTGCAGAAACCCAGCTTTAAGCAGAGGAGTATAAATGGCCCATTCCCAGACAAGGCTATTGC
>NW_017729032.1:117415928-117422796 GCF_001723915.1 Gavialis gangeticus
GCAGGTTCCTTGTTCTCTCCTTTCATTCTTGGATGTGCAGAAACCCAGCTTTAAGCAGAGGAGTATAAATGGCCCATTCCCAGACAAGGCTATTGCTGCTGGTTACAGGCACAAGTGGAATTCAAAAGATATGGATTAGAGTCCCACTTCAGACTGAAATTGGTATAAAATCTAGCTATCTTGTTTCCTGGATGAATTTTCTAGCCAGTAGCCTGCTAGGTGAAAGATTGGCAGTACTATTTCTGCCATTTTTGCTTCAAAGTTTTTAGAGGTCCTGTGACTTATATTGAACTTTATGCTGTTGTCAGTGAAACTTCCTGGGCTCATCCAGACATGCATAGACATTTGGTTCCCCAACAACAAGTAGCAACGGCACATTACAAAAAAAATTACAAAAAAAATTACAAAAAAAGTGAAGAAAACCCAATCTAGTATTAACTGTTTTTTCAGCTTTTGATTTCCACTTAAATTAGGTGTTAGCTTTGAAAAAGGTGTTTCATAAAAGAACATAAAAATAAACAAAAGTAAAATATAGTAAAAAGATTAAATGTAAAGACAATTAGCTTGTTCTCTTTTCATAGTTTCATAGTTTCATAGTTTCATAGATTAAGGGTCGGAAGGGACCTAGTAGATCTTCTAGCCCGACCCCCTGCCAGGGCGGGAGAACAACAAAACCCCAAAACAAGAAACGGGACTCAAATGAGTCCAGCCAGGTAGGCATCCAGCCTCTTCTTAAAGACCCCCAGGGTAGGGGCCAGCACCACTTCCCTTGGAAGTTGGTTCCAGCTCCTAGCCGCCCTAACTGTGAAGTAGTTTTTGCGGATGTCCAATCTATACCTCCTCTCCATCAACTTGTGCCCATTACTCCTTGTTATGCCAGCGGGCGCTAGGGGAAACAGCGTCTCCCCCAAACCCTTCTGGTCCCCCCTAGTGAGTCTATAGACGGTCACCAGGTCCCCCCTCAGCCTTCTCTTGTGGAGGCTGAATAGGTTCAGGTCCCGCAGTCTCTCACTGTAGGGTCTGCCCTGTTGTCCCCGGATCATGCGGGTGGCCCTCCTCTGGACCCTCTCCATGTTGTCCACATCCCTCTTGAAATGGGGCGCACAGAACTGGACACAATACTCCAGCTGTGGCCTGACCAGCGTCGCGTAGAGGGGGAGGATCACCTCCTTGGCTCTACTCGAGATGCACCTGTGGATGCACGACAAGGTCCGGTTAGCCCTGCCAGCCATGACCTCGCATTGTCGGCCCATGTTCATCTTGGAGTCAATAATGACTCTTTTACCCATATGCTGTACAGGGAAAGAATTATAGATTCATCTCCGTAAAGTAAGTGTAAAGAAGCTAAAATGCATGCAAATGCAAAACTATTTGCACTAATTCAGATAAACATTCATGATAATCGACATCTGAAAACACACTGAGAAAGCATAAGAAAACTAGCAAAAGCATGCCAAATAATCTCTTGTGAGTTATATTAGCTCAAGAAGTGCTGTGAAACCTTATATCACATATGTATAGTACTATGAGTGAGTTAAGGGTTCAGCTTTATCTTTAATTTATAGTGTGTGTGTGTCTGTGTGTAGTTTAAGGTTCTCCATATGATCCAATACCAATGTTACCAGTTCCTTTAAATATCTGATTCTTGAGAGAGCTACTTCTGAGATACCCATACTTTTTCTAGCCTAAAAATCGTAGGGTAGTCTACTGTTTATCACGCAGAGCACATTCAACAGAACTGTATATATTAGAAAGAACTACATGGCAGAATGTCTT
Source organism: Gavialis gangeticus (assembly GCF_001723915.1). Lineage (NCBI taxonomy): Eukaryota > Metazoa > Chordata > Crocodylia > Gavialidae > Gavialis > Gavialis gangeticus. The sequence continues at coordinate 117,417,705 of NW_017729032.1, forward strand.
GTTTGTTCACTGGTTCAGCTGTTTTTAATTTAGGTCATTGTGCCTAATGGAGTTGAGAGTGTGGAAGAAAATTCAGAGCAGAACAGGGAGAGGAGCATGACATGAGGAGGAAATCCATTTTCCTCCAATCCTGACCTGGTATCAATCAGCATAGTTCCAATTACTTGATTGATATGAGCTAAGAATATGAGACACTTATTTGATTTTACAAGTTTTTATACATATTATTACAAGGAAAGATTTAACACATGCAAAACAAGAAATTACTTTTGCAGTACACCCTGTGATTAATTATATTTGGGCAGAAGGTTTGAGGAGATTACAGAAATGGCATTCTGTGTGGAATTATATTGAAAATGTGAAATTGTGGTTATACTTATTTTAATGGACCCAGGATTTCACCCAGAATTCTTAAAACTTCCATAGTTCCTAGAAGGAACTATCACGTGCTCTTGGGGAAAATTTTGCTCTGTTTAATAGTGCTTTGTTCATTCAGCTGAGTTTTCATTTTGATTCACAAGTTTGGCATATATAATTATTCCTGGTTCCATCTACAGGATCAAATATCTCTGTTCATTGTCCACTAAAGACATCTGAATTCTAATATTATAAAAGCCTAAGTCTGTCTGTCTGTAATGCTTTATTTGCACTCTGACTGGCTGACAGAAACAGCCAATCAGAGTGCTCCAAGTGTGGGGGAACACCACAGATTTTGGACAGAGGGTGAGGAAGCCAAGGCCAGCAGCACTGCAAGAGGAAGACCAGTGGCAGCATGGGGCATCAGGTGGCGGCACTCCATCCCAGGCCCTCCCCTTGCCCCCCCATCATTCTTGACGGGCAATTGGCTAGTTATATAGATAAAAACTAAGGGAAAATCTTGCATTCAAATTTTGCTACTGAGAAGGAGAACCAAGCTAGAAAAAAAGTTTAGTTTGACTTTCAAATCCTAGCTTGAGTTCACTGTACTGACAGGAAATCTTTTTCTCATAGATTGAGCAATTTGACTTACAAGTGATTGAGAAAGATCAGGCAAACATTCTAATTAGCCCATATTCAGAGTCATTACACAAAATAGAATCACACTTTAAAAATCATCACCAGCTCTCTGAATTTCATGTAGAAAAAACACCTTTTAATTATGTCTTGATGCATTATAACTATTACCTTTCTTTCATGCCCTAACTTTGTAATTCCACTGAAGAAACCATCAAACTTGTGTGGCAAGCTTTAGACTTCAATTAAACACAGCAATTTAGCATGTACTGATCCAAGCATATGTTGAAGTACTTTAGGCAAGATCCAAATCAACCCTTCAAGCATTTCCATTTAGGCCCAGATATGCCTAAAATTTAGAGTCCTCACCCCAGGCTGATAATCCAAATCATAGAATGAGGTGCCCAGAACCTGTAAACAGTAGATGAGGAGACCAAGATTAAAATCCAAGGATGATCCAGAGCACCTAGTTACTGAGCAGGAAGGTGCCTAAACCTAGAAAATAGTAAATGCTTGGCACAAGAGTGTGTGTAAAGTCTTACTCCTACTATGAAATAACCATCTCTGTCATTCTGGGATACAGAACAGCCACAGGGGCGCATCTAGATGAATGCACTTGTGTGGTATGTGGTGCTGCAAACATGTTTTCAGCGCCACATACCATACAGTCCAGTGTTCTCTGCAGTGCAAGGGCGCACTCCCTGAGCGTGCACTACACTGGGGTTTTTTCCCTGGGTTTTTTTGACCCCTGGATATCCAGAAGTTAAAAAAAAGATGAAAAAAAAAGAGCAATGCATGCTCAGCCAGCATGCGCTGCTGAAAAGCAGAGCCAGCTCTCCCAGAACCATGCTCTGCTGCCAGGCAGGATCTGTGCAGCAGAATTGCCATGGCTGCAGCTCCAGAAGGCCCCCAGGACCCCAGGTAAGGCTCGTGGGGCCAGCATTACTCCCACCTGGGGTAACTTGCCATGCACCAAAGTGCACGTGACATGGGTGTTCCCTGGGGACAAGAAGCAATGAGAGAGAGAGAGATTTATGATTATTGCTAACTACCCTTCTTATTCCAATCCATATGGAAGAACCACTGCAATCAGATGTTGCAAAATGCATTTTATACTCTTTGTAAACAATTCAGTGTTATAGAAAATTACCTTTAACTCTGCAGTGTGATGAAAAAAATACAAAGATCAGAACTCTTACTTAGTATAGCTGAAAAGTGGAGCCTATTAAACTCTTCTATTCTTAGTGAAATAACAGACCAGATTTTCTGGATTAAATCTGAATTAAACCCATTGACACAAATGGAGTTATTCAAATATTTCAATTAAGTTTCCCTCCTTTCAGCCTGGCATTTTTTTCCAATGCAAGAAGCTGGCAAATGTGAAGAGTTTTAAATCTAAGAAAATGAACTTTTTAAGAAACATGCCTTATAATTAATCTGTGAAAGTTACAGCTGCTGGCAATAGCTGAGAAAGATTTAAAATTATATAGTTGAATGTATAAGAATCAATCTGTTCTTACAGTGGTTGGACTTGGAGGAGGCAGTGAGGGGAGCAAAATCCACAGCTGATAATCTTCATGATCATGATATAAGACATGCACTAGCTAGTGCTGTTACATAAATGAGTAACGTATATTATTTTTTTCCTTTTTATGAATAATTTATTTTAGATCAGTGATGATGGTAGAGTAGTGGAGTAGAGAAACAAAACAAAGTTCTTTATACTGCCTTTGTTTCTTTGCTTTATGGTGGACATGCACTGGATGAGTGTCATACTTACACTGAGCCAGGATATTGCTTTGCTATTGGTCAGGGTATGAAACATATTCTTAACTTTCAGTATGAAAAAGCAGAATGCCCAGTTAGTGAAGTGTTTTGCTGATTCAGGACCTGAGTGAGAATTGAAAGACTTTATTTATTTATTTATTGCATTTACTGAAACTATTTCTAAACCACACTAGAGTTCTCTCTTATTCTCTAAAGTACACAGCAAAATTCCATCAAACAAATTATGGTTGCTTTAAGGTATAGGTTGGACTTCTTTTTAGTATTAGGGTAATCTTAAGTAACAATAATGAAGGTTGTTAAGCATGTGGTGGCTCCATCTGAGATTTTTGTGGTGAAATCCATATAGTGCTCAAGGCATTGAGAATTTTGCCACAGTGGGGTTAGGATTTCCTCCTGGGATTTACTAAGCCTGACAATATGAAGGGAAAATACTGAGAGCACATCCTTGTCATAGAGAGTTTATCACTTAAATAAAAAAGACAGTGGGAATGGAAAAAGAAGTACTAGGTAGTGAAATTAGTTGTTCAATGTCTTACACATTTGGTGGCAGAGCCAGGAAAAAACAGCTTTCCAGATTTTTTAGTCTAGCACTTCATTCACTTGACCACATTACTCAAATCCTATTATTATTCTATTCTAACATATTGTATTATTTATTTTTAAAAATGTAGAAGCTCTTTCAGGAAATGATATTTTCTAGCTGCAATTTAAATACCTTCTTCTTTTGAAATGATGTTGTATGCATATTAAAGAGTGATTGTTTTAGTAACAATGTCTTGGTGTTTTGCATGTCTTTGTGGTAGTCTTTGTGGTAGTATTTCACTAAGCTTCCCTGTCAGTCCTTGGATTATACCCTTAACACTCCATGTGGATTGGTAAAGACACCCTTGTAATATTGCAGAATCCCCAAGGGTTTCTTTTGCATCTTTTGAACTGTTGGGGTGTTTTTTCAGTTCTTTTGTTCTTGAGATTTTGTACTGAACATGGAATTCTTTGAGTAAGCAAGAATTTTTTTGCTTGATACATAGGAGTAATGGAAACATTTCCATCAAGATGAGTTATGGCAGGATTTATTAGTAATGATGTGAGGTTTATATCTTTTATTTAATTGTATTGACCAATAATCTTATTGTTAAAAAAAACTGTGAAAATCATAAAATGGAACTTTTTTACGTGATATTACTGATGGTAGTAGCTTGTATGTTTCAGGGAAGCTCATTCAGAAGAACTGTTCAACACCCACATTAATGTTTGGGTTTTTTGTTTTGTTTTGCCCTAGGGGATGGGGCCTGTAGTAACAAGCCAGTCCTGCGAAATGTGAGGCAACAGGAATACACTCTTTCTGACGCATGCAAAGCTGAAGATTCTGGATATTATTGTAGTTGGGAGTGCATGGATAGCAAATAATTATTAATTATTTAATAATTTGCTTTTGCAAAATTGGATCATAGGAAAAAAATGAAGTGTAAATAGGAATGTAGTGTCTGTTAAAGCCTTGTGTTAATGGATTTTGCTAAAAGAGAGAAGGAATTTAATATGACCATGACACTTATTTCTTTTTGCTTTCTTTTGATAATATTCTGTGCAACAAATCACTGAAAGGAAAACTTCTTCAGCAGAGAAATGGGTCCATAGTAGTTAAAAATAAAAGTCACATTATTTTCAAAACCATTGACTACAGATCAACCATGATCTAGAGGATTGACCCAGGGTTGCCTACCTATCTAGGGATAGCATAAACTGTTTGTTTTCTTTTTAAAAAAAGATGAGTCAATCAATTTTAACTTAGGTCATATACTTAAAACTACATTTGAAGTGAGTGAATGCATGATCTGAAAATTACAATTATGAAATGTGAGCTTCAAATTCAGGCACCTAACAGGTGCAATAGGATTAGGCCCCCAGCATATCTGATATTCTTTTTCCTGGAAAAAAGTATAGTATTTCCTTTGGTATATTTTGTATGCTGTGCTTCACAGTGTAGTTTGGAAAAAGTTTCTTCACTTGGCATTTAAAAGAAAATAAGAGTAGAACCCTGATTCTTGTTTCTTTTCTGAGGTGATCAACAATTATGATAATTGTGATGAGAACAGCTGAGCTATGAACACCCATCATGTAAGAAATGGATTAACATCACAGTTTTTTCACTTTTAATTTATTTAACAGAAACAAATATTTGATAAATATCTGGACTTTTACCTAATATAGTTCTTTCCTATGAGACAATAGGAATAGCTAATAAAATAAAATGCCTCTACACTAATGCCCGTAGATGCCTCTACACTAATGCCCGTAGCATGGGGAACAAGCA
>NW_017729032.1:117422807-117424627 GCF_001723915.1 Gavialis gangeticus
CAGGTCCCTTCCGACCCTAGAAACTATGAAAGTATGAAAAAAAGCATTCAGTAAGATTTAAATTTCCTTTAAAAATTCCTAACCTTGTTTACAAATACAAAATATTTTTCTGAAAAAAACAGGTGGAGGTAAGATATAAAAAGCTGTTGTGTGTGAAATGAGAACTGATGTCAGAATTTCTTCTGGCTGGCATTTAAAACTTGCTTAGTTTTGCAGCGAATAGCTTATTCAAAATCACAGTGAAGTATGAAGGCTTCTGTAAGACATATAATTTATTCAACTGAGGAAACATACCATTATTTTAATGTGCCAGGAAGTACCACAAAACAAAGTTACTTGGGGGGTTCACTGTGTGGCATGCATGGATACTCTTCCAAGTTAGGTATACTTTTGGTGTGTTTGGCCTCTAATTGAAGCTATTGAAAGCTGTGTTCAGTTCTGTTGCTCTCCTAGCTGTATATGTTATAGTATTTAATATAAATGTAACTGCTCACAACTGTTCACACTTAGATGAGTTAATAGCTGAGAATCATCATTCAGCTTGGTTTGTGTTTCCTTGCGGATGTGCCTCTGGCCTGGATCAATGATATATGTACATTTTAAAAGATGCCTAACACCTAGCTGGTCAAACAAATCTGCATGTCTAAAAGGATGCAATAATGTAATCTGGTAAATAGAAATCAGGACTCTTGGTAGAGATGATATATTTTATTAGACCAACTAGATTTTTGCAAAAAAAATTCTTTAATTGCAGGCCTTCAGGCACAAACACCCTTTTTCAGGCATAGGAGAAAAGATTGTAAAAGTTCCCTAGGGTAGAAATGAAAGTTCATATTTCATAGGAGAGTTGAAGGTGTGGTAAAATCTCCTGTTTGGAATAGTTCATTTTATATGCAGATTAGGCTCAGAGGAAAATTGGAATAGCCTGTTTATTTCAAAGTTGTTTGGAGGTAAGCAGGATTTAATCGTATTTCCTTCTGGTTATAGTATTTCATATTTCAAAGAGGAGTAAAGAGATGGAATGCTCTTTTGGATAGGCATTTCTTATTTGGTAAGGTGCCTCTGAGCTCTGTGATGAGGCTGCATGATGATGCTAATTACCTTGAACAAAGGCAGGATCTCAGGTTCTTCAGGCACAGGGAGAGTCTGCTAGTGTTTTGTTTTCTCCTGGATGGAATAGAAGCCAACATGTAAAATGAAGGTCTGTGAAAATATCTAGTTAGGAAGTTACTGGCATAGTGTGAGCCCCCCTAGAAGTGTTATTAGCCAGTCTGACAAAGGTGATTCCAACAGCTCCAGGTGCCTTGTCGTTCTTCATCTGCTTGATGGCTTTCCTCACCTTCACCTCCCAGCCCTAAGGTCTATGAAAGCTATGAAATCTGTGAAGAACTTAAACCTGTCTAGAAAGTATAGCTTTGGTCTTCAGTCTTCCCAGGTATATGGGTGATGCTGAACCCCCAGCCAAGCAGGCTTGGTAAACTAAAATGATTGGAAAATGCAGAAGGCCCTAATGGACAAGGACAGAGCCAGGGGCTGCATTTAAATCCTTGAAGCTGGCTAAGTACTGCATCTGGATTTAAGGTATACAGTAAGGACCTGTCAATGTTTGTGTATTTTTTTGTTCATTTACTCTTACATCTCTGTCTGTATCTCAGCATATGGTTACTGATTTCGTATGCTTGTTTTGTTTTTATAATAAATCATTTTGTTGTTTGTCTCCTTGCTGATTGCCTGTGGAATGAGTGACTTCTGGATGGGTAATATTCAGGGATCCTGGTTTTCTCTGATAAAAAAAATGCCCAATTTTCAAATTAAAAAAA
>NW_017729032.1:117429627-117437746 GCF_001723915.1 Gavialis gangeticus
CTCTTACATCTCTGTCTGTATCTCAGCATATGGTTACTGATTTCGTATGCTTGTTTTGTTTTTATAATAAATCATTTTGTTGTTTGTCTCCTTGCTGATTGCCTGTGGAATGAGTGACTTCTGGATGGGTAATATTCAGGGATCCTGGTTTTCTCTGATAAAAAAAATGCCCAATTTTCAAATTAAAAAAAATGTAACCCAAAATCCACATTTTTCAATGATTAAAATGAAACACCACTAATATGCATACTTTTTTTCAAATCCAAAAATTGGGGTATTTTTTTTTTTATCAGAGAAAACCAGGATCCCTGGTGATATTACAGGCTAATGCTCTCTATGGGGAGGGGGTCCTATAATTTCTTCTTTCATAATGCAAATGTGAGTGGTATTTGGGGCCATCAGAGATCCCTCACTGCAGCTGCAGCTCCAGGTCTGAGGTAAAAGGTTCTGAGGTGCTGATTTAGCTCCCGAGTTCTGGGCAACCTTGGTCTGTACCTTGGTGTGAGAGGGGAGGCAGGAGTCCCCCCCAGTGTGGCCCAGACCCTGATTAATGCACCCCGATACTTACCCCAGGAACAGAGATGGGCAGCAGCTGGAGAGAAACCCAAACTCTGATGTCAACACAAAAGCAGGCTCAGCAGTTTCGCAGCTGCTTGAGCCTGTGTATCAGCGAGAGCTGGGGGTGTGGCTCCTGAGCAGCATGGGCTGCTCAAAAGGCAGCTGGGAATCCAGCTGAGGCGGCGCTGTGGAGGGAAGAGCAGAATGCCAGCTGGAAGATGTTGGCTGTCGAGTTGGATTCCCAGGTGGGTGAGGCAGAGGGCAGCCCCAGGGGCTGATGGGGGCAAGGGAGATCCTCTGAGAGGCAGCAGCCTCAAGGAATGCTGCCAGGAAGCAGAGGGGTTCTGACCAGGAGCTCAAATGCCAGGGCTGGGGACGGCTCCTCAGGCTCGCAGGCATCCCCAGACAGCCTTACAGCAAGCAGAGGATGGGGAATCACAAGCCCCCAGGAGCAGGGAGTAGATGGCGCCGGCTGGAGGGACCACAGCAACAGGACCACAGGTCAGCCGGGTCCCAGGGAGGTGATGCCAGAAGAGCAGGCAAGGGCTGGACACAGTGTGGTTGCCAGTACACATGGCTAGTAAGATAAAGGGGGCAGACAAGTCTTCCCCAAGGAACTGAGGGCCCAGAGAGAGGGAATCTCGAGAGCCTGCCCCCAGAAGCTAGTCATTTTCAGTTGAGTTCTTCAGTTGCAGTTTGACCCTGGATGGGGCAGGTTTAATTTCTCAGGAGAGGGAAGCTGACCCAAAGACAAGGGATGGACCCCTAAAGTTTAATGGCCAAGAAGACCCGACCCTATCAAGGCAGTCAGTGTGGGAAGACCTGCGAGGAGCAGCATCTACCCAGGCTGAGAATATGGTAAGGGTGGGGTAAAGGGGAGGTTTGGAGACCCATGAAGACACCCACAGCTTCAAGACCCCTCTGGGTCCCCTGACATGGAACTGCCTCCCCAACAACAACACTGAAGATGTGGCAAGAAAGAAAATGGGCAATGCCCAGACCATCTAGGGGGCACTGGAATAGAGTTTCACCCTGAAGTCACTGGGGGGCAGGACACCGACAAAGATGTCCCCAAAGCTGTACAACACCTACCAGCGACACTTGGGTCAATGGGGAGAAACTTGGGGCTCCAGGGATTCTCCATGGATGGGTTTATGTCACAGTGCAAAGGGCATTTTTTGCTCTTCTTTTATTTTGAATGATGAAATGTTATCTTTTAAATGTTAGTATTTTATTATCAAGCCCATGAAGTAGCAAACCTTAGAAAATTCAGGATTAGCCTAAAAAAAAGTCACCTTTACCTTTACAAGAAAATATTAGGGAATGTTAAAGCATTCCCTGTTCTCAATTCACAGTTTGAATTAAGACTCTTCAGTATATTAACACTTAAGACCTCTATTCTCTGAAATTATGTTAAAATCAGTCAATGATGGGCCCCTAGCTCTTCTAACCAACTATTTAACACTTTTAATTATTTGAATCTATAGCAGTAGTCACCAACCAGTTGATCACAATTGACTGCTTGATCAGGGAGCCTCTGACAGTTAATCTCAGTATGGGGGGGCTCAGCCCTCCCAGACTGAAATCGACTGCCAGAGGCTCTGTGATCAGGAGCAGCAGGATACAGAAGGGAGGCAGTGGGATGCACATGACTGGGCTGAGCCATGCCCCCTGCCACTGGGGCTGGGCTGAGGGAGTGGGATGATCCCCTTCCATGCCCCCTGCCACTGGGTGAGTGGGGCCTCAGCTGGGCCAGGCTGGGGGAGGGTCAGAACCTAGGCAGCTTGTTCAGATATGTGGGGAGGCTGCACACACCCTGGAGGAGGCCTAGGGGGCACAAGCCCCTGATTTGTGCATGGGGTGAGGCGGCTGCCCTGGCATCCTCCTCAGGGAAGGATTTTTTGGTGCCAAGTTTAAAACTATGTCTTTCACACTTACTTCCCTGAGAGCTGAAAGCGGGGCCCCTCCACCAAATGGGGCTTGGGGGAAGAGGGCACAGGCCTGGGATCAGGCCAGGAGAGCTGTGCCACACTTGGGGGAGGGGGAAGGCTGGGTGGCACTGCATCTGGTGGGGAGGGGGCTGAGTTGGGATGAGAGAGCCATGCTGCACCTGGAGGGGGAGGTTGGGGCTGGGCCAGGAGTGCTGCACCACACTGTGCCATGCTGTGCCTTTGTGGGTGGCAGCACTGGGAAGGCCTTGGGGGCTATAGCCCCCCAAAATTCAGCTTAGCCCCCTGCAGCCACCCCTCCCAGTGCTGCCACCCACCTGCAGAGACATGGCACAGTACTCCCAGCCCAGCCCAGACTGGCCCTCTGTATCTGCATGGCTGCATGGGACAGCTGGTCAGCAGTTCTGGGAAGGTACCAACAGCTTTACCTGGGGTCCTGGGGGCCTCCTGGGGCTGCAGCAGTGGTGATCCTGCCGCTCAAATCCTGGCCAGCAGCCAGAGCATGGCTCTTGTTTTGGGCAGCACATGCTGTCCCCACAGGTGCTGCCCCACTTCTTTTTTGCATACTTTTTTTTGACCCCAGGATCTCCCAGGGCCCCCCCCCCTTCCCCCATGTTGGTATCTTGCAGCATGAAGAACACCTGAATGTGCAGTATGTGGCACTGCAGACATGTCTGTGGCACCACATACCACACAGCTGGCTTTGTCTGGACATGGGCCTAGGGTGCAGACAGAAGTGACAATTTTCACCTGATCTGGCCACAAAAAGCAGTCTATATTCATGGCCAAACACAAGTGCCTGACAGCTTCAAAAATGGCCAATCAGGTGAAAATCTGACCCATCATTGCATGAGGTCTCAGATAAAGACATTTTAAAATGTAGCATCTTCTGTAACTTGTGTCTGCACTGTGTTCCAGCCTGTCGCTGTTTTCAGAATAGGAGGGGGGAAGGGAGAGGAGGGAGTTCAGTCTGGGAGTTCAGTCTGTGGCACTGATGCCTACACAGTCAGATGGTTGGCAAATTGGCTCAGTCGTTGCACCCAGAGAGTGGTGGTGGGCAGGTCATTTTCAACCTGGAGTGATGTGGGCAGTGGAGTTCCCCAGGGCTCGGTCCTTGTGCCTGTGCTATTCAACATCTTTATCGGTGACTTGGAGGTGGGTGTGGAAAGCACGCTGCCCAAATTTGCTGATGACACAAAGATGTGGGGAGAGGTGGGCACATTGGAGGGGAGGGAGATAATTCAACTAGATCTAGACAGGTTACAGAGGTGGGCAGATGAGAATAGAATGGAATTCAATGCAGACAAGTGCAAGGTGCTGCATCTAGGGAGAAGGAACCTGCAACATACCTATAAGCTGGGGAATGCACTTCTCAACAACACAGTCATTGTTGACTCCATGATGGACATAAGCCACCAACACAAGGAAGTGGTTAGTAAGGCTAACCACACCTTGTCATGCATCTACAGATGCATAACAAGCAGGTCTATGGAGGTGATCCTTCCCCTCTATGCAGCACTGGTCAGGCTGCAGTTGGAGTACTGCATCCAGTTCTGGGTGTTGCACTTCAAGAGGGATGTGGCTAACTTTGAGAGGGTCCAAAGGAGGGCCACTCACATTGTCAGGGCGCAGCAGGCCAGGCCTTATGAAGATAGATTAAAGGGCCTGAATCTATTCAGCCTCCACAAGAGAAGACTGAAGGGTGATCTGGTGGCCGTCTATAAACTCACTAGGGGTGACCAGCAGAAAATAAGTGAGACTCTGTTCCCCTGGGTACCACATGGGATAATAAAGAATAATGGCCACAAATTGATTGACAGTAGGTTCAGGCTTGATATCAGGAGGCATTACTTTTATGGTTAGGGGTATCAGGCTCTGGAATGGGCTCCCAAGGGAGGTGGTGCTCTCCCCTACCTTAGGGCTCTTCAAGATGAGGTTGGATAGATATCTGGCTGGGGTATTATGACCCCAGCACTCATTCCTGCCCAGGGCAGGGAATCAAACTTGATGATCTGTTTAGGTCCCTTCTGACCCTAGAAACTATGAAACTATTTAAGTCCCACCTGGAGGGTAGAATGGGTATATTGGAGCCTGTTGAGGTGGGAGGCTCCAATTCACTCACAACATGCTTTAGCATAGGCTGGGGAGGCTGAAGAGAAAGCTCCCCAGCAATTGCTACCCTGGAAATCTTCAAGAGGAGACTGGACAGTTACCTTGCTGGGGTCACCTAACTTCCAGTTGTCTTTTCTGCCTGGTGCACGTGGGCTGGACCCAATGATCCCCTGAGGTCCCTTCCAGTCTTGCAATCTATTAATCTATGAATCCCTCCACTGCCTTTCCTTCCTCCCTGTGTGGGAGCGCGAGAATACAGAAACCCCAGGGAAAACAGCGGCGGGATATCCGCTGTGTTGGACCCGCCCTTTCCCGGCGAGACAGGGCACTCACCGATCGATTGCAGCTGGGGTCGCCGAGAGACGGAGTTAAAAGGGCCGGCGGGCCACGAGACGGAGGCAGCGGCGGAACCGGAAGTGCCTGGACAAGCGGCGGACACCGGCGCTGCGGAAAGCAGGCAGAGACGATCCACTCAGCACTGGACCCGCACGTTCTGGGGCGCGGGTAAAACCCCAGCAGGGGACCGGGTCGGAGCAGTGAACAGCGGAAACCCCAGCCCAGCAGTTCCCCTCAGAAGCCGGGGAGACAGTGGGGCAGAGTGGCTGGTGTGAGGAGAGAGCAGCTCACCAGTCCGGGGAGCAGACGACAACCCTACTGCAGGAAGACTTGTCTTTCTCCTGAAGTCCCAGGGAAAGAGGGACACCCCACGGGGAATTAGGCTTGTAGGAGCCCCGCGGACAGAACTCCGCCGGAGAAAGTATGGCTCAGCCCAGTGAGGCAACTGGGCGAGCTGAATCCCGCAGGAAGAGGGATTAATTGATCTGAGTACGATTGAGGCCAGTGGGGACCCCACAATCCGGAGGCCAGGGCGAGGGTGTAGGGGTGGAGGAGCCCTCTGCAACCCCGGGGACCCATATACGCAGAGTCTCACTTCCGGACGTGCATGCGCCAGACGAATAATACTGAACCGGAACAACATCAAAGTCATGGCAGGCAAGTTCAGCGGGTGCACCGTGGGAAGTGAGAGCGCTCTCTAGCAAGTGGGGTCCACCCGGGTCGGACTGAGTAGAGAAAACGAAGGCGCGGCACCTCACACTCCCGTTCTGAAAACAGCAACCCCTGGCTATGGGAACCTAGCTGCAGCCTCCCAGACAGCAGCTAGATTCCCCTCCCCCCTGGAACCAACAGTGAACTTCTGTTTGGTCTGGGGTAATGTTGTAACTCAGAATGCTTTGAAGAAATTGTTCTGAGTTACAGCTGGGAGCCTCACTTCTGTCTACATCTCTAGTATCATGCACCTTGTGAGTACAACCTACTTTAGTATTTTTGACTAGACCTGTATACTTGACTGAGACTTGGGCCTCTCACAGGTGTTACATTTATGATGTGATTAACTCCTGAGGGACCTCAGGAGGTCATGTAGTTCAACCCTGTGGTCAAAGCAGGACCATCCCTAACTAGATCATGCCAGCCAAAGCTTTTTGTCAGGTCTTAAAAACTTCCAAGGATGGAGATTCCACAACTTGTCTGGGTAACCTGTTCCAGTGTTTTATTACCCTCCTAGTGAGAAAATTCTTCCTGATATCTAACCTAAACTTCCCTTGCTGCAACTTGAGACCATTGCTCCCTGTTCTGTCATCTGCCACCACTGAGAACTGTCAGAGGTGGATTAAGGTGTATTGGGGCCCTAGGCAAATGCAAAATTAGAGGCCCCTTTCCCCCACGGGAGCTGGGCTGCAGGGTGAGGAGAGGGGACCCTTCCCCTCCTGGTGCTGGCGGGGGAGGCTGGATGGACCCTGCCAAGCTGGGAGTAAGAGACCACACACCTGCCTCTTGTTCCCATTCTCCACCCACCTCCCTTGCCATGGCCAAATGTATACACGCCCACACACACACACAGGTGCACACAGACACCGGCGTGCACCCTACGTTCACTCATTCTCTGAACATGGACACACATACACAAACACATTCTTCCTGCTTTGAGCACAGACACACACGCACACGCACACAGATTCGCACATTTGTTTTAATCACAGACAAATGTGGATTTAGGGTTACTTTTTTAATCCAAAAAGTGGGGTTTTGTTTTAATTAGAGAAAACCAATATCCCTGATTATTATCACATCCCTGGATGACTTTGACTCTGTGAAGGGGCAGGAAAAATATGGCCTGTGGGCTAGACCTGGCCTGCCAGGTCATTCTATCTGGCCTGTGGGGCCCCTAAAAAATTTAGAAAATGAATATAGTTTCATAGTTTCATAGTTTCTAGGGTCAGAAGGGACCTGAGTAGATCATCTAGTCCGACCCCCTGCCATGGCAGGAAAGAGTACTGGGGTCAAACGACCCCAGCAAGGTGTTCATCTAACCTCCTCTTAAAAACCCACAGGGTAGCAGCCTGCACCACCTCTCTTGGAAGTTGGTTCCAGACCCTAGCCACCCTGACCGTGAAGTAGCGCCTCCTGATATCTAGCCTAAACCTACTCTCTGCCAGCTTGTGACCATTACTCCTGGTCACTCCTGGCAGTGCTTGGGGGAACAGGGACTCCCCCAATGCCTGCTAATCCCCCCGACTAGTTTATAACAGGCCACAAGATCCCCCCTCAGCCTTCTCTTTTGGAGGCTGAACAGGTTCAGGTCCCGTAGCCTCTCCTCATAGGGCCTGCCCTGCTGTCTCCTGATATACTTGCCCCTGGCTGTCTGTCAAAGATGACAGGAGCCAGAGGCAATAGGACCCAGGGAGAGCCAGCGGCAGAACTAAACAGGTGCTGCAGCAACTCTGGCACAGCCTGTTCCCCCTCCAGGCCCCCCACCCTGAGCCCCAGCTGGAAGCCTCTGCCTAGCAGGGGCTTCTGGAGGCTTTTGGCCTGGGGCTGTTCCTGCTTTCCTGCACTGAGGGAAATACAGATAAGAAGGAAGGAGGGAGGGAGGCAGGGGAGGACCGTGGGTGATCACCCCAGTCTTCAGGGCTGGCTGGGCCAGCTCCTGTGGTCCCGATGCTTCAGCTGGGAACCACATGGTGCTGGAGCATGGCGGGTGGGAGGGAGTGGGGAAATGGCTGCAGCACGTGTGGGAAGGGGACAGCAAGTGGGCACGTGGATTGCAGTGACAGCCAGGTGGGAGCATGGAGCTCACGCTGGTGCACCAGGACCAGAGCCAGCAGGGCCCAGAGCAGAATGGCAGGAATGTGGGGCTGGGCTGCCAGGAGCTCTATGGAACCAGGCTGGCTCCCTCCTCTCCCTGCTTGAGCAGCACAGCCCAGCTTCACAGAGTGCCTGGCAGCCCAGACCCCATGCTCCTGCAATCCCACTCTGGGCCTTGCTGGTGCTGGCCCTGGTGCACCATCATGGACCCCATGCTCCCACCCACCTGTCGCTGTGCTCCATGCACCCACTCACTGCCCCTTCCCCCCAGCTGCTGCAGCCATTTCCCCGCTCCCTCCCCCCAAGCTGATGTGTTGCATCACCACGTGGTTCCTAGCTGCAGCACCAGGACCACA
>NW_017729032.1:117442746-117443821 GCF_001723915.1 Gavialis gangeticus
TGTTCTGAGTTACAGCTGGGAGCCTCACTTCTGTCTACATCTCTAGTATCATGCACCTTGTGAGTACAACCTACTTTAGTATTTTTGACTAGACCTGTATACTTGACTGAGACTTGGGCCTCTCACAGGTGTTACATTTATGATGTGATTAACTCCTGAGGGACCTCAGGAGGTCATGTAGTTCAACCCTGTGGTCAAAGCAGGACCATCCCTAACTAGATCATGCCAGCCAAAGCTTTTTGTCAGGTCTTAAAAACTTCCAAGGATGGAGATTCCACAACTTGTCTGGGTAACCTGTTCCAGTGTTTTATTACCCTCCTAGTGAGAAAATTCTTCCTGATATCTAACCTAAACTTCCCTTGCTGCAACTTGAGACCATTGCTCCCTGTTCTGTCATCTGCCACCACTGAGAACTGTCAGAGGTGGATTAAGGTGTATTGGGGCCCTAGGCAAATGCAAAATTAGAGGCCCCTTTCCCCCACGGGAGCTGGGCTGCAGGGTGAGGAGAGGGGACCCTTCCCCTCCTGGTGCTGGCGGGGGAGGCTGGATGGACCCTGCCAAGCTGGGAGTAAGAGACCACACACCTGCCTCTTGTTCCCATTCTCCACCCACCTCCCTTGCCATGGCCAAATGTATACACGCCCACACACACACACAGGTGCACACAGACACCAGCGTGCACCCTACGTTCACTCATTCTCTGAACATGGACACACATACACAAACACATTCTTCCTGCTTTGAGCACAGACACACACGCACACGCACACAGATTCGCACATTTGTTTTAATCACAGACAAATGTGGATTTAGGGTTACTTTTTTAATCCAAAAAGTGGGGTTTTGTTTTAATTAGAGAAAACCAATATCCCTGATTATTATCACATCCCTGGATGACTTTGACTCTGTGAAGGGGCAGGAAAAATATGGCCTGTGGGCTAGACCTGGCCTGCCAGGTCATTCTATCTGGCCTGTGGGGCCCCTAAAAAATTTAGAAAATGAATATAGTTTCATAGTTTCATAGTTTCTAGGGTCAGAAGGGACCTGAGTAGATCATCTAGTCCGACCCCCTGCC
>NW_017729032.1:117448821-117449797 GCF_001723915.1 Gavialis gangeticus
CCTGCCTCTGTCCTAGCAGGGGGAGCTGCGGGGGCTGCTGCCACTTGCCCAGCTGGTGCGGGAGGGGAGGGGCACAATGCAGGTGCGATTCACTCTGGGCAGCAGCAGGGCATAGCTCCCACTCCCAGCACTACCATGCCCACATCAGCACGGGGAGCAGGAGCTCTGCTCTGCTGCTGCTTGCCAGCCGACACAGAGCGCAGGAGGTGGGTGCAGCAGTGCTGCAAGTGGGGGCTATGCCCTGCTGCCACTTGCCCCCTTCCACCCAGAGCAAGCTGTGCCCACATCCCACCCCTCCCACCCCGGCTGGGCAGGTGGCAGCAGGGCAGAACCCCCACTCCCAGCACTGCCAGGCCCGCAGCCCCCACTCCCCAAGTAATGCACCCCCTGCCCTGGCTGGGCAGCTTGTCCCAGCCTCAATCCCTCCCTCTCCCACACCCCTTCCCTCCTCCCTCCCCTAACCCACAAACCTATACCTGCCCTCCCACCGACACCCTCCCACAACGTACAAGAGGAAGACTTCATTTTAAGCTATTGTGTGATCACCTCTATGTACACTGCACAAACATGAAAATCAAGACAAAATATTTTTTGAAATGAAAGTAATGAATATTGTAGTAAATGTTTTATTTTTAGAATATAATTTAGTATTTTTCTGGTTTAGAGATGGCCAAACCCCTTGCTAAAAGGATTACTTCTGGGGGACAAGAGGAGGGACTTCTGGTGGCAAACTCAGGGGCTAGGGGGTGGGTCTTCTGGTCCCAAGATGGCAACTAGGGGGTGGGACACATGCCAAGGGGCAGGGCTACCCATGGGGCCCTCAATGGCTTGCCTAAACTTGGTAAGAAGCTTTCCATCTGAAATAATTTCCTGCCCCTGCTATAGTGGCTATATACGTAGGTTGGGATGTTCCCAAGTATCACTGCTGCCCCTCCCCCCACCCCACATGCTCAGAACTAGGAAGTGCAATGGTAAG
>NW_017729032.1:117450664-117456506 GCF_001723915.1 Gavialis gangeticus
ATGGACCCCATGCTCCCACCCACCTGTCGCTGTGCTCCATGCACCCACTCACTGCCCCTTCCCCCCAGCTGCTGCAGCCATTTCCCCGCTCCCTCCCCCCAAGCTGATGTGTTGCATCACCACGTGGTTCCTAGCTGCAGCACCAGGACCACAGGAGCAGCTGGGACATGGTGCTGGAGTGATAGGGTGGTGGGGGTGAATGGGGAAGCAGCAGAAGAAGGGCAGCAGTGGCAGACAGGGGGCAAATGGCAGTGAGTGGGAGCATGAGGCCCGCATGAGTACCCCAGGGCCAGGAATGGTAGAAGCATGGGCTTGCAGGAGCACTGGTGGCTCTGCCTGTCATGGGGGCAGGCTATGGGCAAACCCTCCCCTTCCATTCAAGCCACAACCCTCCCCAGCCACCCTCCCCCCACACACTCACAGCCCCACTCAAAACCCATATCCACCCACACCCCACACACCCACATAGACCCCCTCACCTATCCACCCCCCCAAAAAATCCCCCCACACCCTCCCCCACACTCCACATACCCACAAACCTATACCTGCCCTCCCACCGACACCCTCCCACAACGTACAAGAGGAAGACTTCATTTTAAGCTATTGTGTGATCACCTCTATGTACACTGCACAAACATGAAAATCAAGACAAAATATTTTTTGAAATGAAAGTAATGAATATTGTAGTAAATGTTTTATTTTTAGAATATAATTTAGTATTTTTCTGGTTTAGAGATGGCCAAACCCCTTGCTAAAAGGATTACTTCTGGGGGACAAGAGGAGGGACTTCTGGTGGCAAACTCAGGGGCTAGGGGGTGGGTCTTCTGGTCCCAAGATGGCAACTAGGGGGTGGGACACATGCCAAGGGGCAGGGCTACCCATGGGGCCCTCAATGGCTTGCCTAAACTTGGTAAGAAGCTTTCCATCTGAAATAATTTCCTGCCCCTGCTATAGTGGCTATATACGTAGGTTGGGATGTTCCCAAGTATCACTGCTGCCCCTCCCCCCACCCCACATGCTCAGAACTAGGAAGTGCAATGGTAAGGTTGCTTCAGTGTTGTTCCCAGTGATTGCTGTCAAGCATTCTGGAGACTGAAGACTCAAGAGCAGACAATGAGGAACACCTTGGAGTGGCTTTATTCGTATATGTTTGGGTTTGAGGTATGCAACAAGGAACAAATGTAAAGGGCATATTCAGAACTGTCCTGACTGGGATATGCTGCTACTGTGGTATACTTATGCTCTATGTGATACTACTACTCCAGCTGTACATATAAGAAGCATCAGAGTGTATATGAAGAATCTGCACTCACAGCAGCATGTAACCAGCATACAGCTGGTCTACACTAATCCCTGGTACTCATTTTCAAACCCACTGGGGACCAGGAGCTCAAGAGCAGGCACTGGGGAGGCCTAGAACAGCTTAATGGAAAAAAATTCTGGCTTCTAAGTGGGCTAGCAGAATTGAGTGGATGAGATGTGGGTGAAATATGCTCAGCCTGGTGTTGTATAAGAACAGCCACTGTCCCAATATACATTGGCTCAAAGGGCTTTGACATATAGCCCTAGAAGTACTAGCAGTATAACTTCAGACCTATGATAAGATTTTATTTTTTCCTGGTTGTTTAACTGCCCACCCCTCCTTTTTCTTTTGGTCATCTACAGGGCATTTTTCGTGCTTATGTGCCTAGAGAAATTCTATTCCTGCGTGCCTAGCTTTGCACACATGAAAGACTGCATGTGCCATGTATGAGTAGTGACAGCCATAACACATAGGCACTTGTGGTTGTACAGTGATCTTAGATGTCTGAAAATGGAATTGGCCAAAACTCACGATTATCAGACTTAGCATCAGGAAGTGAAATGGGCCATGTGTGCGTGTCCCTTTTTTGCCTACCATAGTTCAGTGGCTAGGGCATTCATCTGGGAAGCTGGAGGTCCTGATTTCTAGCCCTACTTCCTTTACCCAGAGGGGTAAGTACAGTTTCCCTCACTTCCCAGAGAAGCACATTATTAATCACCACCCATTATTTTCACATTTTTCTAGGGCTCTTTTTGAAGCTGAGCTCTAATGCTGTAACTGACAAAAAAGGGATGGAAGGCAATGAAGGGGGAAGTTCCTGTCTCACTAGGAGCAAAGGACTCAGCCAAAACCCAGAATCCCTTCTCTTCCAGGTCAATAGCTAGATTTTCTAAGAAAGAAAGAATGAGCAAACAAATTAACCTAATTTTGAGTAAGGATGTAGGTTCCATCCCCAAAATACTCTAGGCTGTAAGAATATACTTCAAAAGTGGAATATTGTGCAAATTATTACTTAGTTCCTAGAAACAGCATATTTTAAACTCCAATAAGATTCTTCTGTTAGTGATAGTACTGAAATCTCTATGGTGATGTGAGAGCAATGGTGGTATTATTTAGCTTCCTGAAACTTCAGTACATGATTTATACCAATGAACAACACCTGTCCCTGCTTTGCTACAGCTATATTGTTCCATGAGGACTCTAAGCCCACAGCATGATCTGGTGTGAACTAGGTTATCTTGAATTCATTTGCATCCATGCATCCTACTGGTGCCTCAGCATCAGCCTCCTGCAGGACACCTGTTTCCATGATTACTTTACATACTTGTGGCAATGCTCAGTGGCCTTAAGAAGCAGCTCCCTTCCTGGAATCCATGGAGGGATAAGGGAAGACACATATAGCACGTAACCCAAGACCACTGCTGTAGGGCACAGGAGCTTGAGGTGGACATTGTGGAGCTTAAGGCTTCCTTGAGTGATGCTGGTAATGACACAAGGTTTCTGCAAGAGCCTCAAACTCCAGAATAAGAGTTTGAGAGAACTGGTGGAGGGAATGGCTCAGGGCCCACAAACTTGAGCCCACTTGTAAAGAACTTACAAAGGGTGATGCCCCTACCAGGTTTTTTTCAGCCTAGAGAAAAAGCACACAGAACAAAAGATCATTGGTCAACTTAAGAATCCATTGGGTGGGGCAGTCATGAACCCTGCTGAAATCAAATATCACGGTTTCTACATGGAGCTGTTTGGACCTGAGGTTGTCTGCCAAAGGCCATTCAACACCTGCATAACACCCCAAACTCTCTACATCAGACACTGAAGAGCTCAAACAGGAGCTATCAGAGAAGGTGTTGGGCTTGATATTATATCTATCAAATTCTACCATCTCTTCTGACCCTCCTTGGCCCAGACCTCCTGCTTATCTTCCAAGAGAGCTGTGAGGATAAGATCCTACTAGTCATCTGGTGGCAATTTCTGATATTAAGAACTGGCAACGGGTATCACTTCTATGTACCATTTACAAAATCCTGACCAAGGACCTAGCCAATTGGCTCAAAACAGTCATTGCCTGTGTTGTGGCCCATGAACAGAGCTATTACGCTCTTGGTAGAACCATCCAGGGTAAATGGTTCCTGCTGCATGACATGCTGGTAGCTGCAGAGCTCTTCAGCCTGAACATTAGACCTATGGAAAGCAGGTATTATTCACTTTGGATTTGGATTCAGCCAGTTCGGGGGACAGTAATTTGATTCAGTGATTCGAATCACTGTCCCAAATCAATTCGACCAAATCTGATTTGGAGATTCAGCTGCTACCAAATCTCCGAATCTCCAGATCACCCAGGCCCATCCCCTGCCCGCTCTCACAACCCCAGCAATGGCTGCCCTGCCCACTCCAGCTCCCAGCTTGCACTTTGAACCCCCCCAACTCACCAGGTACTGCTGGGGGAGGTGATCCCTACTGCCAGCCACCGCCCCACACTGCATGGGGGTTTCTGCATTATACTTTCTCTTGTGAAATGATGCGTAGATCATCAGATATATGAAGCTCCTTACATTACTCTGTATGAGTTGATCATTGTTGTATTTGTGGAAGGCCATTTCATTATCTCCAGCGGATCCATTTCTTGCACAGTTCTACATAAAAAAGTCTGTTCTGCAAAAGAGATCAGATGAGCTGCACCAGGTGGTAGTCATGTGTTGTGTCACAGAGTTCAGCAAACAGGTTTCAGTGGCCGCCTGTCATATGCCACTGACAGTAGAGCTGTGCAAAATTTCACCAGCTGTTTTGTTTTGACGCTGTTTCAACTTGTTTTGAGCTTGAAACAGCAAAATCAAAATGAAACTAAGGGCTTCAAAACAGCCTCAAAATGAAATGAGAGCAGTCAAAACATTTCAGAAGTTTCGAAACATTTTGAGTTTCGAAGCTGAAACTGGGCTTGCCTGCGGGGAAACAGAAAGTAAGGAGAGGGAGGGGGAAGAGGGAAGGACTGCTCTGATATTGACTGTGATTGTTTGGCTGCCAGAGATACTGATGGTGCTGCTGTGCTGCTTACTAAGTTATTACCTGTTGTCATTTAAAGTGGTGGACCAAGCTGAGGCAATAGGGGAGGAGGAGGCCTTATTGGGGCACACTACCATGTCATGTAGAGGCCCCAGTGCCAGTGAGAATGTGCCTTAGTGCACACACAGAATCACACACATCACAAGTTTTGCTTGTCAGCTGCTTGAGTTGCAGTTTTCCAGAAAACCCTGCACCTATCTCCTTGAAACTTGGCATACTTTATGGTCTTAGCAGGGGCACCATACCTGCTGTTTTCACCTCCATCCCCATGCCTTCACACTTACAAGTCACATGAGTTTTGCTTTCAAGACTTTAAGGCACAGTTTTTCAGAAGCCCCTACATCTATCTCCTTGAAACTTGGCAGGCTTCATGCGCTCAGAGGTATCTACTATCCCTGCTGTTTTCATCCAAACATGCCAAAAATGACAAAGTTATAGGCAGTGTTATGATTCCCCATTATAGCCTCTGGGCAAAACATTGAAACAGCATCGAAACAGTGAAGCAGTTTTGATGAAAGGAAAAGGAACAGTGCATTCTAAATTAAATGAAACTCAAAGTGAAACACTATCCCATTGAAATGGTGAAACAGAAGTCAAAGCAAGACAGTGCTTTTTCACACAGCCCTAGCTGATAGGTCTACAGACACAGCACCTGTTATCATCCTTTTCTCAAATCGTGGCTGTTCAATATTTCCAATTTGGACAGACACTCACCCTACTTATAAAAAGATGTTATTGAGATGTTGTATATATCAATGGTCAAGAAATGAAAAGGGAAAATGAAATTCTTGAGAGAGAGTAAGTTTATTAAGAAATTAGGAGAGATTAATCATTAATTTAATCTTGAGAGATTGATTTATTAAAGAATCTAAATGGCTTCTACTTCTGAAAAAGGATTTCTTTAAGAAAGGAAATACAGAGAAGTCATATGGACATTAGGACTGGATTAGCAGCTTGGGGCCAGTGTAGCATCAGGAAAGGCAGCTCCATTGATAGCTGCCCAACCCCTACAATGTGGCCTGAAATCCTGACAGATTGTTCAGAGGTTAAAAAAGGCTCCCTATGTGTCTTTATTCCCCTGTGCTGGGGTATGGTTGGGACTGCAATCTTGGCCTTAGGGAATAACAGAAACTGTATAAGGGTGACTTGATTAAAAGCAAGGTAAGCAAGATGTATATGTATGTGTTTATAATCTCTTTGGCTGAAAAAATGAATTGGCTATTCAATTTGGGAAACCAATGGCAATTTATTATGAAAAATCATGAAGTGTGAAAATACCACAGGGTATATGAAAAGCCAAAGTTGCATTGATTTGCAAGAAGAAGGGAGGAAAAACCTGCCGTATTCCATCCTGTCAGGCTAACTTAATCTGTAGAGAAGGAAAAAAAACCCAAATACTTAAAAAAAGCTTTGAGGGGCACATAGTGGAGAACAATAATCAGCATAATATTATAAAAAAAATTAATCTTACCAAACAAA
>NW_017729032.1:117461506-117462959 GCF_001723915.1 Gavialis gangeticus
GAGAAGGAAAAAAAACCCAAATACTTAAAAAAAGCTTTGAGGGGCACATAGTGGAGAACAATAATCAGCATAATATTATAAAAAAAATTAATCTTACCAAACAAATGCAATCACTTTCCTTGATTTAAAAAACTAGGAACAAAGGGAGAACAACAGATATATTGTATCTAGAGAGCTCTCTTCACCCCTGGATGGAGTTCAGAGTGGCAGTGATGATATTTAAAAGCATCAGTAGCCTGAAAAACTTAGATGAAAGACATCTCCTACCTGTATCTAATCAAAGAAGTTCTTTTAACATATTTATTGTGTGTATGCACGTTTTTAAACATTTTATCTTACTCTCTGTGTGAATGTCTATTTTTCTCTCACAATATCAGTTTCTTAAATGGGTGAATTTATTGCCTGGATTAGTCAAACTAAAAATAGGCTGAAAGAGAGTTAATTTAAAAAGTCATGATAAATGGCAATGGTAGGGTGGAGAGGAAGTACACATGATCAGGCCACAGAAATTGATATTAGTCATGATTTATTTAACATCTTTAAAATGTGTTTAGGATGGAAGCATGCTGAGGACAGAAACAATGCAAAATGATCTAGAGTTAATTTAGGAATAGCTGTCTGAAATACAGTAAGAGTGAGTGAGAAAGTAGTAATAATTTTCATGCACTATCTGCTCTTCAACATAAACTTCCTACAATGATATCATAAGATTTTGAATTTTAGAAAACTTTTGTACAATAATTTTTATCTTTGAGAGACTTGCATTAAAATTCACACAATGTTTTCAGCAGTTACTGATTATTTGTCTTCTCTAAGGTTAAGGAATCTTTCTAGCAATGGAACTATATACATACAATCATAATTATTAATTCAAATGGCTGGTTGAGTTTTTATGGGTGATTTATGGTTCTGAGAGTTTTACAAGAATGAACTAGTAGATGTCTAGGTAACTATGCCAAACATATGGCACACAAGGGAAAGAGCTAACTACAATAACAAGCACAGCCATTTTAAGGGTCAGTCACAGTGCCCTACTAATATCTTTCTTTCCTTTATTGTTTTCTTTCTTCTGAAGCAGTGAAAACAAAAGGACAAATAATCGTTATATTAAGGTCTATGGATGTTCCACTCTAACAGATTCAAGTCGCTTCCTTTTTTGTGAGAGCTGTCTGACAAATTGCTGTGCATGTGCTGATAAAAGTTAACAGTTTTACAGACTTGCATTACCTCAAAATACAACATGATACATTTGCTGCTTCAGTTAGTATGACTATGAATGGAATGACTGAAAAGGCTCCAGGCACTTGATCCTTTTTAGCTTTCTAAGTTACCACTAATTTCCTGTGTACAAAATTACTTCTAGATTTTACTTCAAGGGTTAGGGTTTGTATCTTTTGATCACACACCAGTACAGTAACTATGGGCAACTGGTGCCTCCTGAGTCGGGGGGGGG